>NC_064883.1:32088809-32395331 GCF_929443795.1 Astur gentilis | reverse complement strand
AATTTCATCTCCTCAGCAGCAATTCCCTCTTTCCTGAATTTCAGTAATTTAAGGCTTTCACAGAATGTCTCCCAGAACTACAATATCACTTGGTAAAGGGTAGATATGGGCAACTGTCAGCCACTCTTAACAGGACAGAATAACTGGTGGATTCATTCACCTCCTAAATTACCCACTTGAATCTCATGCTTTTTAATAGATGTCAAACATTCTCACAGATACAACCATATTGTTGACCACATGAAAGAAGCCTGGCATTAATAGACATCTGCGTGCATCACCTTCCTTTGAAATAGCTCCAACATAGACCAAAATTCCTCTGTGTGAAGCTACACAATAGGGTGTAACAGAAATACAAGTAATTATTTGAAAAGACCATGTCTCCCAGAGTAGCATGAACTTTACCTTTAAAATTGTATCCAATTTACTAAACTTTTCATGGGAAACAGATTTGGGAATATGAGTAATATTTTACTTTGGCATGTGTATGATAGTTTTGGTTTGTAACAGTGGCTAGCGTGTGTCCTTTGTTAAATCAAATAGCTAAGTGCTAGGTCTTAAAAAAATAGTCCAGTGTAGATGAAATGTTTAGAGGGATGCTTTAACGCACTGACTTCATTCAGGATGTGAAGGCATGTAACTGCTCAGAGAAACAGCTCCGGGAGTCAAGTCGAAGTCACTGCTGCAACAGTGCAACAGCAAAAAGAATTTTTCAGGAGAATAAAACTTTAAAGGCACTAAAAGGACTCAGGAATATGAATCCCACTGTCTGTCAGTGGCACAGGTTCTTAAACACTCAATGACCCAATTTGCAGAAGCATTTAGAAATCTAAAATTTAGATAAGTACCTCCTGCCATTTCAAAAAGCATCCATTCCACTGCCACTGCAATCTGCATCTTCAAGTAAAGAATTACCTTTGAAAACATGCCTGAAGTTGCTTTAGAAAGGATTACACTCTTTCCAGTTAGACATTTGAAAACTCTACAGGATGATATATCATAAAAGACAGGAAAGCAAGCCTCCCAATTCCTCGCCTGCTCCTCCCCAAAATTAAAGGAAAATAAAACATTATCCCTAAGCTCTTTATACTCACTAATTAAAAGCACACTGCATTCAGATCAAGTTTAAATGTGACTTTTTACTTTCAAATGGAACAACTGCCAATTTATGAAAATTTCAATACTTAACAACCTTGACAGTGCCTCTTTGATTAGCCTGTAAAAATGAAGTTGCTTTTGATAGGAAAGTTTATTCACTTATTTAAAGTCTTTACATGTTATCTAAATATCAGCATTCTGTCACTGGAAAAATTTGGTAATACATGCAATTTTGCCCCAAAATTTAACCATAAGAAACAAAGATATAAGTTGTCTTCTTTCTTAGGCTGTTCTAAGAGATGCTTAGATCCAAGTAAGGGTTTTTTTTTTTTTGTGCTGGACACAGGAAAAATTAAATAGAAAAATAAATGTCATATTCAGGTTGAATCACACATGATGACCTCTTGCAAGAAGGGAAGAATTCAATTGGCTTGAGGATATAAAAGTAATTTTATTATTTCAGAATCATGTGTTCCATTAGTTCCCGTAATTCTAGCCAAAATTAACCAGGTGGGAAAGTTGCTGCATATAAAAAATCATATGTAGTTAGCCATAATTTGGTCAAAATAAATGAAATATAATTGTAGAGGGAGGATAGAAGAGCGGGATAAGCTGTTAAGATCAGATCTCTTTAACAAGTAAAGAGGTGGCTGGTGGATACAAAGAGATGATGTCTGATGTTAAAATAAATCCAAGGACTCTGTTCTGCCTTCATTGAAGTCCTTTTTTTTTTCCCCCACAGTCACATTTAATGCCTAAAATCTGATCTTTATGTTGGCTTGGCTGCCCAGGAGCTACCTTAGGGAAATTATGACCTTGTCAGGACCAGGGAAGTGAACGCTGAGTGACTGAGAGAGAACAGGATTTTTAGCCTGGCTTTATGGGGTTTGGCTTGCTTCTTCTTTACTGACTTCACTGATGAAATAGCTGCCTCCCTTGAATAAGTGGCAGCAGTTTGCAGGCTGGGCTCAAGCCCTATTAAAAGAGCATAGTGGAGTATTATAGAAGCATGGCTGGGACTGACACGATAAGGGTATTTTCTTCTGCTCTTAGACCTCTTGCACTACTCTCCCCACTACATTATTTCTTAAAAATCAAAATCAGAGCTTTGAGCAGAGTTTCAGCACCCTTAAAGAGAGGAGACATTATTTTCCTGAAGTGTGTGAAGGGCTTTGACAAAGCTACTACTCTTGGTATGTATTAGGATGAAACTGTCATATCCATTCCTGTTAACCCAGCATCTCCTATTTTCTCCTTCCATTTTAGAAGGAGAGCTGTTTCTATGTTCTGAGCAATTCCCACAGCCTTTTTTATTCTGACTCTCCCACTTTTCTACTTTATTACTTCTTGTCACCTCTTTCTTTGCTGACTCCCTCCTCTTCGTGATTTTCTGCCCCTGTTGTCCTCTCCCTGTCCCATGGCTGGGTACATCGCTGGCAGCACTGCCAGCTGGGCTGAGGGGCCAAGGGGCAACAGAGGGAGAGGAGGGACGTTTGGCCCGAAGCTGCAGTTGGGGTCGTGTCTCTCTCTGGGTAAGTTACATCTCTTTAACTTGCACAGCGAACCACCAGAAGAGAAGGCAATTGAGGAAGACAAGAAATATTGAAGATAAAGCTATGGGCTACAGTATTGGTTTTGCAGTCGTTAACATGTCAATGGCTTGAAATGCAGTGAAGTTTAATAAAGACAGTGATTAACAGGAAGAACAACAACAAAAGATGGGCTCCAATCCCTAATGGATACGAAGCATCCTCAGGAAAGTCTCTTCTGGGCTCCTGACCTGAGCTAAAAGCTTGTTGGTAGAACAGAGGAGGTGTTATAATAGGTTATAAGTGCTAGAACTAATATTATAGCTAAGACTGATATGGTCATCCTTATCTAGCATTATTCATTCAAGATCTGATCATTTAAGTTCATCATAGTATTTTCAAATATTTTTCTGCAATGTGGACTTAAAAGAGTTACTTTTCTCATGATTGGCAGTATGTCAAATTCAGAGGTGTTTTGATCAGCTGTTTTTGTTTTGTTTTGTTGCTTATCCAATAGTGGCTTAAGCTGTGTTAAAACTGAAAATGCATAATTTAAAATGGAAGAAAGGATGTTTCCTTAGGAAAGGTTTTAATGGAAGCATTGAGATTATCAGGTCCACAGGGTCTTTTTCCAAAAAACTTATGAATGAGGGAAAACAATGAATTATATTAGAGGCCTGACTGGAACATTAAGTATAATTTTTGCTGCCATGAATGCTATAAAATGAAACTGCATTTATCTGCCTAGAATATATAGCTCTTTTCTGAATAACATTTTCATGGGGAATAAAAGTAGCAACAGTCACAGTGCAAATTCAGTCTCACATTTTTAAAAAGTGCCTTATGATTGCAGCCATTTAAAATGGGGATTTTACACTGGGCAAAATAAGCATATTTTGCTTTTTAATGATTATGTATTGTTTAATTTGGATTAAAAAAAGCCAAAGTGAGAGTACAAAAAACTTCTTAAGTCCCCTATGAAGGCAACTAGAATTTCAAACTGAAACAAATAATTAAAAATAAAGATGAAAATAACAGTCCACGTGCAAAGCCCTAGTGAAGAGAGTTAACTGTGCATTCAGCTGAGCACGTTTATCCTGCTCTGCTGAGACAGACTGGTAGGGTAGGAGATTTTCAGCATTTGTTCATTTAAAGATAAGGATAACTCTGTGCACAGAGCACCGCAAGCAGAATGCAAAGAGACTCCCTTCAAAGTCTGCTCAAGTCAGTAAACAGACTCCTTCAGCTTTGTAAGAATTCTTGCCCATCCTCTTGTAATTCCACAGGCAAACTCTGCCAAGGCAGCTACTTCTAATTTCTGTTAAATGAATGATGTCTTATTCAACTCAGACTGATAAATAATTCTCTCAAATATAGGTCTGAACTTGCTATCTCACAGAGACTCTGATGCCTTTGGTATAAGAATCAACATTATGACTCATCTGAATTATGTTACAGCAAAAACCTCATTTGGCTGATACAGATTTTTTTCTACCAAAATGAAACACAAAGTGGCTCTTCTCCTGATTTCTCTCTTTCCCTCTGTCATTAATTTTCTTGTGCACATTTTTAATACTGAAACTGACTTTCTGAGAAGGATATGTTTTCCTAGGACTCAAAAAAGTGACTGATGACCTTATTCGTCTTTCATTATTTCCTTTATGGAATTTTTTATTCAAATATTGTTTCAAAACATGTGCTCACAAAATAAACATACCAATATTGATACTTACCATTAAGGCAATCATTTCAGTTGGGAGGAAAATCAGGCTTAGGATCTGAGAAAACAAAGTGGAATATATTCTTTTTGCCTGTAGCTTTGTAAGCTTGTAAAGTCCTATTATCCTAAGAATTAAATTGGCTTACTCTAATGCATACAGATGGCAATGCCTTGTGCTAGGTACAGCTGCCATTTTTTTTTTTTGTCCGCAGAGGAGAGAGGGAAAAGTCTAGGCTGTCCATCTGCAACAAACAGTGAGTTTTTGTAACATAAAGGTGAGTTTGAGGGTTTATTCTATACAGTCCCATATGCATGCTCTGAGACATCTTTTTGTGCATTTAATAATATTTTCAACAAAGTTATTCTAGAAGTGACATTTCTCGGAAGGAAAACAGAATTGAATTGTGATGCCTGCTGAAATGTTAAAGAAGTAGCTGCTGAACCCTGTGGTCAACAAATAATATTTGCAAAGAAACACAGCAAAATTATTTTTTGGAACACATCTATTCATAATATAAAAAGGGAATCACTATAATCTTCATTAGACAATCTTTGAGAAGCCTAATACATCAAAAGAGGAATTTTCATTTCAGTTCATCGACTATTCATGCAAATACATTTCTAACTTGGTTTTTTTGTGCATGACAGTCAGTAATTTTGTTTAAATTGTTATTTTCCACTCTCAAGGCAAACTCAGCATCATTTTCAGGCTCAGCATTGACTGCAAAAACTTCTTATGAATAAAAAATTCAGGCTTTCAACTCTGATACGACTCACTACCTTTGTTTCCAGTGAAGATGTGTAGGCTAAAGTAAATACTCACAAGGATGCTCATGGAAAGCACAGGTTTCACAATACCTGTAAACAGCTGCTGACAAAACTGCAGAGCCAACTGAAATTCCTGTGATATCTCTCTCAATTTTGATAATATAAACAATTGTCATCCATTTAGGTGGATCGGTGAGTATGACTGAGGTGAAGGTGCTTGTTCTTAGAAAATGTGAGTGACCTAAGTAGGTCATAAACTACAGCAAGATGGTGGTCACATAGAATATTGAACTGTTCCAAATATAAACTGGCTTCATAATGTGTGTATATATATTGCCTAATTTACATGAAACTTATGCGACCCTTCAGCAATAAGGGAATGACCTTATCCTGGCTCCATTCATGTAGGTTAAACATGGATGATTGTTTCTTCTTTAGAAAACTTTGGAGTCATTACCTACATATGATTCACTGGAAGAAAAACAACCTAAAGAGAAATAGCAAAGACTTTGCAGAAAATAAATTTAAATCTTTGCATGTTAAATAAGGAGAGATACAGTTTTCTTTAAAATGTAATGAATGCTAAAATGAGTCCCAAATCAAAAACTGGCTGAGCTGTGGGGGTTCACAGTTTTTCTGTTGGGTAAAGTTTGGTCAAAGTCCAATACTCAGAGAGAGGCCTTTGGGGGACAAAATGTACAAGGAACATTTTATTGTCATTGGACCTAGGGAAAACAGGAGTCCTGAAGATCACGTTTCTTAGGATTGTAAGAAAGAGACTTCTTTCAACAATCTGTTGCCAGTCAGATTTAAAAACAACTTTGTATGTTTTTTCCTGCCTTGTTAAGTACATACTCATACTTCCTGCATGTTCTGAATGAATAAACCAACCCCCAAACAAAGGTTACCCTTTGCTCTTAAATCCTTCTGGTCCCTTGACATTTCTGACTGATGGAAATTGGATGTAGAGGCAAGGTAAACTACTCTGGCTAAATGCTTCTGAATAGGATGATGGTCTGCTGCTACATAAATCCTGTGTGCTGTCGGATCCCTGGAGCATTCTTTGTTCTGGCCTTGGAGAGATTTCTTGTCAGCCCACCAGACAGTAAGAAGAAAACTGCAGTTGATTCTGTCAGAACATCACACTAAATGAACAAAAGGATGATTCTCCCTACATGTACATTCATACTTCTTTTTCAGAGTTCCGCCCGAGTTCTAGCTCAGTTAGAACAGGCTCCAGAACAAAAAGAAGGCACCTTTTAATTTTCTGAGTGTGCTTTTCAGAGAACAGCTATCAATGTATTTTCTTGAATGACATATAATTTTTCTCTGCAGAGTATTGCAAGCAGGGAGAACGTAGGACAGATGGGGAAGAGGAAAAAGTGATAAAAGGAATACGAATATTGTGCAATAATTCTTCTAAACCTTTCCTGCCTGATGTACTGTGTTGTAATCATACACAGCTTATGCCACTTAACACCTGAAACTGCAAGCAGTAGAGATTAAACAATAAGTAGTTATTGAGGAAGTAGAGTGGGGTGATAAAGCTTGCTGATGGGACTCTTATTCAGGGTAGTAGAAATGACAGCCAACATGGATAAAGTGTTGTAGAAAGACCTTATGATACTAAATGATTAGACAATAAAATGGCACATGAATTCAATATAGTTAAAGTGATGCGCAAAGGAAAAAAAAAATCTAACTTCAACTATAAAATGATGAGCTCTGAGCTGATAAGGAATTTAGAATTGAAATTGTGGATTATTTATAACAGACAGTTCTGTGAAAGCATCAACTCAGTGTTCATTAGTAGTCAAAAAACAAATCAAGTGTTAAGAAATGCTAGGAAAAAGATAGAAAAGAAAACAGAAAATATTACACTACTGTATAAATTCATAATTTATCTGCATCTTGAATTGTATGGGCAGATCCAGCTCCCCCATTTAAGTTTTAACTCAGTATCTAGTCCAAATAACTCTTTGGACTGGAATAAAGCCACCTGAGATGCACTATTACAAATGTGTATAAAATCATGAGAGGCATAGAGAAGGTGAGTATGGATCTCTTGCAGCACAAGAACTAGGAGACCAGCTATAACCTACAAGCTAGTAGTTGAAAAGTTCAACATAAAAGTGAAGAAAGTCCCCATGGCATGTAAGCAAGCTGTGGAATTTCTTGCCACAGGATATTGCAGATGCTAAAAGTTTATGGAGTTCAAAAAGCAACTACAAAAATATATAGGGAGAGGACTAATAACTTCAAAGACAACATCCTTAGCTAAGGAAGCTGTGTGTTGCAAATTGCTGGATTGTATTTTGGGCAAGTGTCACTTTGTGCTTGCCTTGTTGTTACACTGCTAGAGAAAAGATGCTGAGCTAGGTGGACCATCGGTCTGGCCCAGCACAGGTGTTTTTATATTCTCTTATGACAAATAAGGGGTTACTAAAGAGGAAAGGATGAAACCTCAACTCTACTGAAACAAAAAATCTCCATTGTCTTCAGCAGGCGTGTGAAAAAAATGTCATTCAAAGGCTCTTTTTCCAAAAAGACTTCATTCAAATATATATATATATTTGCAACTGAAGTGTACACATGGTGGTAAATACAGATTTACAGATAGATTTCAACTCTCCCAAGGAGAGTTGAATTGATTCATCACACCGTAGAGATGGAGGGGAAGTGTGCAAAGTCTGACATAGAAGTACTTTGATTCAGTGGCTTAAACTCAGGATTGCAACTTCCAACAACTTTGTTTCTATTTTTGGTGGAGGCAGGACCATGGTGTGAGACACGGTCATGTCAGGTCATTTGAAATATTTGCTATTGAAGCTGGGATATTGATTTGGTTTGTCTGAGGAAAAAAAAGCATTTGCGGGGCTATGTATCTGTAACTAGTTTATTGCTTCTGTTTTGTCCAATAGGCTGCTCTATGCTTTATTTCTTGAGGATAATTTACTGCACCTCAGTGAATCTAAGATATGAAGGTTTTTTCTGACATTTTAGCAAGTAAAATGTGATTCTGAGAACTCTGAAAAAAATCATGACCTAACCTTTCCCAGCATAATGATAATAATGATACCATTTACAGGAAAAATTGCTTTAAATTGGTTAGAAAACACTTATGTTAAAAGACCCCTTTACTGATGTGAGGGAATAAAACTCAGAGTACATTTTCATAGTTAATTTTGGTTAAATAGGCTAATGAATGTTTTCCGCACGGCAGCCAAGATTGCCATGTGGCTGCAATCGCTGCTGGGAGCAAATGCTGCTTGTTTTTCCTTTTCAGTTTGTTCTTGGATTCTGTGCCTGGCTTTATATGGATCCTGTGCATGGCATCAACAAATTCAAAATTGACTTGTCTGATGCCTAAGAAACAGAGTTCCTAATATGGTGCCATGTGTCTGGCCTATTCAGAAGGTGGATTTGCATTTCCTTCACAGATTTTTGCATGCCATTTTCTGTGTTTGAGCAGAGAGTTAGAGTGCAACATCCCCATAATCAATCTCAGCAGATACTGGGTTCTGAACAGTGAAGATCTGGGGTGAGATTAAAACCTGGTAATAACCAGAGTACCCAGCCCTGCCTCAGGCTGGTTGCTGTGCAGAGATTAAGCTTGGAGCAGGATAAGAGGTGCACAAATCTACCATGATGTACCAGCATCTGTGCCAAACCCCTGTTTTTAGTACTGAAGGAGTGACTCTCCCTACTCTTAAACTTTTAGGCATGAGATTTATACTTTGCTTCGTTCCTTCTAGATGCCTGTTTACAGTCCAAAGTTGTTCCAAAACCTTAAGTTTTGCTTAGAATAAGGTTGTCAGAGAAATAACTGTTTGACTCTTTTCCCTTGCCTCCTTCTTGGAGCTCTGCAGGAACACTTCACTCATGTTTTCATGACTTTTCTCTGTAATTGTCAGTGATAATAACTTTTTTTTTTTTTTTTTTTAAGAAAAAAGGAATCTGGTCTTTATAATCAACTGACAGCAGGAGCTGGGGTTTCCAAAAAAGCATCAGAGACAGTGAGATTCATGATAAAAATCTGCCTCAGGAGAGCTGCTTTCATCTTTTACACACTCCATCTTTTTCTTTGCTTACAGGTTGCAGCAGTGGAACCCTGAATAAGCCTCAAATAATAATAATAAAAAAAAAAAAGACTTTGAATCTGACCCATTGTCACAGCAAATAATACTGTTGGGGTGGCAGCAGTTTGTCTATTCTTGCTGCAGAGCTTTCAGATTTGAGCTGTCCTGCAATAGAAGCTGCACATGGTGTGAAGCAGACTTTGGTCTGAAACTACAGGGGCTGTAATTAAACTTAATTGAAACCACGTCTGTGAGACAGAGGGACAAATGTCTTTAGGAGCATCACCACAGCTGTATCTCTTCTGAGTAAAGACAGCACTAGCAAGGGGAAAATAAAACCCAATACCAGATACTGTGGGTAAGCTAATGCTGTGTAATGCCCCAGATTGTACTGCAGGAAGAATTTATGGTAGAACTATAAAGCTATTGGGTTTTTTTAAAGTATAAATAGCTCTAAGGGTGAATAGTAGTTTTAAATATATGTATTTCCTTGCTGTTAGTTCTTTACAGGTTATTTCACTATACTTTTATTGCTTATGTCTAGCCACAGGGAGAAGCTGATTAAGTGGTCTAATTTTTCCTTATCTCTTATCTTCACTGCTTGACCTTCCTGTTTGAGTGTATTGGGTATTTCCAACTGCGTTTCTATTATGAAACCCAGATTGTCTTCTGGAAGTACACTGTTTTTGATGAACTACAAGAGAAACACAGGTGGGTTTCTGATAGCAGCACGCCTGAGTTCCTGCCAGCTCATTTTATGGGCTGCTAGGGGCTTCAAAGCAACCGTGTTATGCAGAATCTGCCATTTTGGGAAACTCTGTCATGCCAATGCCCTGGGGCTAGATTTCCTGTGAGTCTGCAGACTCCCTGCCATACATACATGAACCACAGGAGCCTTGGATCAGTTTTTCAGGTAGGATCTGAAGTCTTTAGGCTCATCTTCCTTTTCAGCTGAGATTCTTCAATCTGCAGTGGCTCCTAACGTGGAGCAGGGATCCCAGGAGCACCACCTCCTCATCAGTGGTGTTCTCCCGTGCTAGACTGACAGTCAATAACCAAGCTCAGAGCCATTGTGCTGCCCATTGGGTCTTTTGAAAATGCTGCTGCCAGAGGGAAAAGATGAAACTGTGAGTAACGGGGAGGTTCTAGCACTTTGCAGATTTATTGTGATGAGCTGGGGAAAGGCAAATCTCGCTGCTTTAGTCTCCTGCCTCTGCAGCAAAAAGCCTGGAAACGCTAAGGACTTCAGCTCTGTTATTCAGCTCCTGGTTCTGCCACACTGTCTCTGGCGGCCTCAGAGGTCTTTCTCTGAGCTGGCAATCTCACGGCTTCAGACCCATTGCTGTGGGGAGAGCAGGGAGCACTTTTCCGAACTCAGCTGTAAATGCCAGCACTCCCAACTTCCTGCAGTCAAAGGAGCCATGCCAGGTACCTCACAGCTTGTGCTTCTTCCAAACGGTGTCGTGGGTGTCTCAGATGGTACTGGGCACATATGGTTGTGCTGCAGAATTTCACCCCAATTTTTCACAACAAAATATTATGATTCCTTCAAGCGGAATCCTACTGCAATTAATTTTCAAGTGAAATTTCTACTTTCTACTTACTATTTCATTCTGAAATGAAAGACCATTTTCCTCAGAATTTCGGAAGTCTCAGTAAAATGGAAATGCTTCCTCTAGACCAGATCAGCATTGGCTTTTGAACAGAAGGGACCTGGATCGCTTCTGACTCCTTCAAACCTCTGCTGATAGAATCTCCTTGGCTTTTCCCAGAGAGTCCCTCAGAATACTGATGCTCACATACACTGTCTCATACTCACTTAATCTAGTTCCTTGTCTAAGACGCTTCACAGATTATCGTAATATTGCCGTTTTCATTCAGAAACATTATATCTAATTATGCTAACCCTGCAGCATTGGTTTCATTGATGAGATCAGCTTCTATCTGATTTGTTTGAATTCTTTTCCTTCAAATACCATCCCAGGCTGTCCCTTTGGGATGAAAACTCTCACCAGTCCAGTTTTTGCTTAGTTGTCCCGTCACCAATCACTTCCACCCTGTTCTTGCTCACTCCTAATGTTTATCAATTTTTCTTGTAATTATCCTATAGTGTACATTTATAAAATGCACATAAGGTCTTCAGTTGTGTAAATATTAGGTTCATTTAAATGCAGGTCATAACTACTGCTTTTTCCTTCTTCCTATTTGTTTGTGTCATACTAGTGTTTCTTCTAGGAGTAATTAGACTCCAAGTTTTTCAGGACAGGGGACACATTTTCTGGGTTGGCACAGCAGGTCCCAATATTGACCAAGACCAGGAGGCATTGCTATAACATAAATAAATAATAACATCTCTGAAAATCTTTTCATCACCTTAATGGCTATGTGATCTCTGTGCATTTTTGTGATTGCAGTAAGTAGTTGTAGAAAGCATTGTGATAACGTCAATAGAAGCATGGTATGGTAATGTAAAATTAATGAGCTAGATGGTAATCTTTTTAGGCAAATCGTGTTCTGTAATACAGCACACCCTCTCAATTAGTTTGCTCTCAGGAGCCAAGGAAACAGTGTATTGTGTGTGAAGTGCACACTAAAATTTTGTTACTCGGGAAGATCAGTGTAGCTGATAGTCAAAGTGCAATAATCTCATATGGAACATAATCTTATAGTGAAGAGCATTATACAAGAAATTTATGGTACTTTCATGTCTATGTTTTTAATGTCCCACAGGTATTTGTTAGGAAGGAGACTTTGGTGATTTTTGTTATGAAAACCGAAATAAGGAAGCTGGGCTAATGTCTTCTGAAAGCCTGTGCTCTGCCAAAGCACTGATCAAGTCATTAGTGAAAGGTATGACTAGCAGAAGGTGTGAAGATCTATTTCATACTCTCCATGGCAATTACCTTTCAAATCGCTAAGGTTAAGATTCAGACTTTCTTACCTAGTACAACTGATATCTGAATCACTCCATAATAAACACTCTGGAGCATGATATCAGGTAGAAAAGGGATGCGATGTGCAGTCATGGCAACTGACCTCCCACTAGACTCTTATCAGTGCAAAAGGGCTGGGGAGAAAGGTTCCTTGGTGGAGGGAAACTTGGGGGTTCTGCAGCGCTGACAAGGAGTAAAATGATGCTGCCTTATCTGATACTTGCTGAACACCAAGTAGAGTTTGTTTCAGTTTTAATTCTGTTGTCATTTTTGCCTGTGTATGGTATGCTCTGAACTACATGGCCACATGCACATGTATCATCAACACAGAGGAGCTACAAGCTGATGCATAGAACTCACTCGGTAGCAGTGATACAAAGAATATATTTGATCCTATAGTTCACTCAGAGAAACTTCCATTTCTTTAATGACCTCCATGAGAATTTGATTAAATATTGTCAGACTGGGTTCATTATTTCTGATGAAGGGACAGGGAAGAAATTCATTAATGGAACAATTTCTGGAGGCTAGGACTCAAATTCAGTTTGCATTATGAGAGAGATTCATTTCATCTCAAACTATAGCTCAGTGGACATTAATCTATATTACAGTTCTGCAGCCAGTGAAAGTAGCAATTTGTGTTTGGGATTGGAAGACTGACAATATAGCCAGTCATGGGTCAAACAAGAACTAGTACAAAAAATTTTCAATTTTCAGAAAATTTTGACCAGATGTTGATTTCCTGAAGATTTCAACTTAAAATGATAACTCCAGTTTGGAAAGACAGTGGATTGTCTTGCATTTCATTTTATAAACCAACTTTACTGATTCATTTGAATGCTTGGGGAAAGACACCCTAGGTTACAGAAATGAGAGACTGATGTGGACTGTAAAGGAAGATGAAGCTTACCTTCTATTTTAAACCACTGCATACTAAGATCTCATCCTAACTCCCACAGAAGAAGCATCTCCACAAGGTCAAAATATTAATCATTGTAGAACAATGTGAAAGATATATCAACCCATATTTTTCATTCCATGTCCCCAAACTATTAAAAGAAAAAACAGAAGCTCGGTTTGAAAATTGCCACAGAGGCCAAAATAACGTTTTATGTTTTCCCTCATGTTCTTTTACAATTTTTTTGGTCTGTTTTATCTTGCATGAGATGATTTACTCAAAACCTTGTGCTTTTACCCTGATGAAATACAATTTACTGCAGAGGTGTTACTTGGGGAATATCTGGTATTGGTCATTCAGGAATGTGCTTTCATTCATTTCAAATAGCAGGCATCCCTTCACATCATAAGCAATTGTAGTCTACAGTGTTAATGGTGTCTACATTAATAAAGTTCACTTTAGGAAAAAGGTAGTGGGCTGTATTTATATTATTTATTAACAGTTTTATAGACTCCATTTTCATTCAGGTCTTCAGCAGTGGGTAAACAAAGGAGCTATTGATTATATAGAGAAAAGTTTCTGACAGCTTCAATTAGAAAAAACTTCCTTTGTTCAAATGGAAAATCATATTCCTGGAAAATTTCCTACCTCTTTGGGTTTTGTCTGAAAGTTAATTTATCAGTTGGCATACCACTGGGTCCAAACCTGCTTTTACTGAAGTAAGTGGGAATTTTGCCATTGGCTTCGACACGAGCAGGTGCACGCCCCTAATGAGGTGTGTAATGGAAACAGTGTACACACAAAAAACCTGGACACGGTCAGCATGAGAAACACCGGAGAAGAAGGATTTCTCAGAATCCCAGAGTGTGTGAACAATGTGTTGCGGTGACATTTAAGCATTGACAAGAAAAGTAAAGAGATCAAGTGGAAGAATTAGAACTAGACAAGCAGATATTGTCACACTGCAACAATTCACCTCGTGCTTGGAAAAGTTTATAAAAACCTTGAATAGAGAGGGAAAGGGCATCATGATAAATGAGAGCACCTAAGCCACATTAGATCACCTGATAACACAGTCATCTTTGCCAAAATCCCTGAAGACCTGAAGCACTGATGAGAGAATTAATCATGAAGAGTACGGCTTGAGCAATTAGGATATGTAGAGCTGAGTTGTCCCCAGTGAAACTTGACCCCCAACCTTCACCCTGTATTGAAATCAAATATGACCCAAACCTTTGCTGAAGCATGAAAAAAAGGCAAAGGAAGTTTTTTCACCTCATTATGTCTCATTTCATTCACTGTATCCAATATAGTGTGCTGTGGGTAATCTCAGACTGGTATCAACTAAAATAGCACCAGAACAGCAAGACACTATGACTTTATCAGCCAGTACTGCATCCACAGTAATTAGCCCTGCTTCTCAGCGGTGAGGAAGGCATGTTAATGAGGCTGAGTGCAGTGTTTTGCTAATCCTGTGGAACCGATTCTGTGAACCAAGCAAGGCACTTGCTTTGTGTTCCTGTGCTCCATGAAGAAGTGTCAGATCCTGCGGTGTTAGCTGGGGTGTCTCCAGCATAGCGAGGTCTAGCACACAGCAAGGCTGATGCGGGCATACCCTGGGCAATGCATGGGCCAGGATGCTGCAGGAGAAGTTGTGCTTGAAGGAGCTCCGTGGTATCATGCTCAGGAGGAGGAAGAATAAAGCAGGAAGAGGAAGACTGTGTGCACTTTCATGCTGCAATCTTACTGCAAATTAAGTTTTTCAGCCTCTAATGAGATACCTTATGCAGAAGGCAGGGGGGGAAAAGATGCAGAGGCTGGTGGGTACCCCACTGTTTCTCCCGTTGATTGGCACAAAGTTTATTTCCCAGTTGTGATGAAAGGACGAGGCTTGTTTTGCCAGAAGGTGCTAATGACTTGTGTGATGAGTGGAAGGACTACTCATGTCCTGAGTCCCTGGCTGTCTGAGGCAAGAGTGGGTGTCTGCACTGCCAGAGCCAGGCTGTGCCTTGTGTGGAAAAACAGAGGTGTTTGTGGTCTGGCCTTGAAAGGGTTTTTTCATATATTTAAGGGTGTGTGTGTGGGGGGCGGTGTTGTGGGGTGTGTTCAAAATGTGGCTCTGAATCTGGAAGGAACCCTAGAGGGGCATCTTTGTTGGACATAACTACTGTTTTCCTATCCACTTTGAGCGTTTTATCTTGGCCACAAACTGAAGCACACCTAATGAGGAAAGGAACATCACTCATTATTTATCTTCTTGATTGGCAGAGTTGCATGGGTGAAGGCAGATGTGGATCTCTTGGGATACTGAAGCTATCGTGGCAGGAAATTTTTCCAGTCAGATATTCGAATGAGATCTGGGAGATGAATGTAATTTGTCTCTAGTTTTATTTTTAGTGATTTCACTTTTCTGGCTTAAGTATTTCATTCCCTTTTATTGTCAAGATTTATTACCAGCACTGTTGTGAAGTGCAGCCAGTTCCAGTCCTCCAACTCCTTCTTCCTAAACTTAATTTTTGTCAATGGAATAGTTTCCTGTAAAATGTCTAATTGTTGGCTTATTGGCAGATTACATCCAAGAACTTTTTTTAAAACTAAGGCCAGCACCAATTAAGTGGCTGGTGCCAAGTCCCTTGGTTGCTGATGGAATAAATGAGAATTTCATTTGTTTCAGAGCTGACTGCATTTCTGGTCAGTGAAAAAACTCAGAACATTAAGTTCCTAGTTCCTACACTATCTGTATTTGTGTTTCTATAGCTCCATCCTTTGACATCTTTTAATACATTTATTGACACAACTTTTCTGTTGGGTAGGAAATGCTTTTCTGTTGGGTTATCATTATCTTTCAAATGGGAAACCACAACCCCAAGAAACTATAGCCATGTTTATATTAGAAAGTACATCACATGCAGGACAAGAAGCAGTCTTCCCTAGAGGGAACAGTAGATTGTACAGGAGTGGTTTTTTGATGAACGTTTTATTGGGTCTGCCAACAGATAGGCTAGACTGAAAAAAGGGAAGCTCCTGCTCCATTTTTGCATCTATACCAGGAGATTTTGTTCATAACAAATTTTTGGAGGAAATCATACTTCTAATTCTCTAGCCAAAATGGCTTGCCCAGGCCATGGCATCTGGGATGGAGAGCAAGATGTGAGAATCCCTGGAGGTGAGCCCTTTCCCCCATAGCCCTTCTGAACTAGGACTTCCCTTGTTGCAGGCAAAAAAGATTGCAAAAACAATTAATGCAAGCATTTTTCTTGAAAGCAGTGACTTCCACTGAGTAATATTTTAGTCCAAAATACTGATAGGAACATTTTCATCTTCCTCTTTACAAAGACAGCATTTCCAGGACCTCTTTATTTGGGTTTCTATCCACTGGCATGTGCTGCTTCTGTACATACTCTTTGAAAGTAGGAAACACACCACACTGTGATTAAGAGTAGGCTGTGATGAACATCTTAAGACACACAGAGTTTCTCTGTAATAGACAAAAAAGTCACATGCCTTAAACTATACCTTAGGGGGAGGTTCAGCTCCTCACCTATGCCTAAAATTTATTGCTCAAACTTGTATTTCACCTGAACTTTAAATTATTCTCTACTCTAAAGGAAAGCAATAAAGAATCAAAAAAATAGGGAAAAGCATATAGGTTTTACTCTAGTTGTGAGTTATGTCAAAATATAAATTTTTATGGGTTATTTTCTTTGTTTATGTATGAAATGTCATCTAATTCTTTGATGAAAGCTAATTTTAAGCATCTATTTTTCTTTAGATTTATCCCCCCCCCGCAGTACAAACAAAAGGGTTAAGAAGTGAAGTTAGCCTTCTGCATTCCTGAGTTTTCTTTAAAAGTCATGCTAGAGCTGTCAGGATGATGAGTTATTGGTTGTCAATAAAGTAACTATTGATCATAATCTCCCCAAATTCATCCTTCATATGTGTGTAAAAACAGACTATGCTGTGAACTGCAGAACAGAATTAATTACTTTGTCCCCGAGGGAAGAGCAGATAATTACCAAATAACATTTCTATCAAAGCTGCAGCTAAGTCCTGAGTGTTACGTGAGGCAAATTCCACACTCCTACAAAATGAATAAACTTGTCAGTACTTTCACACAAATTAAACCTTGTAACATTTCAGTAAAAATCCTATTAGGAATGTCCTCATTTTTATAATTAATTTGAATTTCTTTAAGGGCAAAGGAAAAATACATGTTGGAAAGAGTAAGCATATATTCAGAAGTCTTGTGCTCTCCTGTGGGTATTTTTAACAGATTAGTTTTATGTTGTTAAGTTTTAAGGATTCTTTTATCACTTGTTAGTCAAGATAGTTTTAAAGTCATTCATATTGCTGAGGTCTATACTAGGATGGTTGAAATATACATTTTGGAAAGCAGTATTGTAGTGAAAGGATAATTCATGCTTTACACTAATTGCCTCATATCTATTGACATAAATTACAGCTTTGAGAGAAGGAGATGCTTGAAGCTCTCATTATTTCATGTACCAGCCTATGCTCAAAGAACAGGGGAGATTTTGCAGCTAACATGTTGCAGGACATCCAAACTATTTTAGTGAAACTTATGCTACCCTCCAGAATTCAGTGGAGATAACTTCTATCAGTGAACAAATGCTGCAGTGGGAATCATTTGTGCAAAGCCAATTCTCTGTTTTAGAATGCAGGACTTTGTATTGGAAGAGGTTGAATTATTTAGTAGAAATAAACTACCCAGCAAATGTAGCTTTTTTTGCCTTGTTTGCAAGTTAAGATCTGATTCTGGATTCCATGAATGTATTTGTTATTCAGAAGTCTTTTGCAATAAAATGAAATATTCTGCTGTGCAAACTGCCTACTGGCTGTTTGTGGTGCAGGACCTGTCACCTCCATAGTGCATGGTGTAATTACTGCCCAACTCACTGAACAGCGGTGGAAATGCACTTCCCAATCCACCTATCTCAGTGTGTCTAAATTATGGGAAGTCAGACCCCTTGTCAAGAAAAGGCAGCTTCGCTCACAACTTCACAATATGACCTTTCCTTTAAGTGCTTTAATGAACAGTGAAATCGCCAACAATGCAAACATCTGAAGTGGTATTCTCTTGGCATTTGAACGACCACCTCAGGGCTAGGTTATGAGGACACTTTTGTCTTGACTAATGCAGATTTCCTCAGCTACACCTTCCCACTGCCTCAGTTGGTGAGGCTTTGTCGGGAACAGGCTGAAAATGAATCTAGAGGGGAAGATAAGAGGACAACCGAGCCGGCCTACTTGCTTCCTGCTGCTGCAAGAGGGAGATGTTATTTCCCTGCCCTCTCCCCTGTCCTCCCTGCTTCTGGCTCCTGAGCCTCACCTGTGCCCTGTGCATCCTTCCCTTCCTCCTCCCCAACTTGCACGAAGCCTGGCACCCACTGGGCTCTTCACTGAGATGATTTAACTCACAAAGCCCCCACAAAACTGTTGTTTTTCTTTGGCTAACTTAATTTTCTGCTTAGTTAGAGAGTTGCATCAGTGCTTACAAGAGTCTGTTGAGTGCCAGTGCTGGTGGAAGAGTGAGAAGAGCATGACCTCCCCTTTGAGGCAGTAGCTCCCTAATATGAAAGTTCACTTAACATACTGCTCTGAATAGGGAACTTCAGTGTGTATGTAATGACAAGGGAGACTCTTCCATCATACAGCTAACACTGAAGATCACTAAATAAATGATTGTCCATGTAAGTTGTACTTTCTGTGAAGGAGAGTATATTAGAAATAATATTCATAGGGAAAAGTGACCTTACTCGTAAGCAGATTACAAGGAGCTTAATTCCCAGTTTTCAGAGCCTTCCTCCTTCCTGAACTAGAGGACTCTAAGCACACTGTGAGGGCCTTTCAATCTCTGGGCCATGGAAATGGTGTCCTTTACAGGTCCAGAAAAGCAGCCTGGGGGACTTAAGATGTAAGGCGACCAAGCACACCCAGAGTGTGATGCCAATGGATTAACAGCGAAAGGAGACAGATGTGAAAAGGAGAGGGACGTCCATAGGCACAATTAAAGGTGTAGGAACCTCAGACTCCTGGGCTGGGTAGATACTACGGACGTGGCAGACTTCTAAATAGGGACTACAGCTTCTTAAGGTTAATTGCCTGCTTTCCTTTAAAAGGGAAGAAGAATGTGCAAGAACACCGAGGCTCTGGTCACTGAAATGCTCTGAAACATTAAACACTGATGCAGTTCCAGGGACAAGTGGATTTTATTTGTTATATATTGCCTAGAGCAAGCACATGCAGAAAAGTCTTTGGACTTTCACAAACCCATTTACTGTAGCATTGGTTTGTACAACATCCGGGAAAAATACTGGAGCTGGAATCAGTGTCTCAGGACTTGGGAGGTTTCCCACTCAAGAGTTATGAAACTGTCAGGAGAAAAACACAGACTGAGGACAACAGAACATGGGAGAATAAGTAGATCAGAAGGCTATTTCCAGAATAACTTTTGCAGGTCTGTGGGAACAAGCTCTGCTTTCACTCCAACACGATTGTAAGCTTTGAGGATGTGGCTAGTCCAGTGCCAAAGCCAAGCAAATATATTCTGCTGTAAAAAAAGACAGTAGCAGCAGCAGCTGTCTTGGAGTCCAGACAACGTTGAGCTCATATCTGTTCTCAAAAGACTGCAGGACAGGACCATGGGAGCAGTAACAGTGTCTCTATGGTGTAAGCAGAGACATAGACCTGAATCGCTTTCCTGTATGTGTACTGAAAAGATAAACTCTCATGTTGGAAGGAGAAAGAGGATCTAGGAGAAGGTTGGCCCAGT
Source organism: Astur gentilis (assembly GCF_929443795.1). NCBI lineage: Eukaryota > Metazoa > Chordata > Aves > Accipitriformes > Accipitridae > Astur > Astur gentilis. Next base: position 32,375,513 of record NC_064883.1, on the reverse strand, counting down.
ACTTTGAGAGCTTAGAAAAGCTGGAGGAAGAGAACATCTTTTTGGTCCTCTGGACTTGACTCCTGTCCTAGAATAGAATTATTTTTCTGTACATGCAGCCTTGGTGGAGGGGGGTCCAGAGGAATGAGAAAGATCTAGCAGCTAGTTCCATTGCCTGGATCAGAAGCAGGGATGTGCTGTTAAAATAAGAATGGTGGGTTCTGGCATGGGTCAGGGGAAGGAAGGGAGCCAGCAAAGGTTGCTTTCTCCCTTTCCTTCTTGTCTTCTGGGTGCAAGTCTGAGCAAACAAGAAAAAACACTGCCTGCCCAACCGAACATGGATGGTTCCTGGGAGAAGAAAGGGCAGAGGCTGCAGGAGTTTGCTGGAGGCAATTTTCACAGTCAGTTTAGGAACTGATCTGCCTCCAGCACAGCTCTGCAGTGAGATTCTGTTGTACAGCCACTCTAATGTGATAGAATATGAGAAAAGAGCTGTTTATAGAAAAGCATTCTTTTCCTATGGACAGCTTGGCAGGTATTTCTTCTGGGGGTTAGTAATTGTTTAGCCATAATACATGGTAGAGTAACATAACCTAACCTAAGGGTATTCAGTTTTGTAACAACAGATATGTTTTAGACAACCCCATTTTAGAGGGATTTGAGAAGGGAAACATATAAGCAAACACACATATCCTCTAAAAGCTGCAGCAATGGTCAGATGTTGCAGAGTGCAGCATTAGAGTTCTCAGGCCACTGCTTGGTTCAAGCTCAACCAAGAGTATATGGGACAGTTACTTCTGGCTGGGATTTTTGGCAGTGAAGTGCTTGTTTACTCAGTAGTGCAGCTACAGCTAGGAAGATTGAAAGCATCTTTAGGCAACAAAACATACTGGTTAGGAATTTTATGCATCTCAGCTGGAATGGTGGATATTGAGCTAGCAGATCCTGGTGGCCTCCCTCTGTTCTCTCACAGGGTATTTGTATACCACAGATTACAGTCAAATATCATGTGAGAGATCTTCGTAGCCAGGATCTGTAAGCCAGGAATGTGTGGACATATGGGTCTTTAAGGGAATAAGGAAGGAAATAATTCCATGTTGAAGGAGAAGACTGGGAATCAGACAAATTTGCCAAAAGCTTGAAGGCAAAACCAAGGGCATTCTTCTCTGCTGTATCTGAAGGGTGTAATGGGAAGCATTATGGAGGGGACATTGAAGAACACACAGTTTTGTGCGGCCCACTAGGCCAGAGGGACCAAGCCACTGAGCTTCAAAAGCAGGGAAGAAGGTGGTGAACCTTGGCTTTAGCTAAATATGAAGCTGATTTCCTTCCTTGTCTTAGACCCCTGACCAATATTGTTGTTCCACTTACAGGATCATTGGTCTGGCTGATCCACAAAAACTGTGCTTGTATGCTGAGGACACTTTAGGACTGTTACAGCAATGTGTTTTAGGAGTAAACCAACTCAATTTTCCAAAACCATTTATTGCAGTACCAGAGAAGTGACAGAGAGGATTAGGACTCCTGCGCATGATGGACAGAGATTCTTCAGCTCTGTTGTTGGTGAAGGATGCAACTTCCCTCGGGGCAAACAGTTGGCAGCAGAATTAGATTTTCACGTTTATAGAGCCCCTCTGTATGATTTTTAATTATGTCTTCAGTAGTGACATCTTACCTTGAGTTTCTGTTACAATATAATAACAGTTGATGTGACTTAGAACCACTTTTTGCTGTGCTTATACTCATGAAGAATGAGATTTTCATGGACTCAGACAGAATGAGACTGTATTTGCAGATTTGACCAAAAAGTATTGTAAAGCTCAGTGAGAATAAACACAGTTACTCATATTCTGTTTCAGTTCTTATTTGGGAAATCTCTACCTTATTCTTAACTAATAAATTAATGGAATAAAATTGTTTTTATTGTTGTTGTTGTTGTTATTATTATTATTATTGGCAAGTTTGCAAATGGGAAATAGGTTCCTGCTATATAAAGTTTTGGCCATATAGTGGAGTACATAAACAAATGCCATCAGCCTCAGGTGATCATTTCTACTGTATAAATAATAGTATGATAAATTCACTGGGTGTGTTATCTCTAATGAATAATTCAGCCAGTTGCGGCTATAATGAAGAATGTAGTGGAAACTCATCTACTGAACATGTATTTTGGGGTGTCTATTACAACACCCCAGGCAAAATTTCATCAATCAGCTTTTATTTTTCAGGGCTTTCTTTCATGTCATGGAATCTTCAGTATTTATTTATATGGGGAAGACGGAAATGGAATCGGTTGATTTTTTTTTTCCCCAATGTACATTACTCTGCTTCATTTACTTTGACAGTGCAGCATTGTGAAGAATGATACACTTGAAATATTAAACATTTTGCTAGATGCCTGATCTTGCAGTCCCTCTCTGTGCTGAACTAATTCACTTTGATGTCCATGTGATTTTTGCACACAAAATAATTACATGATCAGGGCCTAAATTTTTAACAATTTGTTATACCAATAACAGAAAAACCACAGTGAGATAATTGACCTTGACTTCTCATACATGCACACCTCTTTATCTTACTGTGTACATCATCCAAGATGGTTAAATCCATTCCCTTGTAATAGCAACAAGAAAGACTGATACTTGAGCAGATGCTGGAAGCAACGCAATTGCAGAACCAAACGTGAGCTGTGAGTCTGTTGATAACATACAACCTATGGTAAGAAAGACTTGCTTGCCTTATTAGCTATTTATATTTGGAATGTGCTTACAATATTCTAGCAGAGGCAAAGTTCGTAGGGAGATATAAGTGGGAATCTGTTGGGCTAATAAATGACATACCAAAATGAATTTTAAGTAGACTAGAAAAACATTCCAGAGAAGTCATTGTTTAAGAGAGGAAAATGGATAAACACACACCATCTCAACTGTTCTTTTTCACAATATTAGGTTGATAACGGAGACTAAGTAGCTATTAGTATCTGTGTAGTAGGCTGCTGCTTCTGCACAAAGGTAAATTTAACATTCCCCAGGTCTAAGGGTGGCCCTTTGCAACTGCAGGCTTGGTAAATTTTAATACAAATTAGAATCCTGAGTTATGCTGAGAGTGTCCAATTGTTCTGGGAAAAAAAGGTCTATGCTGAAAAATGAAGAAGAGAAAAAAACTGGAAGTTGATTTTTTTTTGCTAGTACCATGAAAACAGTACAAAGTCCACTCCTGCTCATAATGCCGTTCCAAAGCAGTGTAGGAAACATGTGCTGGCTTCAGCTGTCAATCACTGTTTAGAAATGTCACCAATAATTTGTACTCTGGAAGTGCTCAATGTGCGGACCCCTGGCTCTAATTGGATCCACTGATTTCAGCTAAATCTCGTCCTGTCAGCAGCTCAGCAGTAGGTAGGATATTGAAGCTCTGATGAATCCAGTAATAACTTTAAATTGCCAACCTGGTTTATTTAACTTTTTTTTTTTTTTTTCCTGGTGAAAATAGTTTTGCTTTCCTGGGGAAAAAAAAAAAAAATTATTGAATTAATTCTTAAGTAACTATGCTAAATTACTGTCCAAACAGGTGGGATGTAGGCATTTTGTGTGTGTGTGTGTGTGTGTGTGTATCTGTACAATTCCTTCAGCAGAGGAAAAGAAAATTAGAAGAGAATGATGTCCAGATAAGTTGGATCAGAGAAATATGATTTCATGCTTTGGTCTAGTGAGCATAGAACTAATTATGGAAGTAAACCTGTTTTCTGAGAAATAGGGATGAGGAAGCCAGAAATCTGTACAGCAACCTCCTATATTGTTTAGCAGCCTTTGTGAGGTAGAGGCACTGCTGTTGTTTCAACTCCTGAGTTTCTTACCCTGGTTGTCTAAGGAAATGAGATGTACACAACAGTGCTACTTGTCTGTGTCCATCTGTCTGTCTGCTCATGTCATCCCCCAGGAATTTTAGAAGCTGCAATGAAAGTTTAGCGAATTTGACAAAGAATTAAATGTCTCACAGAGATCAAGTGCATACAAAATTTACATTCAATGGAGAAAGATCCTATTCAGGAGAGAGAGTTCAGTCCCCACTGTCCTGGCCAGCCTGCTCACAGCTATGCCATAGCAGCGAGGAAGCCATCCTGCCTGCCTGGGCTCCTGGCCACAGAGGTGGTGCCAGAGAATGACTGTGAAGCCCTGCACTATCAATCCCTCCATCCCCTGCCTAGCTGCAAGGCCTGGCAGAGGCCCCTTGGTGATGAGAGGAAATATCTCAGGTTGTTGTAGTGGGGGTGACAAAGGCGATCCCCACTTTGTAAGGCAAAGATGGAGAGACACGGCAGCATCGCAGAGGGGCAGAGAGGATGAGGAAAGCTTCTGGAGGCACTAGGGAGCTTGGTGGGTGCGGGGACATGGAAGGCAGCAGCAGCTAATGCAGGAACATGGTGTGGAAGTATTGGGAGATACAGCACACTAGTGGTTTGGGCTGGTGCATGGAGGGAAGATTTAGGGATGTGCAGGTGGGAGATAAGGAAGAAACGCAGAGTTACTGGTGGTGCTGGAGAACACAGGATACAAATCCAAAGGCAACAAACCTTCACTAGCTGTGCAACACATGGAACAGTTGGGTTTGGTTTGGGTTTTTTTAGATCTGACTCATTTCTTCCTTGATGTGTCTGTGCTGAAACGACACTGCCTTAAGATAAAAGGCAGCAGGAGCTGTCACTCAGATGCTGCATGAATACTTGCAAGAACACCTGAAAGTATGTTCTTGCGAATCTTTCTCTAGGCTAAAGTAAAAGGTGTTTTTCATAAATATGGTGCATCTTTTTATTATCCAACTACGTATGTGCATATTGTGTATCAAAAAGCTGAACAAGGTTTACACAACCCATAACTACAATATCATCATAGCTTCCTTGTCCTAGGAGCTGAACATCTATATACAAGAAATATATGCTCTGTCTGAAGATGTAAGTCTCAGCTATTTTTGCCCCATCTATTACACATTCATAGTAAAATCAGTGAAATAGAACTAAAAACAATTTTTAAGGCATTGACTTTGTCCTTTGGTAAATGATGGACCTTATTCTGTATTGCATATGGAGTAGTCATTTGCGTGATCATTCTGACCTATAGAATTTTTCCACCCTGCCCTCTATTTGTGCTGTTAAAAACAATAGTAATACTTTTAAAGTAATAGCAAATCCTGCCTTGTATTTTTAATTCCAGTTTTTCTAGTTTAAAATTTTATGGCTTAAAATATTTTCGTGACAAGCTGTAGCTTTGCTTGATGATTATCTCATTATTAAGATTTGCTTTTCTATTATTCTCATGAGAGACTCTTTTCCTTTAGTCTAGCCCCAGCTATACCTTCATTCACCACTTTCAATATTTGTTCTCCTTTCTGAATACTTGCAATATTTAAATGCCAATACACTTCATTTTCTTATGGTCTCAAATAGTCTGAATTTGGTCACCTCTGGCCACATTGAAGAAGACCTGTTTGATAGGATTTTTAAAAAGAGGTAAGCATGTGTTTCTTAGGTACTGCAGAAGCAGAAGAAGGTTTTGTATGTGCTTCACTGACTGAGCTCTCCTGAACTGATTGTTTGAATATATCTGTGATTCAGTTGTACTGCTAATAGCGTGCTAAGACACTGAGAGTCCAGGATAGAATCTTTCAATTATTGCTTCATGCCAAATAAATGAATATTGAACAGATATCGTATTCCCCTATGTCATAATTTGCCTAGATTTTAATGTGACTTCATTCAGACTCTCAATTCCTTCAGCTTGTTTTCTCTCAGTTCCCTTTGATTTGCCCACATCCTCCTGATGCTGAAGTATCCAAAAGAGAGGAGAAGAAAGCGATTGCAGAAGCAAGATATACTTGGAATGTAGGAAGCTGCGGTTGAATTATTTTATGTGTAAGCTGAGTTGGAAACTGCAAGCACAGTACAGAAAGAATATATTCAGATTTTGGCTTGCAAGAAAAGGAAGCAACTAGTATGAAAAATGACCACAAAAGGAAATGGGTAGCTGAAGAACAGGAGGACGTAAGCCTGCCACCTGCCTCCTTTGGAACGAAGTAGCTGGTGTATGCATGTTTTGCTTGGATTTGTTTCAGTCCAGCTTTCTAAACTTCTGCTTTCCTTAATCTTGGCTCCTTTCATGGTGGGATCTCCCCAAAGATCCATTATTATTTTGCTTCAGGTAAGTTAGTTACTTTATACTGCTGCATCAGCCAGAGCTGCACTCCTGTGAGCAAATGTTGCATAAATTATGAAGAGGGGAAAGGAGAAGGAGGAAAAAAATCCATTAGCAACACTTAGATTGTAAGTGTCTGATAACTATTTTAATAACTGTACATTTGTCTTAAGACTCCAAAGGCAAGTATGTGGATTTGCAGCTTGTTTTCATTGCTTTGTATATCTGTACGTGGAGAAACAAAAATAAACATAGATAACACCAAATGGAATAAGTGACTGGAAAGCTAAACTCCTTCGTTCCCTTGAGATATTTTATCCAGCTAGCAAAGTTTTGCTAGAGATAGGCAGTGAATGGTAAAGAAGGGGTATTATTTAATTAGCTAATATTTGTAATGTAAATGTTGATAAATTAGTTAATGGGCTGGATTCTTTCCCTGCAGAGGGCTGCTGAAAGGGACAGTCTTGGGAGGAAAGGAGAGGTTGCAGCATAAGGTATCTGCAGCTTCCCTTGTGCCTTTGCTGGAGATACAGAGGACAGCTAACATGACAGCAATGCTGGCTGAGGGAAGAACAAACACAGAAGAGTCTTATCTGGTGCTGTGCTCTACTGCTGCTGTCAGTCTTCCCATTGACTTACCCTAGTAGGAAATTCAAGGAAAATGGGAAGAGGAAGCTTCCTTGAAGTGTGCATGAAGTGTATGCATGTAGCCTTTCACTGAAGGTATGTCAGGATTTGGGAAGTGCAAAAAGTACATCAAGAATTGGATGTTGTGAGTGTACAACAAGGTTCTTCAAATCAGAGAGGTCTGAACACAAAATGTTCCCCCAGCCGTGGTTGAGGTCTTGGCTGGGAAAGTTGCTAGCCAGGGAATCAGCACAGGGAGGTAAGGCTAAAAGCAAGATCTTATTACAGCCGTGGCAGAAAACCAAACCACAACAGCAGCTAGGACTATGTGAATGACGACTCCTGTACCTGTAGTCTGAATGGCTGTCTGTATTTGGGGATCATAAAAATGTCTGACTTGATTTGTTCTGCTGTGCTATAGCAAAGGTTCCATTTTAGAGCAAAATGTACTTCTGCAGGTGCCTCGTCCAAAATGCAAGTGTTAAAACAGAAAAGCTAGGCCAGCACTGCAACAGAGGAATGTTTGGGAAATATTAACTGGAACATTCATTACTAATTTTTCTAGGGTCAGATTTTCACCATTGAGTTCTCTTCTTGCAAATAAAATTTCATGCCTGTAAATAATTACAAACACGTTTTTCATATAAGCAGTCATGGTGTTTTCATTCAAGTTTTAGAAGCTTATCAAAGATCAAAGCTAGAACTACCTTTACTTTGAGGTCTACATCGTTTTTGCAAAAAGTCAAACTCTGGGACATTTGCTTGTCCCATTTAAGTAGTGACAAAAATTCTCACTATTTTCACAGCAACAAGGGCAGGAAAGAGCCCATAGGTTATTTTCTAACTAAAACTGGCAATTATTTGAATATAAGGTCTAAGTTGGACAATAATGAGAACATTTTTGTGAAGAGATATTTTCTCCAAATATGGGGGGTTTTTTCAAGATTTTTGGCTTGCAAGCCTGCCTCAAAAGATTTGTAATAACTTTACTTCGGTGTTCTTCCTTTCAAGCTTATTCCCAGGGACTCACCGGTTCTTTGACAATGATTAATCTAAGACTTTTCATTGCCCCTAACACACAGAGGAACAACTACTGCTCTGTCTCTCCTATATATACATCTTTCTTACTGAGGCATGATTTTCTACTTCTTTTATATACACCCCATGCCACCGTGGCATCATTTGTACCTGACAGTGAATACACAAGCATGGCAGTAACAGTTGTTTTGAATAGCTGACTGCTCAGTAAAGCTCTCTGTAACTGGGGATACTGTAATAACTTTTTGCCCCAGGTTCAGAGTCCCTGCCAAAGCTTGGCACCTTCAGCAAGTGACGTGAATAAGTTCACTATGCTGAGCGCAGAACCATGTGCCTTTTCTCTCCTCGTAACTCTTTTATAACGTGGGCTACATTTCTTCTACATGTTCTGCCCTAAACCTGAAGACATAGCTCTGCTGCCATTCAGATGATTACAAAGGCCCATGCTGCTTCCCCAGGGCAGCTGGCCGTGGTGCAGGACTGTGCTGCAGGAAGGTCTAAGCTGCTCTTGCCCTCCCTCCTTGCCTCGCTGCTTTGGCTAGGGCTTTTCTCTGCCTTCCGGCCAGTAGAGTTTACCCATGGACAGTGAGCAGTTCTCCGCCTCTGCACCACTCACCTGCCACTTCTCGAGTTCACAAATGACTACTCAAGCCCTGGAAAAACCCAAAGTGGCTGCTGGGTTTTAATTCAAGTGTTCGCAGGTAGCTGGCAATTAGCAATAACCTGCCTCCCCCTGCCTGTACAACGACAATGAGAACTAGCACTCCTTCTGCTTGATTATGATTGCTAAGAAAGGCTGGCTAAAAAGTGTCCGAGCTCTTCCCTCCTCCCTCTCCTTCACCCAGCCGGCTCTATAATCATCGGCCCTTTCCACTCAGCCTGTAAAATAGCAGTTAGCTGAAGAGCAGAGGTTGAAAAATGTCAGTCACTTTCACAACCATATGGTAACCACATTCATTGGGTAGCTGTGAAGGGCTGTGATGTTGCCACACATCTGTAATTTTTCTGTTATAATGTGGACAACCCCAGGTACAAATTTTGCTTAAGCCATAAGCAGGTTTGAGCGTTTCCTCTGTCTCAGGCCACACTGTGCAGTAGGAAAACACAGATGCATTCCTACTTATAAAGCAGTGCTGTGAGTCCCTGCAGAAAGGAGATGAGAGTGATCTAAGAAAAGATTCTGATATTCTAGGTGTAGAAGGAGCCACCATAAAAGTTTTCCTTTTTACTGTCTGTTTACTTTTAAGTAATACACAGTATAGTAAGAAAAACAATGCAGAAAATAAGGCCCGAAACGAAAGGTCTCCTCCACCTCGCTCCCTCCTGGACACCTACTCCTGGTCATTGCCTCTTGTTGACACTGGCACCTGTGTGGTGGCAAGGTGAGTTGGACCAACTCACTGAGCCAAGAGACGAATAACCCAGCAAACAAAAGGTTTTGGGATAGTTACACGCTCATGCAGATGGATGCATGGGATGGGGCAGGAATACCTCGGACGAGTGCTGGGACCATGCCCTAGCCTCTCATGCTGGACATGAGAAGCTGGTGATCAGACACGAGAAGCAGGCAGTCTGCTGAGAAGCACGGTATTTTTTAAGTCACCTTCTGTATTCAGTGACCTTGCAGTCATCAGTTATCATGTGGCTGGCACAATCCAGAAGAGGTGTTTTTCAGAAGAGGGTATCTATCCTTATGTGGGCATTCAAACCTAGTGTAATTAGAAAACAAAATATTTATTTGACTTGAACAGAAGCATTAGGCTGAATGTAGTATTGTTTTTTTAAAAAAGTGTGAATCATCTACCTTGCAGTAGAAAATTATATCGTTGTTGTGGTTAAACCATTCACACTACTTGTGACTAGGGGAAGAAAAAATACTTGCCTATCCCTCCGCCTGAACTAAACACTTGAGATTTTGGCAAAGTCAGTAGTTTGCTGGAAGGACGGAGATACATATGCAGAGATTCTCACGCTGCTCTGTGCAGCATACATGGTTTGAGATGTTTCAGGGAAAAAGTTTCAAAATTCTTTCTGGTTAAACATGACTAACAATGAGGTAATGGTGGCTCAAAACCATGTTGTAGTTAAGGTTGCACTCTAGAGACTATGGTTAGCTTCCCAGGCTCTGCAATTGGGCCAAGAAAAGTAATTACAGTGATTAATAATAATGTTTGATTTGCCAGTCACACAGTCCATTCCTCAGAGCTGGTTGGTCTGGAGGAGGGGGAGCTAAATTGTAGGAAGGAAATTAGAGCAACAAAGTACAGTTCTTGCAATGCATAATCCAAACACTGCTGGAGCCAGCTCAGCCTGGCATCAGCTATTTTTATACAGCTGTATACTACGGCTAGGGTTTTGTGCTGTACAGCAGGAGTTAAGTTATGTATCTGTGTATTACTGCTATGGATGTGTGCAGTACAGTATGGAATAATTCACATACTGTACACTACAGCTGTGGTAATGTGCTGTACAGAAGAGGCTGCTTCATGTAACTGAACACCACACAGATGATGCTGTGCTTTGTAGACGAGCTATTTTGTAGGTTTGGAAACTACAGAAAGGATAACTTTTTGAATTTCTGAGAATGAACAGCTATGAGTACCTCACCTTTCTGATGGGGATTTACTGGGAATGCAGCAGTAGCCAGTGATGTAGAACAGGGCTCGGAAAGGGAGCTTCAGCTGTAGCAGTAATCATAAAACCTTAATAACTTCCCATCGTGTGCTTCCTGCCCTTGCCTTTGGGTGTGACTGTGGGGAAGGTGGGGTGGACAGGAGGAAGCTGCGGTGCCGCCGGGGTCTGCCGCTGCAGAGCTGGGGGAAAAAAGGCAAAAACCAATCCCCTGGCAAAGTTGGGCTTCCTGATTACAGGAGTCCTTGGTGGCACCACAATGAAGAGGAGTTGCCATGGAAACCATTGCAAAAGATTAAGCATATCAAGGAAACCTGATTGTGAGAGAATGGGTGGAAATAAGAGAATTAAATTAATGTAGAAACGGTGTTTTTGTTTCATTCCACAAGTCATGGTAGAAACCTTTACATTCACAAACATCCAATTAAGAGAGGAGTTATAGTGAAATCTGCAAGCCCTGTTTCAGAGGAGCATGATTGCTCTATAATTAAAGGAAAATAAATAGTGTTTTACTATCCAAAATGAAAAAAACAGTGGTACAGACTTTGTTATTCTTCACTTTCCCACTGTAGAATCTGCCAAGTTTTTTTGACATTTTGAGGCAGACAGGCCACAGTGACCCCCTGGGATGTACTCACAGGTGCAGTGGCTTCCAGCCATGGAGTGGCCAAATGAATTTCAGATATTTGAGAGAGGAAGGGAACACTTAACTCCTCATTTTCTTCTGTCACATGCTGGCCAGGCTCCTGGACAAGCTAAGCTGCTCTCATTTGCAAGTTATGAGAACAGAATGGCAAAGGTCAGCAGTTTATTCTGCCTGTGCTGGGCACTGCCTATGCCAGTCCTTGGCATAAAGCAAAGGCTTCAGGCTCTTTTATAGTGATGAGAAATAACTAGCACAGCTGGCTTAGGCAACTGGGAAGAAGGTGGGCATGGAGTTCATGACCACTCCTCCCACTCCTGGTAATGCCCCAGGGACAACCATGGCCTTGGCATCTGGACCCTACAAAGGGGACTAAAGCCAAGTAACCAGTTAAAGCTTTTATGCAGTGCCAGAAAAACACAGAGTATCATGGATGGACTGGAGAATCCAACCCACTGACTCCTGTCCTTGCACCAGCACTTTGATGTGTCACCATCAGCAAGGGATTCACCTCTTAAAGATAGATTTCTAGCCTAGCTTGAAATTAATGACACTGGTTTCACCCTGCTGCTATGGGAATGTTTCTGGGAAAAGTGGAGGTTATGCAAGCACTAAACCCTGTGTCAAAAAAGCAATGAAGTGTTTTGCAATAGCACAAGACACCCCAAGAATGGCGGAATAAGTCTGTGCAGAGGTTCTTTCTTGGTTTGGAATGGATGTCTTGGACAGGCTGTGTCATTAGGCCTGCCTTGCTTAGTTCAGAGTCTCTGAAATAATGGCACTGGAATATCTGAAGAACACAGCTCCTCCATCTTCTCCTTGGACTGAGTTGTATCCATGCATCTGTATAGCTGGCCAAAGCCAGGGAGCTGAAGTTTTGTCCAATAGATCTTCATTCACTTTAAGCATCTTTCCATTGACTAGTCACAATCCAGTCTTATGTAAATAGAGTTCCAATTGCTCAGACAGTGCTATTTTTAAGTAAAGATGCCAAGGGAGATAACAGAACCATTAAGTTGTCTTGCCATCAATCAGAAAATATAGAGCTGCACATTTTTTTTTTTATTCAACCTATGTGATGGCCAAGGCCTGCTTTTTCTATTTGCTTAAGGCATTGCCTGAGGTGAGAGAAGACAAACACAGTCCTTCCTGATTATTTTTTATTAGCGAACCCCAAAACTTTCATCCAGACAAAGTGTCCTGCACTGCACTAACCCCTGTGTTTTCACAAAAAAAAGGTCTAAGTAACAAAGTGTTTATGGTATCGATACCATACCAGCAGGTGGTAGGTGGTCAAACTTCATGAGCATGTCACTGAATGACAGGAGTGTTGGTTGTTCCACATCAGATAAAGGCTCGTATGTTGAAGATAGCTTGGACACTGCATCTGGCTTTTCATTTACAACTGTCACATAAAAACTGTGACACTGGGCAATATCTGCCTTGATTTTGCAAGATCCCAGACCTGATTACGGCATGGTGCTTTCCCTGAGATACCTCTGAGAGCCCTTTGGAAACTTGAGTTGGTGCAGATGATTGTTTTAGATGCTGTGAGAAGTGCCCTGATACTGGGGTGATGAATGTAGAATAAAACCCCAGATAAAGAAAATAACTACACCAGCAGACACAAACAGCTGTACCGGTTTCCTGTTTGCATCTGGCTTCAAGTCAAGCTGCTGAGATAGCTCTCTGAAGTCCTGCATGGCTGGAGTCCTGCTCTGCTGTGGCTGCCTCAGCCTTGTGGTAACAATTTCACAGTGATATTAAAAGCCAGCTGAGATATTCGTGCTCACATTTTGTTGCTGGGGGCAGCCAGGCAGGGCGGAGCTCTCATGGTCTCGTCTTCTGTGTTCAACAAGAACAAACAAGATGTTTTCAGGGTCTGGCATCCAATTCAGCTTTCCTCTCAGGCTTTGTCAGAAGGGGCTTGGCATTTAGTTTGTTGTCTTGGTGGGTTTATATGCTGGCACTGATCAATAGCATGACATGTAGTGTTTGTCACTACCGCACATGGGTTCTGAGTCTTGTATGGATCAGGAAATAAATAAAGTACAATGAAACAAATCCATAAAAGCATGTTTTCTTTTTCATTCTAGCAGACAAGGGAAATGTATGGAAAAGAAGAGAAAACACTTTCAGCTCTTGTAATTATTTAAGGTTATATCTCACTGTGAATCTCTGTTAAGAATATACAGTGCTGTAGTTTTTTCTTTCTTCTGCCTTTCCCACACTGTTGTGCTGTACACTTTATTATTACTGTCACAATCTGCTCTCTGTCCAATATGATCACTATCCCCAAAGGTTTATTCTACATAGCAAACATCCTGTAATAGCGACCTACTCTAATAACAGGAAATTTATTTTTAAAATGCATAATGCCTGCACCATATTAATCTATTCCTTAAAAAAAAAAAGACACAAAAATCTACAAATATTGCCCAATGCCTGATTGGTTTTCACAAAATTTCGTATCTTCTGAAGTCCACAGTGTTCACTAATTTGAGATAGCAACCAGGCTTTTTTTTTTTTTTTTTTTCCTCTTCTGGTCAATAAATGCTAAATAATAAATATCAGCAAACAATATCAAATCAGTCAAACATCAAAGGTCAATGCTCATCAGTCACAGTCTTTTTGGAAGCAACTTTATTCTCCTCATTTCAACCAGTAGCTGCAGAAAGACGTTAACCCTTGATGTGCATTGATCGTGGTCTAAAATGGTTTGTGAGTCTCACCATTCTGGCATTCCAGAACAGGTTAAGATTTTTCTAACTGCATGTCTCTTCCCTTCTTCTTTACCTAGCTTTGCCTTTGCGATATCACTTTGGGGTCAATGACACTGTTATCCAATGGGTGATAAGACATCAGTGTTGATTTTTCTGTCTGTAAGTGATTTTCTTGGGAAGCAAGAAAACCCATCATGTCAGATGCTTCTTCAAAGGGCCTAGTAAGTTTGCATTTTGTACATCTGCTGGAATATCTAATGAATAGGTGTAAGCCTTTTGGGTTTGCTAACACAAAGAACTAATACATCTTAGACCATATTTTAATACCTTTAAGCCTGAAGGGTCACATTATCAAATCTCTTTTCTATCAAACTATTTTCAGTTGTATCTTTTTTTTACTTCCTTTAAACATGATTTGACAGTACTTCTTCCAGATCCATTTTATATTCTGTATTGCCTGCCTCAAGGATATCATACGCATCTCTAGCTTAATGAGGTTGAGTTCTGTATCTACTACCAGACTATTTTCTCCCAGATAAATCATCATGTCTGCTTCTGTCAATGCATTAAAGTACTGCACAGGTGAGAAGACCAGCTGATTTCCGCCCGTCTGTCTCTCCTCCCCCTGTATCACAGCACTCTGTAGTGCATAACTAGCCCCTAGTGCTTCCATCATTACCACTCTGACACTGATCACCTTTATGCTTGATGGTTTTCCCTTTTAGATCTTTAGTGGGGCCTCATGCACTCAAAACGGTTTGCAGGAAAGAAAACTTGCTCTGTGTGTTAGGCCCTCCGAGAATTCAAACAAAAAAGAAAAAAGAAATTAGCAAAACTTCAACATAGTTTTTCTTCCCAGCTTGGCTAAGTCCTTCTTCAGATAAAATGCTCACAAAGCTGTCATTGATTCTGACAGGAAGGATGTGCTTAACGCTTCACATTGGTGCTTTCTCATGTTAGCATTTGACTTGGACAACATTTAATAAAAAGCCTAACTTGTCATATCTTAGTACTAGAACTGAGACAGAGAAGAGTGTAAAGCCATTAATTTTTGCATCTGGTGCCAAAATATCCTGGGAATGAGCACATTGCTACCAGTTATATTTGCTAAAATGGGTATGCTGTCCACTGCCTGATGGGCCACTGTACTCTTTTTTAAGGGTTTTGAGTCATTAGAAGTTACAAAATGTATGGTTGTTTGTGCTTCCAAATCTCTAGATGGGTAGTGACTTTATTTGACTTGTGTCTAATTAAACTTCTAGATAGATGACAAATGTCTCCTCCAATTCTTTGTTGTATTTGTTTTTGAAATGCTAGTTGCGTTTACGGAATCCCTGTTGGGGAGTGGATATGGCTGAAGCTGCTCTGCCTGCATAATGATGAGCTGCAGCTCCATGCTGTCATGTCCAGCCAGTGCACCAAATCTTTCACACTCCCATGAAGACAATCAATATTGCTAGGCAAACTGGTCTTTACAGAAACTTGTGTCACCATTTTTCTCTTTTCCTTCTTTCTGGCTAGGCAGGATTAAAAGTGTGTTAAAAACAACAACAACAACAACAAAAAGCAACTCAGTCTGTTCCCTGAATGCATGGCTAATTTCTTGAGTGTAAGCCACCTTCCTTTTTACTTCTGTTTCATGTTTCAATAATTCTACCACATGTAATAAAAATAAAAGATAGAAGCGTATCAGAACACTTTGGGTTTTTATCCATGTCAACGTAGCACTTGTTAGTCAAAAGGAGAACTATATACAGGAGGACTCTGCAAGTGACAAAAAAATGAATAAAATGCAAAATTTCACAGAGTTCTGTACACAGTTTGGAACTGTAGCAGCATCCTATTCAGTTTCCTTAGAATTATTTTCCATTTAAGCAAACCCTCTTTGATATTTTGTTTAAAAATAGTTACACCAGGTCAACACACTTTTGAAATAAAAAAGCAACTGGCTGACTTTTAGAGAAAGGCCTGCCCTGCTGGAATGACCACAATATTTATGTAAAAGTAAAGATTGCACCTGCTATGATCACTAGTTTACACCCTTTTTAAATAACACAGCAATTTTCCTCTCAGATCTAGTTCCAGCATTCAAAATCTTTACAAAGACAGCTGAATACTGGGGTCAGATGCAGTGGGGCAGAGCTTCCCACTTTCTGGCATGAGAGTGTTTCTTCATTTTTATACTGAGCAAGCCAAAGCTTGTAAAAAGGAATTTATGAACTTGGATAGGAGTCTGTGCTTGAAGAGAAAACAGTTGGTGTGATTATGGACAATAATGACGAAGGTGGCGGGATGCTTTTGAGTTTCCACTGAAAACATGCAATGGATGAATAGAAAACAAAACTTGAAAGAGAACTTTCCTTGGCATTTGCATTGTTAAAACTGTTCTGACCTTTAAATGGTACATCCAGCACCTTTGCCTAGGCCTGTGTCTGGGGTATATTTTGCTAATAATGACCTAGTATTAAAAAGTAACTATGCTCATAACTTTCTCTTGACCACTATTTGGCCCATGTAAAAAGTATCACAGAAATGTGTCAGAGAAAAGAACTATGGATTCCAAAGAAAAATAATGTATTGTAAGAAGAGCAGAAATGAAGGGGTGGGAATGAAGGCAACAGCACCAAATTAGGATCAAAGAAGAATTTGGGTTAGAAGGGACCTCTAGAAGTCATCTGGCCCACCTTCCCACTCAAAGCAGATAGCAGGGAGCATCCAGCTATAGATTAAGCAGACTGAAGTTCACTTGCAAAGCAAAAATTTGAAAAGAAAGAATTTTTCTACAGTAAGCTGCTTGCCTTCTCTTTATCTGAGACATAATGAGGTACACAAGGTACAAATAAACCCCTCTGTGATACCGTTCAATGCCCAAAATACCGCATTAAGCAGGCCTCTGTATCAACTGCTTTTACTTCCAATTACTGCTTCCCAGCCCAGCTCCTGCTCCCCGCAAAGACTAAATGACCAATGCTGCTGAAGTCACATAAATGCTGATAATACCAAGAATTTGGCCTGCACTTTATCAGCAGCCCTCAAATCTCATTACCAGGTGGGTAGACATCATTATCTCTTTATCCCATTGCGAATAACAGTGTGCAGAGAAGTTCCTTGCTGAAGGTCATACAGCAAGTCACTGGAAGAGTCTGAAAGTGGAATTAAGATCAGTTGTATCCTCATCACGGACACTCACATGTTGATAAAGCTGCTGGCATTGCACCCATGCAGTTATCAGGACCATTAACTGAACCTTTGGATGGTGGGGACGGGAGGGCTAGTGACTAGGAACTGTCAAATGTACCTGCCTAGAAAGATGCTCTTTGTCCTGAAAGGTAAGAACTAAGCTAATGTGTACCTTATGTTTAAAATTCAGGCTTTCCTAGTGTTTCATGTTGATGTCACATTTTACTTTTTGGTGTGTAGTGGGCCTATGCAAAATAAAACTCGAAGTGTTGCTATAGCCAGTACATATAACCTGAACTAAAATGAGCATTTCAGGTGTATCCACTATGGAAGACTCATGAAGATAGTAAGAGGGGCTACTGAGGCTTAGCTTACCTCTGCTGTGATGCGTTGCCAGTGGTCTAGCAAAATCTGGTAATTTTTGCTACTATTTCTATTGATGAGTTTTGTTTCATTTCTTTGTCATCCCTTTGTAGGATCAGGCAGATCTTTCTGTTTATCTATGCAATTATTTTATTCGTTGACTCTTTCTTTTCTTTGTTTTTTTTCCCAGGAGACATCTATATTCATTAGATCTCTAAGTCTTTTTCTTTAAGTTCTCTAGCTATGAAATACAAGACATAATCCCTCAATTTATTCCAGTTTAGGAAAAAAAATCAACAGAAGAAAGGCTCAGGATATGTCACAAGATTTATTTCCACTTCAGCATTTTAGACAACAGATGATCCATTTACAAAGCAGTGATCTGTGTCCAAGACTGGGCTTTCCTGACAAATGGACGTACAAGGCAAAGCTACACATTCTGATTATGATTTCTGATTACCTATGACAGGTACCTGAGGGTGTCTGTCTCTTTTATAGTTTTAGAATCTTTGTATGGGTCTTTATGTCAAAAATAAAGTCCTGCTGAATTGAACGGAACTGATAAACTTCAGGGCTTAAATGAGCTCCTGATTGTTGGTATGGTATGATGCTTGTTTATGTTATTAATCTTGAGAAAATGCTTTAAGGCAAAGGATTATTGTTTCAAATATATGCAAGCACTTTTGAAAAAAAGTAGAAGAGCTGAGAGCAGTAGAGGAGAGGCAACTTTAAAAAGAATAGAGGGCATTTTTTTTTTTTTTTTTTTTTTTTTAATTCAAGCTGCTTAAAATAAATTTAAATGTCTGTTCCCAGTGTAGTGTCTAAGATAAGCTACAGATATTCACTGTTGCCAAGAAGGTGAAGGTGCGGTGAAAACACCACTGGGGGAATTAATTTCAACCTATTATTCTTCAGCAAGTATATTGTTCACACTATAATTCTATTACCAAATACTGTACTGAAATGGAGCAGGCAGAGCCAATTGGAGTATGGGGATCTTGAATAGGTGCTCACAATAGCACATTCATTTTCAGCCACTATACAATATGCAAATGTATTCACTGTGATTTGTAATTGACCTTAAAACTTACCATCTACATGCCACAATTTGCGTATGGTGAGTACTGTTCTCAGTTTTCCTGCCTGTTTGACGATAAAGCATCTCATCACAAAAGTTTCACAAATACAGAATTCAGTCAGCAGTATCTTGAGAATTTTGTTCCTTGCTATTTCAGAATTAGCCCTATTTCAGACTAATAACTACATGGGACTTGTGACATTGCTCAGCTCTGGATATAGCAAAGACTTAATAAATAGAAACAATTCCTTTTTATGGTTTATAGAAATAGAGCCATTTGAATGGCAAATGAGATTCCTCTGATGTATGTCTGATGTACATAGTGTTTGGTCACAGTGGGGCAGAAGTAAACAGAAGTCTGTATCACCAGCTTTTTGGGTTCTGGTGAGGTGCGGAAAGGGACAAGGATGGAGAAATCTGTCGCCACAGGCCATGGGGTGATAGCAGAGTTAGTGCCTGAAACAGTCAGCACTGGATGTGAATGCTTCGAGGCAGTGGTGGTGGATTGACTGCCCTAATTTAACCAGGGAAGTTGTTCAGGTGCGTGGCCATAATAAGATCCTCTGCAGAAGCACAGGCTACATGGATCAGTGCTAAAGGAAAGGGCTACACCTCTTTACCTCTCACCTTCTGTATATATGACTAGAGTAGAAGGAACATCATGATGGATTTTCTGCTCTGATGTTCCTTGCTACTCTGTCCCTAAAATAATTTTGTTTTGACCCAACAGTACTACTGACAGTAGTAGAGGAGATGAAAATGGCACTAAGCCATGCAGGCAAGGCACTCCCTGACCACGGTGAAAGCTGGAGATAGGATCAGCTCAATCATGCATCTACTGAGTAACTTGTCCTTCTCTGCCACTTTCCTTCATCACTGAGTGCAGTTATTGAAGAAACCTGGGGCAATAGGTAGAAGGTACCTTTTACAGAATGTGGGCATTTCCCTGTTTTGTGGGGGTCTGACAATCTGGAAGTGCCTCTGCTCATTTTATTCAAGGGAGTGTTTTTCCAGTCTTTCCTTCACATTTTGAATTTTTAATCTGAGAAGTTCTGCTTGACACAGAGAACTTTTTAATGGCCAAGATAAATACTGTTCTATTAAGCAAAACTATTCTGTGGAACTATGAAACGTACTCAGCTTACCAGGAGGCTCAGTGAGGGATAATAGGAATGGAGATTTAAATTAACTAAGACGTTTGTAAGCCGAGATCCAGCCAACATTTCTGGAAAATTAGAAATCAAGAAAATAAGGCCAGCTATCCAAATATTCTTATCCCAGCTATTTAATTTGCTAAGCATACTTGCATTGTGTTTATATTGTATGGTGTATTGTATTTTAGAGGGGCTTGGAATATTGTCTCTTGGTAGAAAGGAAGTTGTTAAACAATTGTCCTTTTACATCTGTCAGCTCAAGGCTATTCAGATTTATTCCAGTGGAAGCTGAACCTTTCAACTATTTCCTCACATTCATCTGTCTTATCCTCCCACGACAGACACAGAGTCCTCCAAAACAAATCTGAGACTTTTGCAAATGACAAGTTACTATATGTAATTGTGAACTTCCCACATTGTGCCCAATACAAATAAATACATTAGATGTTCCCTGATTATAAGAAACCTTGTCAGAAAAAAGCTGTTACACATTTCTCTCATGCTAGATACTCTTAGGCACCAAAATGATGATATATTACACATTTTGAATAGGCTAGTTCATGTCTAATGTAGGACCCACTTGAATATTGTAGTTTTGAAAGTTTGATTCAGGCTGATAATAAATGACTTCATATTACACTAATAAGAGATTGTGGGAAAGGGGGAGAGAACAGAGAAGACACAAGCTAATGAAGACTGAAAATACAGAGTCTGAAAAATGAAGGGAAGCAGGTTCATCCATCCTTATTACTTACACAAAAGTTAAAACAGGATAGGAATAACTGTTGAAATGTAGACCAAAAAAAATTGGTTTCTGGCATCTCTCAGCTCTGCAGAAACATTCCTGATAATTTGTATTTCACACAGGAAATCATAGCCGCATATGTCATTTTGAGAAATTCAGACTTCTGAGATTTGAAAAGTTCCTCTATTTTTTCCAGCACAATACAGCTACAGTGCTTTAAATTATAAGGGAGTAAATCAAGAATAAAAGACTTGACTTCACTGGAGTTTGCCTGGATTTACATTCTTGTAATTGAAAGTCTTGTTGGTGAAAAGCCAGTAGATGTTACATGAACTTGTTCCAAAATGCAAGAGGGCTGATCGGTTATCTTCACAACTTGAGTAATGAGACCATTTCTTGCATTTGGGGGGGAACAAATAATTTGTATGAGGTTTTCTTTCATTTATTTTGAGTAACAATGAACAAACACTCTGAAAATGGCAGGAAGGAGAAACAGCAGCTGGGCTCTGGCAAAGGCAACACATTTAGTGGCTCTATTAATAAACTAATCAAGGCCGAAGCATGAGCGCAGGCACTGGCCTGAGACAGCGTGGCCCCTTCCCGTATCAGCACACTCTGCCAGGCATGGCGTGGGCCAGGGCCGGATCCTGACACCCAGAGGGTCAGGGCCAACCTGATTTGCCAGGTAAGACAGCTTAGCTCTGGGTTTAGCTGGGTCACGTTACCTGCTGTGAAGCTCAGAGAACTGGCCACAGCTTGTTTTATTTACTATTAGAGTAATGGTTGGTGAAGTTTCTCGAGGGTCACGGGAGGGAAATGAAGTGCAGCCACTTTGGGAAGGGAGCGGTGTTTGGCAACAACACTTTCTCTATTCAGTAAACACGTGGAAACCATTTGATGAGGAATGAAGAAGGTTCAGGCCATTTCTCACTTTCATTAATTGTTGGGATTTTTTTCCTCCTCTCTTTAGGTGTGAACACAACAGGCTAAGAGAAACCCCGCTGTCACTGCAGTTTTCTTGGGGATAGGTGTGAAGGATAAAACAGGCATACCGTACCTAGCGGCAGAGCAGTAGCAGCCTGAAAACCCAGCCTATACAAGAAGGAGGATGACCTGGCAGTTGAGGGATTTCTGTACTGATCCAAGAGTTGATAAAATGCAACTTTTTGGGGCAGATGCTTCCCACAGACCTCTTACTCACTCAGGTCCAAGGAGTGGACATATCTGTCAATGGGATGCTGCTAACACCCACATGGCCCTGGGAGAAAAACGCAAAGGAAATCCAGAAATACTGGTCTTGACTCCCTTCCTCACAGTCCAGCCGTACCATCCTGCCGTCGCTCTCTGCCCTGCTCCCTCCCCAGCCCCCTTAGCCTAATTCCAGTGACAAAGCAGCAAACACCCGCGGGAGGCTGCGGCGTCCCTGGCTGTTGGCTCTGCCCGCGAGCACCCTCCTGCTGTCCCTCCCTCCCCTTCTGCATCCATGGGGTTTCTTCAGTTTGTTCCTTGGGGCAGCAACTGCTCATCTGCATATGGCACTAACGGACACCGTTCTTGGCCGGCCCCAAGGCACAGTCAGAATAAATGTGAACAACAACAATAGTGACAAACAACATCAACATTAGTAATGACAATAATAATTATTATTGTTATTATTATACAGTCTACCAGAATGACTTAGTAATTATTTGCATAATTTGTATATATAATTTGCATAAGCAGAATAAAAGACTGTTCCCATATCCGGAGAAGATCTCAACCATAATGTTTTGTTCCCTGTATGTGCCAAGGATTCCCACTGGTGTCAGTGGGAGATTTTTTTTTCCTTACTTATTCTCAAACCCAATTGCTCTGATGACAGAAATCAGTGGGAGTCCCAATAACATGTGGTTTCATCCAGTGGGGTGCTGAATGTGCTTTGCTACCTTTATCTCCAATTAAGCTCTTCACAGATGACGGTACTCAGCACTTTTCAGAAGCTTCTCATGATGGGCAGGATTGAGTCCCTCAAGACAGCTGTCTTTGGGCTCTGACTATGCAAAGCTGAGCAGAGATTTTTTTTCTTCTTCATTTTAATTGTCTATTTACAAAACAGATTCCAGCAGCTCAAGAGCATTTATGGCCTAATGGAGAAAGCCGCAGTGGGTGGCTTTTTGGCTCTCAAAGAGTGAGAGCCTCATCAGTGGCAGAGGGAAGAAAGTATGGATTATGCACACAAGGCAGGGCAAGGAGCACAGGGGAAGCAGGGGTGACTTACAGGTGTTTGCAGAGTGCTCTTCCAAAGAGCCTGGCAGTGCCTCCAAGCTTCCAGGCTCAGGAGGGCAAACACTGTATTTCAATTTTGTGCAGAGAACAGACTCTGAGAGGCACCATATGTCTGCGGTGGTGTGTGTTGTCTTTTCAAGGGTTTAGTTTCTTGGGCTTATCGCACAGTTTATAGGTTTGGAAGCTCTCGCAGGCTGTGCCTGGGTCTCCGTGTGAGAGGTGCAGCCCCTGGCACATGGCATTGGGGCACTTTGCTCCAAAGGCAGCATGAAAATTTAGTTAGAAGGATGTTAAGGAAGTGGCTGCAATATGAAAAGCTGACATTATAAGGGATGGCAGAGCAGAAACTTCAGGTTGCCACAGAAGAGCCCTTCCAGGCTTAGGATTTGCGGTTTAATGCCGTGATAAATTCTCATATGTTGAGACAGTTTGACTTTTCTTGCAGACAAAGAAGAGTGGGCCTGAGAGCTTAAAGATCATAATGCAAACTCTCCAACAGGCAGAAAGTTCAGGGCCCCTCTCTGCCCCTCCGTCAGTCCTCCCTGGGCTGGGAGTGGGGCTTTGCACAGGCGCTCAGCGCCAGCGCTGCCCTGCTGCTGCACGTTACCGTCCTCCTGCCGGGGAGCCCGACAGAGCCAGATGAACGCATTGTGTAAACCCTCTTCATCTGTCTCAATACCAGCCGGGTTAGATTATACTGCAGGCAAAGGCATGTTTTCAATGTTTACTTTCTTGTCGAGTAGTCAGCGCTCCCTTTTGCTTCTGGAACTGCTCTGGCTCTGCGGCTGGAGTGGAGAGTAACAGAGGACAGGCTGCAATCGCTGCTATCTAAACATGTTATTAAATATGAGCATGCCAGATCTTACAGGGATCTGGCCTTCCTGCACTTGTTTAACTTAGCACTGGGCGAGTCAGAGCTTGCTTCCACTCCACGCAAATGCGTCTGCACAGAGGTGGGAATTTCAGCTGCTTAAGTCTGAAAACTGACAGAAAAGATAATTCACTGTGTGATACTAATTTGTCTTTTATCTCTGTAAAACTGGCCGACTTTTACCTTGATTGTGACAACCCTCCACAGACTCTGGGAAAAGTTACTTCAGATTAATGATCCGTGACCATGAAGAAAAACATAGTGACCTTTCTGACCATAAACCCAGATCTATTCACAGTGCCTGTATTTTCTATTTGTTTTATGGCCACAATAAGGATGATTTTGGGTTGGGTTTTTTTTTTTTTTCATGCTGGCAAACCTTTAACCTAGCTATTCAGCCATCTCAATAATGTCTCTTCTTAACTACTATCCCTCATAAACCAGCAACACTACACAGTGTCAGCTGCAGGGTTAGGCTGGTTTCCACAAAAGCCACATTACTACCCCTGTCCTCACAACTCCTTCACTTGGGGAACATCTGACTGTGTACCTTGAGACATTTGTTCCACCCAAGATTTTAGTTTTGAATATTGACAGATCATTTGGGAGGCAAGATGTTTCTAATCATTATTCACCACATTTAGATAACAGTGTATGCCCAGGAGAAGATTTTTATCTCTTACTTATAAGTTCAAAGTGCTGATTCAGCTTAGTGGAAGACAAAGGTAAGTAACCTGTACACGAACTATGGGCAAAAAAGAAATCCCTATAGATTGCTCCCCATTTCTCTTCTTATGTATGTTCTCATATACACAGAAGTTATTCCCAAAGCCGTGTCTGTTTCTTTAGTTGTAAGTGAAAAAATAGCTTAGTCCCTCTAAGTCAGAAAAGAATCTGTTCCCCAAGTTTTTCTCAAAGTAAATCTCCATTTTTCTGCTGCTCTCCTGGTAATAGCTTCATCTTCCGGATTTAATTTTCTCTTGACTGTATTGCTATCTTCAGATTACCAAAACTGATGCCAAAACTGACTCATAATAGATGCCCACACAACACTGGTTTTGCATTATACAGCACAGGGGTCAGGATGTGATTACATTATTAGATTTTATATGTGAAAGAAGTATCTGTATTTGAGGAATCAGTTTGGAGGAGCGGGGGAAGGCAGCCTTTGTGTCCTATATTGAAAGACTAATCCTTAGGGCTTGATTTTGTGTGTAACCTTGGTTTTTTGCACCTGCATGAAACTAAAGGCATTTACATGTCTAGCTATTATACCTGATTGCTGGCTAATTATGCATGTGAGAAGGGATATGGGGGAGGGGGGAAAATAGATCTAAAAATATTTTTTTCCTTGGTGTTTTAGATAAACTGAGATATTTCACATATAAAACCCTTTACAATAAGAGACTTTTGGCAGGGAAGTGAGAGGTATGGCATATGAATACCATTACAAATACCATTTTCTAGCCATGGCATCTGAACATAAATGGAAACATGTTAAATATTCTCCCAGCCAAATTTCAAAGCCAATTAGTCTTGATTTTTTTCTTCAAACGTTCATTAAGGGCTGGAAAAGAAATTGCATACATGTTTCAGTACCAAAGGTATAACCAAAGGTTATTTAGTTCATAGTTTTGTTGGGCGGGACTGTTTGCTCTAGGACTGTGCTGTTCTAAAACTCCTTGTCCTCACTCAAAACAACAGTGTGTGGAGTACAGCTGATTTTCTGTCCTCGACACTGTAAATCACAGCTGCATCAAAGACACTTACTAGAGGGAAAGGAAGAGGGAAGATAGAAGATAAAAGATTGTATTAGGGCTCCTGCATTTTTCTTACTCTAGACAGGATAAGAAAAAGGAAGAAATGAGAAAGAAATTTTGTGTTTGTCCGGTAATGGAGTATGCATTCATGAGAGCTGACCAAATGCTCCTGAATATGCTCATTTTGACTGGCATTATGCAGAAGACATTTTCAGGGGTGCCAGGTTACTAAGTTCTCAAATCCATTTACTGTGGCCTGGAACGGTTGTTGATCTCCATTTCAATAGTTATTAGGGTTTTTTCTTTAGTCATCAGCAAGCTTGAAATAAATATATTTTATTAGAGTTGGCAAGTCTGAGAACAGATGTGAGATCTCCCATAATCTAAAGACAGGGAACCCATGGGACAGCAGTGTTCAGGAGGAGGGCTGTTTTCTTCCAGAAAGCATTGGCTGCGGAAATTCTCAAAGTGTGTGAGGTCTGCACACATTTCAGTTATGCAAAAGGAGAACTGAAAGGTATTTTACCCAGTTTCAGTGCTTGCCGTTTTATTCTGTTAATACACAGTGAGCTATAATACACTCAGTCATGATATATTTATTTGCACTTGTTTGTGATGCCTAGCCCAGATTGCACAGACATTTTACAGTATTAGACCCCAAAACCCAGACCCATAAATCACAGAGAACATCTGTTATTCCCTTGTGGGAAGGGCCTTAAAAGAGTGTCTTCTGAGCATCTCTGTTGTATGTCATTTATTACAAGCGGGCCCTCAGCCTGGAACAAAAGAGACCTCCTACATCCTCTTCCCCAGGCAGCAATTAACTGACCTCATCTTCCCGCCCCCTTCATCAGCCCCCACAATCAATTATCCCAATCAGCCCTTCTGAAGAAGAAAACTGGGCAAACAGGTGGGCCATTATTCTGAATAGTTCAGGGCACTTTGAAAAAAAGTTCAATACAACAGGGTACTTATGCAACAGCCCTGGAATTGTAGAGAAACTGATATGTGTAAAGGTATATGATTGCAAAGATCATGACAATATTTTCCATTACTTTTTTTTTCCTGAATACATGTGCCTGTGTGTGAAATAAAATTTCATAGATCTTTTGAGGTCTTTCCAATGTACTGGATAGAGCTTATCCAAGTAGTAGTAATTCTATATATCTGTTGTTGGCCTGTCATAAAAAATTTCTTTGTAGGATCATATAGTTCCTAATTATTGTCAGAATAAGAATGTATGCATAGAGGCTGACTTCAGCCCACGGGGTTAAATAGTAATGTGATAGAGGGCAGCAGAATATGGTTAAGTGCAGCAGAAGTGCTTTAGATCACCGGACAGTCACGGGCCACAGTGATGAGTATGTAAACTCTCCATCACTCAGGTGGGAGAAGCAATTAAGGTCCTCCCTGGAAGAAGACAGCTGAAACAATAGATGCTACTGTCCAAATCACTGTCCTTGGGGTAGGCCTTGACTATGGGAGAAGGAGATTTCCTGAATGGGAAATAAACATTGCTTTGATATGTTCGTACAGCAGGAGAAGATGAACAGCGAGTAGCTGAGAGAAAAGAAGAAGATCACTGTCTGGTCTTGGGAGAAAACAAAAAGAGAAACAAAGTCCTTTGGACACATAGCCTGCAGTACCTGGGTCTGAATTTCTGGATCAGAGAGCATTTATATTGGTCGTAGGAAAAATGAAAATAGAAAAAAGAATATAAAAAAGTGAAAAAAGTTGATTCCTTTCATCAGTGATATCACAACAAAAGTATTACTGAGGTCTAAGGTACTAAGAAAAATATTTGATAGATGCATGAATGAAAATGTTAAAGAATATTCACCAGATATTAATTTGATAAACCACTCCCATATATTTTATGTTTTCTTTCTCTTTTCTGTGCAATTGTCAGCCTACAATTAATTTGAGCCATATGAAACTCTGCTGTGTCAATGGAGCTGCATACGGGTGTAAGAGTTCGTGTGCATGTGATAAACAGAAAACTGGTACCACAATGAGTATAGTGTGCACATACACACCTTTGTTTCCTGCCACAGATTGTGCCTCAGATCTCTGAGAACTAATGCAAAAATAAGTGTCTAGCTTTGTAGCATTTTCCAGACAGTCAATCTTTTAGTAAAGTAACAAGTTTACTGACTGCATCCTTCTTGGCTGGCTTAGATGACTTCAGTATTTAAAATGCCCTTTCTCAGCTTCGACTGTGAAATATGGGAAATCAGAAAAGTAGCTGTTTCTAATCTGATTGTTTCAAAGTCCATTTTGAAATTTGTACCCCGCCGAATCAATGGCAAAACTCCAACAGACTTAAGTGGAGCCAAGATTTTATTAGTGATCTGGAATAAAGGAGTGATTTCTCCAGGTGTGATGGGTTGATCCTGGCTGGACGCCAAAGGTGCCCACCAAAGCCGTTCTATCACTCCCCCTCCTCAGCTGGACAGGGGAGAGAAAATATAACAAAGGGCTTGTGGGTCAAGATAAGGACAGGAGAGATCACTCACCAATTACTGTCATGGGCAAAACAGACTCAGCTTGGGGAAAATTAACTCAATTATTACAAATCAACCAGAGTAGGGTAATGAGAAATAAACCCAAATCTCAGAATACCTTCCCTCCACCCCTCCCTTCTTCCCAGACACAACTTCACTCCTGGTTTCTCTACCACCCCTCCCCGGTGGCACAGGGGGACAGGGAATGGGGGTTACGGTCAGTTCATCACACGTTATTTTCTGCCGCTTCATCCTCCTCAGGGGCAGCACTCATCACATTCTTCCCCTGCTCCAGCGTGGGGTCCCACCCACGGGAGACAGTCCTCCACGAACTTCTCCAATGTGGGTC
Source organism: Astur gentilis (assembly GCF_929443795.1). Classification (NCBI taxonomy): domain Eukaryota; kingdom Metazoa; phylum Chordata; class Aves; order Accipitriformes; family Accipitridae; genus Astur; species Astur gentilis. The sequence continues at coordinate 32,347,418 of NC_064883.1, read as the reverse complement.
CTTCCCACAGGCTGCAGTTCTTCATGAACTGCTCCAGCATGGGTCCTTTCCATGGCGTGCAGTCCTTCAGGAGCACACTGCTCCAGCATGGGTCCCCCACGGGGTCACAAGTCCTGCCAGAAAACCTGCTCCATGGTCCCGCCAGGAGCCTGCTCTAGCACTGGCTTCCCATGGGGTCACAGCCTCCTTCAGGAACCCACCTGCTCTGGCGTGGGGTCCTCCACAGGCTGCAGGTGGATATCTGCTCCACCGTGGACCTCCACGGACTGCAGGGGGACAGCCTGCCTCACCATGGTCTTCACCACGGGCTGCAGGGGAATCTCTGCTCTGATGCCTGGAGCATCTCCTCTCCCTCCTTCTGCACTGACCTTGGTGTCTGCAGGGCTGTTTCTCTTACATGTTCTCGCTCCTCTCTCTGGCTGCCGTTTCAATCTGTCCCAATGTTTTCTTTTTTTCCTTCTTAAAAATGTTATCCCAGAGGCTTTACCACTATCGCTGATTGGCTTGGCCTTGGCCGGTGGCGGGTCCGTCTTAGAGCCGGCTGGTATGGGCTCTCTCAAACACAGGCGAAGGTTCTTACAGAAGCCACCCCTGTAACCCCCTCCCCTGCTACCAAAACCTTGCCCCACAAAGCCAATACATCAGGCTTTCACAGAAAGTATTTTAATCTGCAGCTTATTTATGCACTACAAAAGAATTTTGAGATCTTGGCATTCTTTTATTGGTAGCATTTTGCTATTACACTTAGTTCTGCTAGTTGAGTAGAGATGAGCCCCAAAAGTACATCAAAATGTCAGGACAGATATTAACGGAGCCTGCAAAACATACTCTGGGTAAGGAAGATGTCACTGGTTTTATAACTAAAGTCTCAATATACTGGAACATTTTTACTATGAACAAGCCTATCTTTGTGCTTTATTTGAACTAAAAATTTAACGGAAATAGGACCCCCGAATTAGAAGTTGTCACTGCAATTACATGGTTACATTGTACAGTCTTGGTATTTTGAGTTTGATTCACTGAAGCTTGCTTAAATATTTTCTACTGCATTTGTTAAGTTCCATTCTTATTATTCATGCTGTTAGCAACATCAAGTGAGCTCCACTTCGCAGAAAACACCCAGCTCTTATTTCCAAAGCACTCAGTTACACAGCAGATAAGTATTATTACCCCATTTTATAGACATGGAAACAAAGGGGGCAAAGCATCTTCTTCAAGGACAAGAGTTCACGTGTTTTGTGTCTTAGTCTAGTCTGCTATGCAGTAGGCCATACGACTTCCAGCTGGGTGCTGGTGATTAGGTGTTTTTATAGCAAGCTTTTTGTAATTCTTACTTTTTCCTAAGGTAAAGGATTGGTGCATGGCTGTAATGTCTATAAAATGCTAAAGCTGTTAAAACACAGTTTTTGTTGTATGTCATCCAATTTGCAGTTGGGAAATGGTAAAATTTGCTTAAATTGAAAACATATGTTGTGCTGGGAAGTAGGTAATGGAATTGCCACCTTTGCATGTTTGAGTCCCATGCCTTTTCTGCAATTTACACAATAATAAACCAAACTAACGAAGCTATTTTAGCCATTATAGATCATTTTATTTGGTGATATAAGAGTCTTCATGCTAAAGCTGGACAGGAAACAAACATTTTTATGTCTTGTAAAAGCTGTCATGATTTCAAAACTGTTCCTGTTCATAATCAGATGAACCTAGAGGCTACTAAGAATGCAGTGCAAAAGAAGTTCCTCAACTGTCGCAGCATGGCATAAGTGAAAGGCCAGGTACTCCTTCAGGATATAGGATGCTAGACTTAGAGCAGGTGGTACTTTCTGATTTTCACCAGAAATTCCATACTTTATAACTGGTATAATAATTTTAAGGAAAAAAAAAATTTTCAATGAATTTGTTTTCCTTGATTAAAAAAATGTGTTTGAAAATTTCTGTCAAACACCCCTTTATATTTTCAACAAACATACTGTGGCAGAGATTTGTCTCCTGAGAGACTTTGGGCTGAGAGATTTTCTTGCTTTTTCCACTAAGAAATGGGCATGGTTTTTTATATTTATTTTATGAATCACAACCAGCCACTGTTAAAGTGTGGATTCAAAATGTGCTGTGAGAAAAGCCTGTGACAATGTAATACAATTTCGCCATTGCTCTCCTTCCCCTTTCTTCTTTCTCTGGCACTGTCACACTCTACTTGTTAAATGTCTTCAAAGTGAAGATTTTGCATTTACCTTCAAACCAATGTGTCTTAGGTATTTTATTTTGCTTGGCTGTATTTGAAACTTTTCTTTTAAACCTTCACTCTTACCGTCCAGATTTTCTTCTTGTTTTACTTGACTGTTTTCTTCCTGTCATCTTTTCCTCTTTCTTACTATCTCTGATTGTCATTCCCTTTGGGATGGGAAATGGCTGCAGGCCAAAAGTCAGAGAGCAATCTTAAAAAGCTATCAAAGGATGAGTAAAAGATGAGAGTAAATATGAGAGTGTTTTCTTCTGAAAGCACAATGACAGCACCTACCTGCCTTGTCTGTCTGTAGACAAGCTTTGGGAATGTTAGAAGGACAAAACTGTGTACTCCATTCTGTCAGACACATGACTAATTCCGAGTGATCACTAATTAAATTATGTCTGATAAATACAAAAATATTCCCTGAAATTTTATAGAGATAACATACTATTACCACCACTGAAGGCCTCAAGCTTTGATGGAGACTTTACTTTGAATATGAAATAATGGCAGGAAGAAGAATGAATTTATATCGCCCCCCCCCCCCCCCCGCCCCCGTCTGCTTAACACCACCAAAGGTGGTGACATACCCTCTGCTGATGTGATGAGCTAACAAAAGTAGTGCAGCACCTGTCCTGTGAAATTCCCTTGCTACTTCAGCTTGTAGTTGCTTGTTGCTTTGTATTCTCTCCGCTTTCTACAAGAAACCATCATCTGATCATAAATAAAATAAAGTAAAACAATATTCTAATACTCCATCAGTAACGATTCCTTGAAGTTGACTTGGTATTTATTGTCTAATTTTCTGCTCTGTTACTGCTAGCCAGTACAACCCGGCATTTCTTATGTTAAAGAACATAACATTAATAAAAATCTCTCACTGAAACATTGTCCTTTGTTATTACTTGAGCTGCTTTCCAAAGACTGTTGTTTACCAGTAAGGAAGGGCCAAACACCAGGCACATGAAGGAAAATAGTATGAACTTTGATGCATACCTGTAGTTCTTAATTCTCCAGCTGAGGAAGGACAAGAACTAGTGAGAAGACCTGACAAGTGTAAAGGCAGGGATAAGCTTATAGAAATTTATTTTTTCACAGTGCAGTTCTTCACCTATAATGCTAGAAACTTTACACTGTTGAACAAATATTATGACAGGAAACATTTGAAGTACACAAGTAATCACCTTCTCTCATTGCCCAAGAGTTTAAACAAATCTCTATTAAAGTGAACCCATTTGCTGAACAAAAATTGCTTCTTTATCTTTTTCTGCGTTGTTCTCATTTTATTGTTATCATGGTTATTGCCATTATAATTAGTCCCATTGCTTCTGCTGTTGTGCCACAGTCATGATAAAAATCAGATGCTCTTTAAGAATTCCTGTTCTAAGAAGAAAACTCTTGCAATTCAACCCAAGAAGGGTCCCCTTTCTCCTTCTGCTCAGCTTTTACTCCCATATATATTTCTGATCCATATCTCAAGGAGACGCCTGACCTTTTACAGCCAAATGTCACAGCCTTAGCAACTAAGGTTAAAACTGATAGATCACACTGGAGAAGAATATTGGTGTATCATGAATCTCTCTATCATGTATCTTCAAGTAAAATACTATTGATGCTTATGCCATGCCATCTTCCTTGTTATATATTTGTGCATTGCCTAAACCACTGGATTTCTAATCTATGGTTAAGGTGTCTGGATGACAATAACAACACAATAACATTCTTACACCGTCTTTGATGTTCACATGCCAGACATATTCCTCTTAAAGCTACCAAGCAGTATATTAAAATTTGTTTGGGCAACCACTGGAGTGCGAAGTGTATAGCTGATTTACTTTACTAGAAAAAAAATTCCACTGCAGATCTGCCTCTTCCAAGTATACTCATTACAATTTGCTTTCCCATTTAGGATCTGATGAGGCAGAAATAACTGTATAAGAGTATTCCCCTCTAACAATGTCTATGGAACAAACCAGTGTCTTAAGACACTCAGACTTGCCTTAAGAGGCTGATGTAGGGATCTAGTAATGTTACAAGCTTAGAAAAGTTAGTCTTTTCATAAACTTACATCAGAACTGTATTCACCATGTTGGGGAACATTTTGACGTGACCTCATGCTGGAAGCAGCTGCTTGATTACAGTGATTTCTGGAAGAAGTTTGTCTGTGTTCTGCTTCAATACATTCCTTTTTTTTTTTTCATCATTATGCTAGAGGTGTGCTTCAGCTGCAAAGACCAGATCTGTATTCAAACTTCTTCAAAGTTGGGGAGCGTTTGATGTCTAAGGGCAAATGAAGGTTCTGCACAAAACAAGGTTGCAGACGAAGGCACGTAGCAATTACTATGAGATGCAAGATGAGAGTTCCTTGAAAAATGTTGATGCTCTTGTTCTTTACTTTGTTTATGGCTCTAGGGATGAGTTTCAAGAGGCAAAAGAGTAGAAATAGGCCAGGATATGTCTCTGGTGGGCAGTCTGCTGTCCCAGATGTTCTTCCAGAGCTCTTTGTTTATATATGTCCATGTCTGATTTTTTGCCACAGTAAAAAAGATATTCCCAGGGTAAGCAAATATTCTCATAGTCTCCAGAGGCAAAATCAATGCAGTGCATCAGACTGTGGCTTTGAAGTCCCAGCGCAGGCTGGAGAATGAGCTTGAAGCGGAATTGATACACAGACTGGATGAGAGGTCAAACATCCATGAATCCTGCTGGCTGCAGCTCTTGCTGCTGACACTGAAGGAGAATGGCAGGTTCATGGCAAGATGTGGTAGCACTGACTGGAAAGGGCCTGAGGAGATTGTGCACAGCCCTTAGCAGCTGGAAGGCACCCCGGGGAAGAGGAAGAAGTCCTAAAGGGAGTGCCAAGACAGGCATGAACAAGATAATAAAGGATGCAGGATACTACATACTACTAGATAAATCTCACTGTGATTCTGGCTTTATCTGCCTGTTAATTAACATCCCTGGCATGTGCAAACTTAGCTGGTTTTACTTGGTTTCATATTAGCAATATAAGGAACCTGGGCAGCTCTACCTCTTTTTCCTTCATTAGTGCTATACTTTAATGGTCATTGTCAAAGAAGGGTTGAGGTTGGAAGGGGCCATCTAGTCGAAACCCCAACCCCCCTGCTCAAGCAGGGACACCTATAGCCAGTTGCTCAGGACCACGTCCAGATGACTTTCGAATATCTCCACAGATGGAGACTCCACATTCTCTCTGGGTAGCCTGTGCCAGTGCTCGGTCACCCTTACGGTGAAAAAGTGTTTCCTGATGTTCAGGGGGAATCTCCTGTGTTTCAGCTTGTCCCTATTTCCTCTGGTCCTGTCACTGGGCACCACTAACAGGAGCTTATCTCTGTCTTCTTTGCACCCTCCCTTCAGGTATTTATATACATTAATAAGATCCCCCTGAGCCTTGTCTTCTCCAGGCTAAACAGTCCCTGCTCCCTCAGCTTTTCCTCACTGGAGAGGAGTTCCAGCCCCTTAACCATCTTAGTGGCTCTTCTTTTTCTCCAGTATGTTCATGTCTCTCTTGTACTGGGGAGCCCAGAAGTGGCTACAACACTCCAGCTATGGCCTCACCAGTATTGAAAAAAGAGGAAGGATCACCTTCCTCAGCCTGCTGGCTATACTTTGCCTAATGCAGCCCAGGATACCATCAGCCTTCTTTGCGGCAAGGGCACATTGCTGGTTCGTGCTGTCTTGCTGGTTGTTATGGTAAAGACTCATTTCAGGCATAAGCTCCATCACTGGCTTCTTACTAGCCACCAGCTAGACTGCATCAGCAACCATTGCCACCTGATTACTCAGGAGAAGCTATGTTCCCCAGAAAGTTCCCCTGATGATTCTGGAGAACATGGCCAAGGCAGAAAGTGCTGCCTTTCCCAGGATCTGAGCTCTGGGCCGAGTCTTTGCTTCCCAACAGGACTGTTTGGACCTCCTGGGTTGTGCACAAGGGCAGAGTCCTCCACTTTGCAATGTCTGCTCAGCTGCCCCCAGGTATGGCAAAGCAGAACAGCTACCTCTGTTTGTGGCAGGGAGGCTTGTGAAGACCCTCATTTTCTGCACAAGTAACTCACAGGTTTTGTGTATGATTTGCACATTAGTCATGCGCTTTCAGTATTGGTACCTGAGAATGGGATTAGCTGCAGTCCCCATCAAAAGCACTGAGCTCTAAAATAGTTCCACATGGCACAACATAGCCCCAAGTGACAAAGCATGCATTATTTTCCTCTCCCAGAGTGTCTGGAACAAGCCATACTGAATGATGTGTCACATATTAAGAACAACTTTATTTTTATCCTGATGGAATTCCAGGAAGCTAACTCCAGTGCCCTCACACTGACTGAAAACGTGTGACGTGTTCTAATAGCTACAGGCGGGACAAGGCAAGTATGTAAAAGGGACATTTAATTAGTTGTTCCAGAAGAAGCTGAAGTGTTGTTACATAAATGGCGTGATTCTGACAGGCTTGAAAGTATCTAATGATTTATAACACTAGAAGAATTTTGATATATTCAGTCTAGAAAGGCTGTGAAGTTTATGAGACAGATAATTTTAAGTTTCTTCAATGAGGCTTTTTGGAATTTAAACTAAATTCAAGAGAAGACCATGTTACAGGTCATCTTAGCCTCTAAACAAGCTCCTATTGTTGGAGTAGGATGATATCTCCAAGTTCAAATTGTTTCAGCTGCATCTTTCAATCCTGCAAAAAAATGGAAATCAACATCTTAAATACGACAGTATGGTTGTTTTAGTTCATGTTTTAGAATAATTGCAATTTATTATCTATGTGCAGTGCAACACCTCCGCAAGCTTACTCAGTGAGCGGGGCACCATTATTCTCAGCATGCTACAGTTAGATCTTGTTCTGTCTGCATGCGTCAGACAAAATGTGTTTGTGTTTGAGCAATTTACACACTGTATTAAGGTGAATTATTAAGGCGAAGATACATCGTTCTTCTGACCCGCAACATTTGGAACTGTCTTACTGAATTCTGCCATTGTGCCTCTTAGATTTCCAGCTACATGTGTTTACTACAAATCTTTCCTGAAATACGGGATTTCTAATTGTGCCTAGCAGCCCAATTTGAGTGCCAATCAGATCCTCAAAACATGTGACTCAGGAGAGATTTTTCCCAGTGCACCAGAAGTATCAGATATCCCTGGGGTGGTGAGGGGAACTAAGAGGGAACCAGGAAAAGTGGAGTTTGGAAATGAAAATCAACCCAGTGGCCAAAAGCTTTTTCCAAACTTCTTAAATCATTTAATCTGGAAAGCTGCTGCAGCCAGATGAATAAGATGTTATACCACACTATTTTCATGCCTTTTTGAAAGCAGCTAATAGAAACAGTTAGGGTTCCTAACCCAAAATTTAGGTATGCAAATTTTCATACAGAGGGAGGCATTTTAGGTGTTATGATACAAAATGGCGTAATTACACCAAAACATTTCAGGCATTTAAATGTCAGGACTAGGAAGTGCTAAGTGCAGTTAATAATACAATAATGTTTTCTGAAGGAAAAAAAAAAAACCGTAAAAGGTAAAATAAAAAATAATTAGTTAACATAATAATAAGGCTTAGCTTTTAGCAGCTGCTTTACATCTTCAAACCATTGCTAAATTATTAACTAATTGATACCAGATCCTCCACACGCTAGCTCAGAGCAGAGTCGTGGGGAGGATGCCAGCACAGTGCTGTTGTTGGCTGGGTAGGTAGACAAATGTTGCAATGTGAGTGGTAGGAAGTAGTATTATTGCCATATACAGCACAGTACCAGGCCCTCTGAGTACGGGTTCTAGCAGTAGCAACCTTGCATTCGAAAGGATGTAATTGCTCTTATGGGGTTGCCTTACATGGAAACCAAAATGATATCAAGCTTTAATAATTAAATTATGCAGCAAGTCAGAGGAGGACGGATTTGTTCTCAATAGAACACAAGAGACTACTTGCTTTGGTGACCTAATTGCTGTAGTTTTTAAAAAAAGTGATTATGATAGCTGATTAAAAGGAGCCAGGGAGCTTATTCACATTGGCCAAGAGCACACAGCAAATCAAGCTTTATGACTTGAAATGAACTCGGTGCTTTGTCCAGATTAAATTAAGAAAGGAGGTCGCTGAAGTGAGGAGTTCAGAAGAGCACTTGAGACTGGAAGTATGAGAAATGAACAGTAGAACTGAAATGAAAAAGGTATAAAGGAGACAGAAGCCATTTTCTGCTCCTACCATTCATTTTCTTCAGAGGCTATTGAGCAGAGAGAGGGGAAACTTATTCAGGAGCAAGAAACCACAACAACCCAGGCTATAAAACTGCATTAAAAATATAGTCATGAGAGTGAGTGGGCAGTGACGGGAAATCTTTGGCACATGTCGAACCGGTACTACTGCTGCTGCACCCAGACACCATCAGGGGACCTCATTTTGTTGCGTGCTTGAAAGAAACATGCCACAAAAACTAAAACAAAATTAGAGGATTCTGACACTACAGGCAAACAGCAGTTTCTTTGAAACATACATAGGCCTTCGGGGCCTTGCAGTACATTCTGTGTTTATAAAGAAAAGGTGGTAAAAAACCATTTATGGTGAAGTCCTTAAAGGAGATTCCAGTGCAATATTGCAGGCTGTTGTGTTCTGGCAGCCTCAACCTTCCTCCCATTGCATAGGCAGGATCTCCTCACCTGAAATAGGGAGGATTTAGGTATGTAAGGGTTGGATTCCTTCATCTGAGGTCCAAGTCTGCACGAGGCACGCCTGTTTGCTCAGCTGTCAAGAGAACAAATTCTTCAGGACTCTCTTCCGTGTACCCTTCAGCAGATGAATTGCTACCCAGTTGCACTTTCTCCCTCTTCACTGTGAGTGAGTTTAGCGTGACTGAAAAACAGACTGCTAATTTTTGGGTTCCCAGCTTAGGGCACATGACTCGCAAAAAGTGGCCTCACCAAGCTGTTATGCAGAGCCAGGAGCCTGTTAGAAAGCAGGGGAGAGAGAAGCAGGTGAAGGCTCTTACCCTTTAATATCCTCAGGGCATGGCTACCCTAAGGATTTGTGACAAGAATCTTCCCTTGGCATTGGGGTCCTACATCTCTTTGCTGTTCTGCCCATCTGGGTGGCACACCGCAAGGGCAGAGGAAGCCCCTGCTGACAGTGGAGCTGTGGAGAGGCAATCAGGTGGGGGACGGGAGAGGCGGGCAGATTGTGAGATGTTGTTCCAGCTCTTCCCAAATAGTTTACAGTCTCCTAGCACAGTAAACTACAGTATTTCAGGTTACCTTTCCAGGGCCAGTGGGGGATAAAGGATTTAGCTCAGAGCACATCATGTCCTGCTTCACTCGACCCACATGAGGGATGCTAAAAATCTCTTCCACAATTATATACATATGCCACTGGCAGGATATTTGCTCACTGCCATTAAATAACTTTGCTATGATTCCTGCGATGTGGAAAATGTCTCAAAAGCAGACTTAACGGCATGCAAATACCAGCTGGCCAGGTTAACAGTCCCCAGTGCAGGAATACATTTGGAAACGTGAGTGTATCAGCTTTTGGTACTTAGAGAGCGCAGCAGCACATAAGCTCCTGACAAACTCCTCAGCATCTTCACACTTAACAGGCCATGAATGTTGCTGTGCTACTCTGCACTGAAGGTTTGTTCTGAAATGCAGTCTTGTTAAACGTTTTTCATGGACCTTTCCTGAGCCCGGGTTGAGTTTTTCAAAGGTGTCTGTGGGAGTTAGCTGTTTCCCAACAATGTGTAGTGGAGGTTGTTCTTTGTACTTTTTTTTTAATGTCCCTGTATGGGCAATTTATGGCAGCTGCTTAAAAATGCTATTGAAACTTAATCAAATAGGTGACTTGCTATGTTAAAAAATACATAAAGGAAACATGACATCTTTAATGAGGCTTTTCCATTGGTTTGTATGACTTCTGCTATTTTGTGAAATATGCCCCATCCATTACAAATTCTTTTATTGAGAGAGGGAATCTTGGCCAGAGCCCCAAGGTTATTACTCACTGTATTCAGAGGGTACTTGGGGGATCTTTAACTTCCAACTGGAGAGCTGGCAGAAGGACAGTAGGTTTAACATTTCCTCTGAAGGATGACACCTCTAAAAGTGCCACACGCTGCTTATTACTGCAGTACACTGGACGGGAGCCAAAGTCCCAGTATGGGACTTGAACCCACAAGTAGTTGGCTGTGAGACAGACATGCTACCCACAGAGTCACAATGACACCTAGTAGCATCTTAATTTAATAGACCTCTTTTTTCAATGGCAGTCTTTTGTCTTGCATTTTTATGGTCTGGATCACTGAAAGTTTATTTTTCACTTCAGCATGCATTTATGGAGAATGACACTCTGCTTTCCTTTCCTGTATTTCTGTTGGCAACTATGAACAATATACTCTTCAATAGTTATGTCCATTTAAAAGTAAACAAAAATTGAACATTTTATCACCAGTTCCTCTAAGCTCCTTTAAAAGATACAGCAAGAAAAAAATCTAACTTGTTTTAAAAATAAGCTGGGGAAACCTCTGAGTCCACAGAAGGCCATTGCAGCCACAAATACTCATACCTTTTTCAGATGTTTTCATAGATGTAAAAACTGAAGACATCCAGCCTCAAACACTTAAGCCAAAATTTTAAAAACTAGAAGATTTTGTTTGGTCTTGCATTTGAATGTTGGATTTGAGACACCCTACAAATGTGTCATTAGCACTTTCTGAAAATCAGGTCTCTTTGAGGTACCTCAACCTGAGCTCAAGATAACAGGAGCCAAAACCACCAGTTGCTTCCTGGCATTTAAACTGGGGGACATGATTCCTGCTTTAATGTGTCTCAGTGTTTGAATTTGCAGCAACCAAGTGATGGACCTGCAAAAACAGAGGCAAGAAAAGCAGGGACGTGGACTGGGGCACCGCTGTGCACCTCTCAGGTTGCTGCAGCCCTTGCGTGAGCGCTGACCTGATGTTCTTCCCTACCGTTCATTACTGGCTAATGAAGCCTCCTTCTGAAGCACAGCAGGTTTTTCAACATAGGCATTAATTTGGATCCCTAGATAACTGTGCGGCTACTTGTAAGAACACAGCCTGCCATTCTGGCTGGAAAATCACAGCATGGGGTGAGGCAGGAGTCAGTGGGGTGCAAGGGAGAAGGGGAGGAGGGGTCTGAGCTGGGAGAATGAACGCATCCGATGGAAGACAAAGATGGGCAACACTGGAAACACTTGGGGCAGAACTCCCTTGTTCTGGCACAAAAACCCAGCACTTCTGCCAGCGATGGTACCAGTGCTGCTGACAGGGGCTCTTTGTGCATTTTATTTTCTTGGCTCTCGGTCTGCAAAAGGTTGGGCATCCATCACCTAAGCAGAGACCCAGATTTGCAGGTGCCTGGGAATGGAGCTAAGGGAGTGCTGCCGCAAGCCCTCCCTGGCCTGCTGCTCCTCTCGCTTAAATGAGCTTCCCTGTATTCGAGTGTTTGCATAATCCAGGATTAAACTGTGAGAGCTTTACAATGTGTTTGCCCTCCAGATCTGAAAGTTTATTTTTGACCATAGCTAATAAATAGTTAATACTCACATTTGATTAAAAGAAACCTTTACTAAGAAAAAACAAACCCAAAGCAAAACTCATAAACTCCTTAAATATCAGAGAGATTTTAAAAAAAAATAAAATATATATATATATAAATAAAACATTAGTGCACTCAAGGGAAAATAATATCATTTTGATCTCAGTTAGAAAATATATTTGTCAGCACTTAAAGAAAAATATAAGCTGTTCTGTCAGGTAACTAACGGGATTTTTAAGATTGGTAAAGACGATACCACTTCAAAAGCACCGCCACTAATTTATCTGTTCATTTGAATGCATCAGTTTGAACACAACACGTTCCTCACTGAAATATGAAGTTGGTGGGATTTTTAGCTAGCAGGAATTTTTTCACAGGGCTCACAGGTCCTGCTTGAAGACCAGTTCTCCAGTAATCTTCCAGTGGCATTAGAGACTCCCTGGCCTTGGGAGCATCCCTGTGGCCTCTGAAGCTCTAGGCAGCCATAAAGTTCTTCTCTGTAGCTCCAGCTGGGGTCTTGGGCCATTTTCCCTTATGTAGGCATAAAAAAATTACATGATCTAATTATCATAGGTGCCCTTCATAGGTAAGGGGAAGAAGAGCCACCTCAAGAGGGAGATTCATATTATTCCTGGATCCCCAAGATTTGAGGCATCCTAGACACCAAAGCCAAGTCTGATGAATCACTGCCTGATGGTGCCTATTTTTCTCCAGTGGCTATAAAGATGGCACAAGGTCACTAGCACTGACCTAACTTTTCCATATTTGAAGTTAGATGATCTAGCCTATAGTCAGTATGAAGTATTTGAAAGATGCGTGCTTCCTTAGCAAATAACATTTCTGAGAAGAGCAGCCTTATCTTTTAAAACACAGTTTATAATCCTCTATCTTTTCTTGACTTATTCTTGGCATTAAAAACTGTCACAGTAACAATGTCATCAAGGATGATCTACAAAGACAAAAAACAGAGGAGGAAATTTTTTTTGAGATGAAAAACCGTGTGTGGTGTTCTTTGCCTTATGGTTGTCTTGTGGTTGAAATCTGGTCTCCACTAATGATAGGACCATTAATTGCCACAAATAATTAATAAATGTCTTCAGAAGTCTAATTCCCTCATTCTTCCCATAACAGTTTTGAGCACCCATCACAAGTTTGCATATGCTCAGCCACAGAGTGGGGTCCCTGTCTGAGATATGATCAGTATGTCTATCATCTCAGACATCTAATTAAGAAGTACATTTGCCAGCAAATTTCATTATTGAGAAGTCACTCAGACATTCATATAACTATTACAAGCAAAAAAGAAAAGTAATCAAGTAATTAATTGTTGGACAAACATTTACCTATGTGTCTATTAATTAGTTAACAAGCAGTTAAAAAATAATTCTCACAGCTTTAATATGGAAGATATTGAATGGCAATGTGTCTATTTTAATTCCATTTTGAAGGGGTTGTGATGCTACCAGTTCGCAGAAGCTCCATTCATTTGACATTTTTCAGAAAATCTTAGTTTGGGATTAGATGAAAATTTAATCTCTAATTCGGAAAACAGGAACAGCAAAGAAGCAAGTACTGAAACCAGGAGTGACATCCCAAGAATTCTAAATTATAAAAGTTAAATAAAAAGAGCCAAAATGTTATTTTTAGTCTAATAGTTTATAAGCAGTATCTAGAATATGAAGGATGAACTGGTAATCTGAATGTTTTTGGGCACCCGGGTCTGTCAATTCTTCAAAGAAAAAGTAATGAATGAGAAGCATCTATGAAACAGGGACAAGCTGCTGTACAGAAATATGTAGGTGAGATGTATGTAGTAAACGTGCCTCATTGTCACTGATATTTGCAGTTACAGAGTTAAATGGCTTTGAGAGTCTGCTCCTCAGTTCCAAGCCATATATTGCAAGCCATAGAAAGAGGAAACACTTCTTATAAATCACGGTGTCACAAAAAGTGCAAAAATGACTGCATTTTAGCCTACAGCAAAAAGATTATAGTTAATGCATTAAGTAGGAAATCTGTTAAATTCAGAATTTTTCACTTCAACAGCTCTCAGGACACGTGAAGTTTTCTTGTTTGTCTTTAGAAAGACAAAATGGCCATGGGCCTAGATTGTTAACTCAGTAATTTTCACTGCCATTCCTTTAACATGGTGTTCAGGTTTGTAGATTATGTAATTATTTTCACTGGAAAGCACATTTTAACATCTGGGAGTCATTTGAAAGAATGTAATCAACTTTGTCCTTTTTTTGGAGAGTGTCTTCTGTTAATATTTAACCCATAACTGATTGCATGATTTACCAATTTAACCCTGACCAACTTGTGAAATTTATCATCCTTGGCTGTTACCACACAAATCTATCATGGTAACAGAACTTTTTTCCAGTTCTGTCTGTATACAATGCTGTTCTTGTCTATGGCAGGCTGCTCCATTCATGCCGCTCTGCTGTGTTAGCGGGGCTAACACTGAGAACAGGAATTTCCTAAACGTGGTGGAACCTCTTCAGGGTGAAGGTTATTTTTGATTGTAAAAGTCCCTTCCTTTTCCACAGTGGGCCAAATCCTGACATCCATCCTTATTTTCTACCTTACGTCTTATGTTTTCAGTCTTCACTTAATCTAATAGATGGTATTATATAGTGTAATGTAACTCAGAAGAACCTTAAAAGTTGATCAGATAATATTAAAAGAATGCAAAGGTGATTATAAATACATATACTGCAATACCCCTGGGGTATGATCCCAGGATTTCGTGACCTCTCACAGTTTCCCAGATTTTGCAGGACTGATACCCAAAAAACTTCCAGTTATTTTTCAAGACTGTGGTGGGCCAAAATCAAGTCTCATGGAGATCAGTGTCAGCTTTGTCTTACCTTCATTTTTCTTACCCTCCTTTCTTTGAGTGAAGTATGAGGTTGAAGAGGGGCTGGGGAAAAAGGCCAGAAAGAACAATATAGCAATAGAAAGGGCGATATACATCTTTTAAATAAGGTCTAGGAAAGGTCAAATAGTAAAGAGGTGAGAAAAAAATAACAAAATAAAAGGGCAGGTGCAAGTGAGAGAGCTATTAAATCAGAGATGAAATCAAATTGGGGAATAAATCAAACGATAGAGTCTAGACAGAAGAAAAGGTTGCAAGCTCTAAAACTACAACTGGGAGAGAGAATATATCAGTGAAGACAAGACAAATCAGGATTTGCACACTTCTAGTGAAAGAGTGCCCAGCAGAGCACATCTTATATGTAGGGAAGGGAGAGGCAGGGGGGGAATTTATCTTCTGTGTGTACAGTGAGTGTGCAGAAATAAGATCAAAATCAGTTTGTTGCTTGATTCAGAAGGGCCAGCTCTGATTGCTTAAATATTGAATCCCCTCATGATGGAGGAGAGCAGCATCCTCCACCCAGACAGAGACCCAGTACTGATAATAATACCAAATGTTCGTGCCTGAACAGAAAAGGGGGGAGTTGAGGGAGTTCCCCAGACATAAATCATCCCATAGTTAAGTAGAAATTGAGTCTCCCTTCCTGCCACGCTAATACCACAGGCACTCTGGGGTATGATTTAATCTGGTTTGACCCCAAACTTTTGTAAAGATAAATTTCTGCACATTTTTGGAGAGATCTTATTCACTTGAAGGTAAGAGTTGTGGTGGTTGCACACATGGAAGATGGATGGTTTTGCTGTTGTCTGATCTGCAGAGCAGTTACGCTGTAACCATGCATATTATTGCCCCTGTAATTGCATCCATCATACCTCCTGTAAAAACAAACAAATGGACTCCCAAACTCACTTAAAACTAGATAAACAACTGTTCTTTGGCAATGTGACAGATACTTATTGCCTGCGAGTAGCCCATAACAGATAGGAAGGACAAGGATTAGGGTGGATTTGTAAACCATAAATTGTAGAAATCCACTCGGAGTCTCCAAGCCAGACTCTTCCCTTAACTTTGCTTGAGTTATGCCAGGGATAAATCTGTCCTTCTGTCAAAACTCAGTGAAACTTTGTGCAGTCTCCTTTCACTGTGTCAGTCATTTATGTGTTAGAAAAGCTAGAGCTACAGCAAATCTAAGTTAGCCTAGTAATTTTTTCTTCCCAATTTGTAGAAGGATGAAATGTTGAATTTTCTGTGGCTCTGCTTTGCTGTATAAAAATGTACTGGATGAACTTCATTAGAAATAAGTGAAAATGCTGCAGAAATGTGATTTTATCTGTGTTGGTTCTGAAAGAGCTGAAAACAAAATTGCCTTTTCTAAAATGTGTATATAGATACATAAAAAGAATTCAAACTTCTGCTTGTTTTGCTTTTGCCCACAATAACTAAAACTACAAAGCAATTAATCAAAACTAACCAAAACCAAAAAAATTCCCAACAACCAAAAAACCCAGAGGATTAACTAACACTCTAAACACTAATTTACTGCATGGGTACAACAATTCAACAATAGGACAAATGTGACCTTATTCATCCTAATTTACTTGGCCCATTTTGAATTTTGAATGTGGTGCCTGGTGACCAGGGGCAAGCCAGCAGTTTGAGCAGCACCTTGCTTTGGGGCTATCCTGGCCACACGTGCATATCTGCTAACTCCAACTGGAGTGTGTGCAGGAGCAGATGTGATGCTTGCTATGGCATAGCCAGAAGCTAGCAAGCTCTAATTGTGCTATCTTTGCATGTCACTGGTGCCCAGGTGGTGCTCTGATCTTTCAGACTTTATCTCTGAATGAGAAAGTCCACACAGGAGTTGAAAGCAATTTAGGTCACAGAGACATCACAGGCAGCTCTGACAACTAAAGATGATCATTCCCTCAGCTCTTTGCTGCTCCTCATCTGTCAGAAAAAAAGATTTGTGCACTGCTAAATTCAGTCCAAAGTCACTCAGGGGTGAAGGCATTGCAGGTCCACCAGAGCTTTGCATCCTGCCCAACCTTGCAGTAAGCAGCCCAAAAGACCAAAAGCACTTTTTAAACTTGAAAACTAGGTTTTATTTGAGTAAAAGCTGAAGGAACAACTTACTATGGAGGAATCCTAGAATGAGATGTAGTAAACTGAGAGTTTGTAAATAAACTTCCTCCTGCATTGTGTCCTGGAAAGACAGGGGCATTCTGACAGGGCTGCTCTTAATATCAGCAACTCAACAATGTTCTGGGTTGTGACAAAATTTACAGTCTGTTTTGGTTACTACAGCAAAAATCTTTCTTTCTGTTATTTCTGGTGAACCTGTGTTCCCCACACTTCTCAATGGTCTCTCAGTACTTCAGGTTATGCCCTGCCTTGCTGGGTCCCGCATACTCATCCTGTGCTCCAGAAATGTCCCTTTTCCTGCACCCCACCATGCTCTGTTATCTCCCTAGAAAGCAGGGCCTCTCCCTTCAAGAAGGTTCCTTCTGACCCAGAGCAAAAGGAGCAAGGAGGCTTCTGTTGTACTCTACTTTGAAAAAAAACTTGCCATGCATTAACATATGGTTCCCATGAAGAACAACAGAAGCCCTCACAGTAAGCTCACATGGCTGACAAAGAAGGTAATAAGTTTGTTCCACCACCTATGGCCTGATTCAGCTATAAACCCCAATTACAATCCATCTTTAATACCTGTTGCCTTTCAGGAGCCCAACTCCTATCTGTGCACTCCTGTCTTTGAGGAGGCTCCTGCTCAGCTCTGCACATGTCGCCTCAGCCTGGGGGCACCTTCGCCCTCCATTTTAGGGTCACGCTTGGAAACTCTTGGGTTTGTGCTCCCTGAATCGGGTGGTCTGCGAAGGACGATATGTTCCTGAAGGTGAGACAACCCATCTGATCTGCATTCAGATGGGTTAGACAGTCTTCACATCACACTTTCACTGAGCAGAATGGCTATTTTGGACCAGCAGGTGGGAGCCATTGGGAGCTGCAGCATCTGCACTCCTACCTGAAGAAGTGGATCTCTGTGGCTTTGGCCAATCTGTATCTAATTTTCCTGTATGTCTCCCTGTAAACAAGCATTGTGTTTCAGTTTAACAACATTCTTAGCAGTGATGAGCATAAAATATAACAGAGGGAGACACAACAGCACAGTGACAGGAGCAGAAGAAAGCCACCTGGAAAATCTGACACATGCTCTGACCACTGGTTCATATTTTATGACTTTAAAATGGGGCAGGCTGGAGTATATACATCTAAGGGGACTAGAGGAGGCAGAGTTGAACTAATAAGATAAAGGCAGAAATGGAACAAATAGCAAAGACGTCAGATGGAAGGGCAGTGTGAAGGCACTTAGAGAAGTAAAGAACTGGAAAGGATGCTGTTCCTCCTCAGATGCAAAGTAGTCACAACTAAGAGCAGATTTAGCGACTAAATGGCCAGAAGCAACAGCATCTTTTCCCTTTTTTCTACATTTTATGGTCTGTGTGACAATAGTTTATTCTTCTAAGTCACAGAAACTCAGGCTTACATCCGTTCCTGTTCCAGGAAGGCAAAACATAAATAAATAATGATGCTTTCCAGAATTAAGGTGTCAGTGCAGATCTAGTTCTGAAATGGATCCAGCTTCTTGGGGAAAATACCTAACAAATCACTTTTAGGTTCGAATCCTTGATGTTACATTGTTTTGAGTTGATAGTTTAACAACAAATAGTTACTTCTTGTGGAAATGTTGGTGGGTACAGATTATTTCACACAAAGGGGTTGCTCTCCTTTGCTTGTCTTTCCTTTCCTGTGAAACACTTAACACTGTTATTTGGAAAAATCTCAGCTATGTGTGGCGTTTGAATAGAAGGAAGGAGTGTTGTGACAGCTAGCAGGGGACATAGCAAGGTGCCTAGTGTGGTCGTTCTACTCTATGTTGGTCCTTTTGGTTCTTCTGCAGAATTCCATACAGAGACAGCTGCTGCAGATTGAATAATGCATCTTGAGCATATTAAATGTATCCTGCATATTCAACACTGAAAATAAATATCAGATTCTCATACTATTGTGTATTGTTCAATAAATTTGGCCCATTGTGTGCCATTCCCCTAACATGGTTTGTCTTTTCTCTCTTTTGTCATTTAGCATTTTATTTGCCTTCTTTCTTTCTTTTTAATTTTAAGATATTTCAATCATCCCTGTACTGTTCAGATGGAAACAGGACTTCTCTTCTCGCAAAGTCCCCAGGTGAACTCTAAACTAACTGGAATATAGTTACTGTTGTCTGATATTTACTTGGATCTGAAACTTCATCTCATTCACACTGTAACAGACTGTATTTTACAATCAGGAGGCCAAATCCATGGTTGGCACAACTCCACTGAGCTCACTGAAGTTGAACTGCTTTATTGAGTTGCCTTGTGAACCTAGATATTGTAAGTGGATGTGCTGTAGTCCTTGGAGTGGAAATATCAATGCCTTCCAACATAGCACAACTTTAAATAAAACCCCAAACTCCTTTAATTCCTCTAGGGGCATTATGTTAGTTTTATTAATAAGTAGGGAGGGTCTTTTCTCCAATATGCTTCATTAGCCTATGCTGGTAGAAAGGCTGTTCTTTGAGTCTATTTCAATTGTAAAATTGGAAGCATCTCTATGACATAACCACTTTATGAGGGTATTTGAAACTGGAACTGTACTTCTGGGAATGAGATCACATCGTAGGCATTGACCAGTGTGGTTATTTCATTGCTTGAAATACTTGGGGAAAATCACTTCTGAGAATTACTTTGTTATTTTAAATGCATTTCTGTGCTGCATATCCCACCCATCTCCTAGTTCCAGCCTGGCCTTCAGCTACTTGGACTCTCCTCCCTCCCATCCACTCAGCCAATGTTAGCTTTAGCTCACGCTTCTCTTTGATTTTCCGGTTCCCAAATGAAAACTGTTTCTCCATGGACCACTGTATACACATATGTTCACCAGCCTACCACCAAAGTCTCTCATTTCAAGTCTCAAATTAATGCTTATCTGTCATCACCACCTCCCACTTCTGCCTGTTTTATCCACGTCTATACCAGTGAATAAGGCTCAAGTGCTCATCCACAGTTGTTGATATCGTTGAATTACTAGGCTGCTTCTGCCATGCCAGCCACCACTCTCGCAGGTGGGGATTTAGGGAACAGTGTGGTACGGAGATGATTGCCAGTGGGCAGCAAGGGTCAAACAACAGTTTCAAGGAGGATGGAGTTCTGCTATGTCCACACAAACTGCCATGTGCTCCTTGGTCTCCTGACCTGTTTAATGTATTAGCAGAGGTGTAGCTGATTTGTAAATTCTAGAGGGTCTGATTACAATTTTCCTGTTCTGGCTGAGAAATGATGACCTGGACTGGGATTACCTGATAAGTAACCGCTTTAGTTGTAGGCTGCACATGCTATGATGAAGGACTGCCTTTTTCCCTGCTTTTAGTACAATGTTAATCAAATGAGTACTGATATAATACATGATAACAAATAATCCTATTCTTAAATCTTAAAATTACATTTCACGTTTGGAAAAAAAGGTTAGACCTTGATTTTGTTTATTCTGGCTTTCTTGCATACACTTACTGTATATTAAACTATAACTCCAGATGATGAATATCCAGAAGTTGATGGATTTTAGAAAATAAGTTTTTCATTAAGAGGAAGAAATCATAGTTCATTTTATAAAAATATTCTGAATATTTATTGCTAACAGTAGCTAAAGCCAAATCATAAATTGAGCTGTAAAAGTTCTCTTTGGATGATTCAATTTTTCAGAAAAATCTCTGCTTTGTTCATATCTGCATCCAGATACCTAGATTCCTCTGGATGTATCCTAGGAATCAGAGAGAGAAACCATCTATACCAAAATAACAAGATAAATGGATGTTTTAAATTATGTAGCTTTTACATATCTTGAACATATAGCTATAAACTTTGATTAATGTCAATACAGCTAACAGCACCTGTTCTTTAAACAATCAGGAAACCTTAGATTATTACACAAGAACATGTGTCCATAGTCCCCTTACTCCCCCACTTGTACAGGCTATAAGAGTTACTAATCTTTAAAAAAATACTCTTATCCTCATCTAAGTTACTTGTTCATGTGGACTGCTAGCATTTCTTTGTATGTATGTTTCTTGGCTGGTTTGCTGCCATGTAAAGCAAGTCTTACTCATTTATTCAACAATCTGTGCAAATTTAATGTAATTTGGTTAATGATTTCCCTGCCAAATTCAGAGAGACAATTGTATTTAACTACAAACCTCATTTTAATATCCTATTTAAAAGTCTAATCGAACCATCACTATTTTGCCTTTGATTTGTTGTATCTTTTTTGTGTTGTCTTGGAGATTTTGATGTTGCTTCCTTCCAGCTCTATTGATATTTATAACATGGACAGCATGTTTGTAGAGGCATAAAAGGGTGGAGAAGTGCTCTCTGATGGGATACAGGTCAGGTTACGAAAGGTCTGAGGAGGACACTTCACTTCTATAAGATGGAGATGCTCGATTAATGGCAAAGTTAAAAGCAAACAAACAGCTAAAACTGGAATACATGTTGTGGCAATCATGTTCATGGAATTAGCCATGGAATTTCAGGTTCAAAAAAATGAATACTAAACCCAAAACCATCTCTGTGAATATTTCAGGAAAAATAAATATGTTAACATCTGCAAATAATCCCTTCTAGCAGCAAGAAAAATACATAGATTAATATTAAAAAATGGTGAGTCAACATGCATTCTCAATAAGGCAGTTTGAATGTAAAATATTAAAACGCTTCTTGTGAAACAGGTCTAGCCTTTGGTGGGTACTGGGATGGGGTACTGGTTCGCAAACTGCTCCTGTAAAAAGACTGTAGAATCCAGTGCAGGATTTCCCAAATTCTGAAATCCAAGAGCATAATCATCTTACATGCAATGGGCCCCATTTACAAACAAGATGGTTCTGGTGCTATAAAAAAATGTCATGTTTTCCCCACTCTAATCACAAGAGATGCGTACAGAAAATGGCGGGTTTTACCAGTTTCATTCCTTTTCAGTGTTGTAGAAGCAGTCATGGGAAAAAAACCAGAAAGATATAAGCAAATTACTTCAGTAGGGCTGTATTCTCTTTATAGTTTATTACCGGGATGGTCCAACAGCCATGCTCTACCTCTGTAACAGGAGCAAGACATTAGTTTTCTCATGCACAGATTGAGTAATGGTGCTGCCATATTTTATTTCCAAATTAGAGGAAATGTCACTCAATGCTCATATTTAAAATGAGAAGGAAGAAAAGCATTCCCTTCATGCAGTTTAAAGAAAAAAAAAAAAAGTTAAATCTGTTAAATATCCACTGACATTTGTATGAACTTAAAGCAAAGCACGCATCACATCTTGGATTACCACAGTTCATATTTCATATCAGGTAACATATATCGATTTTTAGACTGAAATATTTTGATTTTCTGTGTGGTAAACCATTTCACTGGTTTGGTTATTATACAGAAGACCTGGGGAAAGTTCCTGTAGCCAGGTAGCCAGGACACAAAAACTCCTTGTGTGCAGCTCATAGGCCTACTGAAGCATCTCTCAGTAAGCCAAGGGTAGAACGAGGTATACTGTAACTGTATGTGCGTACCTGCAAACACAGAGGATTCAGCCTCTTATGGGAAGCTTGGAAATTATTTAGCCATCTGCTCTGCAGATCACTCAGTCCAAATATAAACAATTTGGACAGCACATAAAGGCGATTTCTCTTGTTTTCTCTCCCACACACATTCAAAACTAATCTTGAATTTGAGGTCTTTCATTCAAAATTATAATCCAGGCTACAGTCCCTACTGGCAACCGACATAAAGCATTACCTATAAAAGTCATTAAAGTGTTGGTATCTGCATATACTTCTGGGCAGCTGGTCTATATTTGATGTATATCTCTGTCCCTGGCTCCGTTATAGAAAGGGAGAGTACAGGATGAGCTAACTGGCAGAAATCTCTGAGGATCTTCCTTTGAAAACAGCAGGAATTTTAGAAGCGTTTTCTTTCTTCTCTGCCTGCATGGAGAAAATCCTGGCATGCTTGAACCTGATATTCTTGTGGCTGCTTTCGTCAGTGCTGGAATCTTCCAGGTGTTTTGTAGGCGCTCAGGAGCATCCCAGGGAAACCAGGTTTCTCAGCCTGCTGTTGTTGGCTCTCCTGGCAGTAACAGCGGCTTCAGGTCCTTCAGAGCATTTGAGCTCTGTTTGCTTTTTAGGAAAACATACTTGATTATCTTCTTAAAATCTTAACACTTCACTTTCAAATATTTTTCCTACCCGCTGTTGTCTGATGCTGGAAATTGCTGAGCACTGTCAGCCATCACAGGGCTTTAACAGGACTATTAAGTCTTTGCAGTTCTCCTGCCGTGTGCCACCACTGGAGTTAGAGGCCAAACAGCTTTGTCTAGATAGACTTATCCTTCCACAGTGAGGAAATAAAATATTCATAGTAGATTATGTTAGCTATCTGTCTGGGTCGCTTTAACACATCCAAATAACTGTCCTATTTTTCATACAGGCCAGCAGCCTCCATGAGTTTCATTACCTGTATCGATCTTAACACTATTTTGATAGAAAGGAAAAGCTTTAAAATGTGGGACAACAAACCTAGATGTTTTCCCATGGGGCACCTCTGAGCACAATAGTATCTTCACTTCAGTATTTTTTCTGCATCTCTTTCAAGCTAACCACATCCAGACTGTGGACATGCCAGGAAATGCCATTCTGGGACTAATTTACTGGTACTGAAAATGTTATTTCCAGAACTGTCACTTTCCAAGGGAATTTGAGTCTCCACAAGTATTTCAACTGTGAGGATCCATTTTCTGACATTTGGGATCCATCTGCACTCCAGTCCAGCTGGAACCAAACGGGCCCCATCCATCTGTAATCTCCTTGAAACTGTCCAGGACTGTCAAGGAAATTGCACTATGACCACACTGGAACCAGTGTTGGTGTTGGCTGGTATGGTTCAATGCTTTGTGTGGAAAGGGATTTAAATGAGATCATTTCACTACCCTTTTGGTAAATTCCGTTGGGAAACAGCTGGAGGCAATGATTTCATTGCCTTATTATTAGTTGTATTATAGGACACAATAGAAGCAGAAAAGAATAGGGGTTGTGTCAGAATTTTATGTAAAATTGTTCTCTCCTGCCCAGGCATCAGCACTGGGTCAACAAAATACTGATCAGACCTGAATCAGGACAATCCCACTGGCAGGCTAAAAATGGAAGGACGCATCAAATGGGGCTCCATGGGGGCTGTTCTTGGCTTTGTATTTTCATTAACAGATGATGGAATAGAGATTATACAGATGATAGAAACCCAGAAGGGACTGCAAGAATATTTACTGCAGGGCAGTCCTTGAATGCAAAACAGTCTTGACAAACTGGAGGCCAGTGTGTTATATGTCTAGTGGAAGTGCTGGGTAACACACCTAGGCAGAGCTAATCATCTGCACAAATACTTAATGTAGACCAGGTAGTTCAGTAGAACAGATTACAGTGGATCAGCATGTGAATGTTAAGTTAATAATTTCAATCTGTTGTCCCACATTGTTCTTCTCTGTAGGCATATACAAGCAAGCATAGCTGGAAAGACAAGTGAAGCTGTCGTTCTTGCTCCACACAGCCCTATTTGGAGTCAGCAGCAGATTTTCCAAGCTGGGGCACTTTGAGAAGGATGGTGAGCAAAGGGAGAGAATTCAGAGGAAAGGAACAGAGAATGATCAGAGATCTAGAAAATCCAGCTGGTTAGGTTGACTGAAGAAACAGATGATATTTAGTGTGAATAAGAGATTGTGATTGATGGGAATTGCAGTTGTTATTTATTTAAGAAGAATGAGATCGTCTCTGGTACTGCAGAGGTAGAAGGGAAGATTGGCATCTTCCTTTCTTACACCTTATGTTTCCATACTTAACCAAGTACTTGACCAAGATTTACCTCTTTTGCTGAAAAAAATCCAATGACTTTTTGAGCCTATAAAAATAGAGGGATTGGCTAGACACCTATAAGAGATAATATCTGTTAAGCCAAAACTCTCCTTTGCTGTACAAAGCCCATAGTAGATTAGAGCTTGTCTTTGTCTCAGTCTTATTGGAGATGGGTCAGCTGTGTATCCTCTGGGATGTGTTCTGGCCCTAAAGGTTAGTAAAAGCACATCTTGTAAGGAAAATAACTTCCCTACCAAATGAGACAAAATAACCCAGTCAAACAAACAAAAACTTCACAGCAATCTTCAGATAGCTTCCTCTAGGGAGAAAGAAAAGGCTCCATAAACATGCCTTTCTGCATGTTCCTGAAAGTCAACAGTTTTCCTTGGTCAGGTGAAGTTGTGTGATCTGGTAAGTCAGGTAAACTGGAACTACATTGCCACGATGGTATTTGAACCAGGTGACAGTACAAGCTGGTTTGGATTGCTCTGGGAACACTATATTTGCTTCCTTCAGAGTTGAAAGAAAAATTTCTATTGCCATGCAGAGATCCTTAGTCAGGTTCTCACTGGAAAAAGAATTAAGTGACACATTTTACCTTGGCCCAAAAGAGCCAGGAACTACTTGAGGACCCTCCTCCCAAAAGAGGAAAATAATCTCAAACAAATAATTCATGTCCCTTATTAAACTGTAGCCGTAATGAATGACAGTCAGTGCCTTACAAATGGGATCTGCAAGAGGAAATTATTTTTACAATCCACTGATGCTTCTCCTTTGGAGGATTGCCGATTTGTTTAGATTTGTCATTTGCATATTTCCAGCCCCTGAACTCTTCTGTGAATTGTCGTCTCTACCTCCTCTTTGCTGACAGCTGGTCATCCACCTCCCTCTAAGCTGTGTGAAAAAATTTGCCCTCCCACAAGTACACTGTTTTGGTTTTTGTATAGGCAGTGATAAGTGTTGAGTGTAAAAGACTCTTTGATAATTTAATTCACTTTGCTGAATTATGATTCTGCATGCACCATTAGTTCAATCACAAACCAGCTACAATAAGAATTAGGTCTGTTTTGCAACATGAAGCAGACAAGGCTGTTCAGTGGAGCAGTCAAGGGTGTTTAATGTTACATTTGTTGTTGACTTTGAAAACAAACACATGTACACTGATGTACAGCAATCTGGAAGTCCCATGCAGATATAATGGCAGTGGCATCTCGGGGATCCTGGGCTTGTGTTCAGAGATGGAAGTGACAGAGAGGTGGCAATGCTGAGTGAGACCCTCAAGTAGTTGTGCAAGTTGTACCAGCCAGGAGCTGTGGAAAAAATGGCTTTCCCCAACTTCATAGGAAATCAAAGGACTAAAGAGTGAAAAAGAGGAGCTTCCATCATGAGGAGGTGATGTCTGAGGAGCAATGAAAGGGTTTAGACAAAGAATATGAGCAACAGCACTTTAAGGAGGGACGTCACTCGTCTCAAGGCAGGTTTGAAAGTTTGAAAGAGAAAACTTCATGTCACTGGGTTACATTTAGTATTGAATTCTGATCAACTTTCCATTCTAATAATATTTGCCTTGACCTTAGCAGGGCAATTAGTGTCAGAGAGGTAATCTCAACTTCTCCCTCATCACTTCTCCCTCATCACTCTTTCACCCCACATTTTAACACTTACTCATGAGAGGTTGGCTGGGAAACCAGAACAAAACACCACCTAACTGTGGCTGAGTGCCAGCCTACAGCTACAGTCCAATGCATATATTGCTTAAGAACCTCCCCAGTATTTATTTTGGAATTCATCATCCTAATATTTTCAAAATTAAGTAGTAAAGTATTTAGCATGCCCTCTTTTACTTTCCTCTCGGAGCCAGAATTTTCAAAAGGAAGTCCCCAGTCAGAAAAGTGTTCTTGGCAGGGAAATTACTTTTAACCCCTAATATGTTGTTCACTTATGCTGTAAAGGCCCAGGCTGGTCAAGGAGAAAAGTCAACACCTTCATCCTTGAACAGCGCTGCGTGACATGAAGAGGGGTGAGAATTCAGTGATGACAGCTGAGAGTTATCTCAGTACTCCCCTTATCACAGAAATGATGCAAAGCCATTTTGGCCTGTAGGAAAAGGCAAAGATGACCCACTTGGTAACCTATGACAACACTACAAAATGAAAATGTTTGCCATTTACATATGACTGGGAACAGTAAAAGGTTTTTTTGGTAGTAAATTTTACATCTTTTTTATTTTGCCAGTCAATGGTAAAGCAGACAGAGCAAATTGTTTTTTGGATGTACATATTGAGAAGCAAGAATTTAATTCATTGCTTGACACACCTTTTCTTAAAATAAATAAGGATATATCTCACTACCTTAAGGTCTTCTGAGCTGGTAGATCCTTGTCCTTGTCCTTTCCTGCTTTTCCTGCAGAGGAGCTCATGGACTTGAGCTGCTTTACCCAGCACATTTGCCATCTGCCATTTCCAAGAACCTGCTCCAAAATCTATTGAAATCCATACAAGATCTTCAGGTTAGACCCCCAACTATTAAACAAATATCAACTGAACATATTTTTGTTGTTCAAGATAATGACCTGTTTCCTGTCACAGGCTGTTGTAGCTTTCAGATCTCTCGTTATTTTCTAATATTTAGATTACAACGGCAGCTCAAGGTCCCAGCCAGATGGCTGCTGCCTTGTGCTAGCCTCTGCCCATGCACATATACCAAAAAGGCACTCCCTCCCCAAATAGCTTATTACCAATGCCATTATCACAGAAGTTTCTTATTGGTGTGTTTTATATTGTAAGCTTCCATTACACTAAGGCAGCAATAAACCTATGATCCCCATACTATTTATGGATTGGTTCATTACATTTCTTTTAAAAAGCAATATAAATGTCTAAATTCCTATAAATACATCAGTGTTGCTGCTTATCTTGCTTGTTAAACTGGCAGTTTTGTAACCTCAAGACACTGCAGCTGTGTAATCTTTCACATCTATCTATCTGGCACAAGAACCATGGGGTTTTTTCTCTCCTGCGTTTCCATGTATGAAAAAGGTGCTTTGGTACGCTGCTTGTAAATGAACTGCAACTGCTACTGATTGCAAATGTATTGGCTTTTCCATAGAAATGCTGGCCTGTAAGGCAAGACAGGAATTTCTATAGTCATTTGGTATTCTGATCTTCAATCAAAACTAGCTGTATGACAACAATGAAAAAATTCCTGTTTTCAGCCATGAATCAACATCTGTCATGCTGGAACTCCATTGGCAAATCCTTGAGAATGAGATGCTTTGAAATATTCAGAGTTTTCAAACACTGATGCATCCAAAGACAAAAAGTCTAATGCACATATCCTCTGGTGTTGCTGCATTTGTCATGCCTCAGAGGAGAGAAGACAGTGGAGTTCCTGCTCTGAATGAAGACATCTATAGCTTCTGTTAACTTTTGCAGGGATATACTTGGATTTTGTGCTGGACTTATGCTGTATGGCTGTGGTTATGAACAGCTGCAATGAGGCTAGTGACAGAAGTAATAAGAGTTCATTTTTACAGCTCAGTAGCTGTTTATTTTTTCTCTTCAGAAGTTTAGTTTTCACTTAAAATAACTAAAGTAAACCCCAATTCCTTTTAGTTACAAGCAACTTTATGAGCTGCATGTCAGGAAAGAACCATTATACTGGGCTGAGTAAGTAAGGAGTCACTCCAGAAAAGCCATCAAACTCACATTGCCATGAAGGCAACACACCCGAGACTGGAGTCTGGCCCAGGGAGTGCTCAGTACCTGGGGACATCCGCCAAGCTGGCCTGAAAAGCTGCCCCTCTGGGCTGCAAATTACAAATTACTAATGACTCCTCAAAAATTTAAGAAGCTGCAGTCTTCTACAAGCACAGCTTTCTGTCAAAACCGCATGAATCTCATCAAGATGGATGTGAGCTAAATCGATTTTGAACAACAGTGCTGTTGGCTACAAACCATTGATAACTGACCTCTTGGAAACTGAAGGCAGTGCCTTACAGGTGCACAGATCCTGTCCCAGCTATGCAAATCAAATCTTGTGGGTGCCCTTCGAGGGGCAGGGAGGGAAGGAGGAGAGAAGTAGATGGTAAAGAAAGAAGAATTTAATTCTGTAACGTTTTCCAAGTTGACAGTGGTTCTCATTATCTGCTATGTTTCATGTCTGACTTTTCTTCTGAGACATATGATTTGCATCATCACAGTTAATTCTGTAGGCCACAGTATGCTTTGGCACCTTTGCTGTTTTAGGAGCCCAAGTAGTGCGTTCTTCTTCTGTCTGCTTTTAGCAAGAAAAATCTCTCCTTTTCTACAAAATCTGTACTTCATAAGTAATAAAAAAAAGACATTTTTGCTGTGCTAAACTTAGGAGTTTGACTCTTAAAATCCTATTTTTTTTCTGTAAATCCATTAAATGGGTTCACCTTACTGCCTTACCTTAGAGTAAATTACATCCATTGGTCACTTCATCCCGCTGCCTACTTTGCAGGGATCTGGGAGGAGGCTTTGAAATGTGCCATGTGTTCATTCTGTAAGGAAGACTGTACAGAACAGTTGAGTGTTTGTAGACAAAGCAGAGGGAGGGTCACCGTGCTGGGGGGCACTGTGCTGATCTCCAGGAGTCAGAGACCAGCCCTGGCCCAGGTAGCAACAGCTTTTCTGCTTCACACAGGGAGGGAGAAGGAGAGGGGGTAGATGATGCCTTGGATCTTGCCTGGATATAGGCTTATGTTGCAGCCAGTATGTGACCCCGAGCTCAGGAGTACACCTGAATACTCAAATTTGGTCATAACTCCAGGGTTAATGCCCTTTTTTCTTCACACAATGTTGTTTTTTCTTTTGCTGAAATAACCTGCTTGTGCTTGCTCCAAATTGGACTCCCTGTCCCTGGGAAGGCTAATCTATACATTGATGACTCTCTGCATAAAGAGTCTCTTTAAAAAGGAAAAAAGGAAAAGTTTACCGTGGCTAACTTGTATCTTGGAATAGCAGGTGGCAATTTAATTGGAAGATGTAAGCTGCTTACTACTAATTTGCATGATTATAAGATTTTGTAATTGCCCTGTAAAAGTTAATTTGGCATCGGGTTCAGTGAAACTCAACTATGTTAGCGTGATATTGATGTGTGTATGCGATTTGCTGTTGCTGTTTGATATGATCCTTGCTGAAAGACCAAAGGAGAGATTTGAGGGTGTTATTTTTATATATATACATGAACACACAGAGAAGTGAATCTCATTGTAATGACCCCTGTGGGGCCTGGATAAATGTGTGTTGTATCAAGGAGTTCACTGCAGCAGGAGTTGGTAATTCGTTCCTTCAAAATAATGAGGAAATATCTGGTTGGAACTGAACATCGATACCTAGTAATTTTTATGAAGATTACCTCATTGATTAACATTTAACCTGCATTTTAAAAAGAAAAATGTTTAAGAGATGAAAATGTACACTTATAGGCTAAATATAGCTTGCACTGAGGAAAGTGAGAAAAAATACGATTTTGTATTTAGGTCAACCTTGTATTAGTGTTTGCCCTAATACAGCTAATTAGGAAAGAAAAAATTGCTTTTGTTATTGGGCACGCAATAAAGAGGAATCTGAAGCAGAGCTCATCCTAGTGCCATTTGACTTTGTGTGTATATTATCTGCCTGCCTCCTTCCCGCATCGCATAGGCACATCTTGCAGGCTGCAATGTATAAAAGGTTTCTTCTGTGTGGTGAAGGTCCTGGTCGGAGGTTTCAGAGCAAGACTGCAGGAGCGTGGAGCCATGCTGTGCTGTGGAGAGGGGTGTCCCATGCGGTGCGGGGGCCCCGGGCCGCTGGCTGGTGGGTGGGTGGGTGGGTGTCAGTGTGCCTGCCAGCCCCTGTGCTGGACGGGACCTCCAGATCTGCTGCTCCACAGGGAGCCCGGAGCGTGAGGAGACCTCTAAGGCAAAACAAAGTGCCCTTGAAAAGCTGAGAGAAATGCCAGATTTGCCACCTTTTTTTCCTTTTCCCCTCCCTGTAAGCTGGCAGCCCAGACTGGGTCACTTCACTGCCGCGGAGGAGTGTTAGGGGCAGATATAAGCCGAGATAGGAAAGGCGTAGCAAGGCTTGTGCTAGAATGCCTCATTCCTGTTGTATATTTACACCAGCAGAGAACAAACTACGCTTGACCGAGTTGGTAAGGTACACAAGCACATACCTCCCTAAAAGCACGGTAATGGAGTTGCTGATCTTATATATTTCAATTAGCAACCTGTCAATGGACCCACTGTCACTGAACACAAGCGCGCGCGCAGGCACACACACATCCATATTGGTTTTTAGCAGGTAAAACTTGATTTCTGAATTCTTTTTCTCTCCCCCTCTTTTCTCTCCCTCCCTTCTTCTACTCCATCATGTCTGGAGGAAAGAAATAAGCGGAAGGTTGCACGTGATGTTTGTAAATATGATATCCAAGTTAGCTTCACCGAGCATGGCACGGATGGATGGATGTGTGTACGCTGGTCTGCAGGGCATGAAGCAGGCACCTAAAGATAAAAGGACCAGGAGTGTTTTATCTACTCTCCAGCAGTGGGGGAAGGCCCTGCCAAAAGGGTGGCAGATCAGGATGGCAGGCCTGGAAAGTTACACTTGCAACCGTGTTTTTGTACGTGTTAGTGGGACAAAAACTGGAAGAGTCAGAATAAATTACTACTGTGAGTGAAAGCACAGGGAAATGTATGACAAAGATTTAAATATTACATTATAGTCCTTAGACAAATTCTTTTAAGTTGAGAACATGGGAATGTTTTTCTAATGGGATGCTGAAAGATGTGTAGATAAAGAAACAATTAGGAAGGAAATTGGAAATCTGGAGATCTGAACCTATCTTTTACTTGAATGCTTTAAAGTCATTCAGGTGTTCACAAGTATTTAAATCCTTCACTTGTTTTATGCGCCTCAAACAAGGCAATGAAGCAGCACTGTCATAAAGAGCCCGGCCCTGCTCCAGCTGATATTCGTCTGACACAGACAAAACAAAACAAAACCCCCTGAAGTCCAACAATGCCATTTCATGTGCAACATTATATCTACTGAATGAGAGGAAATGTAGGCATGCATCAGAGTTAAGTACTCTTAAAAGCTTATTTGGATAGTATGGTTTTTACCTAGAGAGGAAACTACTGTATATGCAAAACTCAGATGAGTATTTACCATATCCAGGAATAGGTACCAGAGGGGAGGAAAAAAACATGCTGTAACTGTAATCATCTTCCGAATGGTCCAAAACCAAATTGTTCTTGCTGCTGTTGCTCAGCAACAGTCCCACAATGGGATTCAGCCTGTGCAAATGTACGGTGGGAGAGTCCAACCTACCCAGAGAGTGAGAAATCGGAGTACTGGGAGAGGCAGCGGAGAGGGCCTGGCACAGCTGAGCGACACTTCCCAGCAGTTGTGACCCCCCTAAGTACACATTTTCACCATTCTCCTGACCTTTTGCTGCCTCCCTGCTCTCATAACAGGCTTAAAATAAATAGCGAAGCAAGACTGGTACCAGAGAGCAATGGGACTCTGGCTGGTGTTGTAGCAGGCCAGTTTGTATCTAGGACATTTTCTGTGAAGTAAAGTATTAGCACTACTTCTGAGGTGTTCAAAGGCTATGAAACTCTGGGGACGGAGAGGGAAAAGCAAATAACAAGTCTACCAGACAATTCATGGGATTTAAAAGCAGTGCCCCTCTGTGACTTCAGCTCTGAAGACCACATGTGCTCTCATTAGGTGGTAACAGTAAAAATCCACTGTCTAAAGGGACAATAATCCACTATATTTTGAAATAAAAATTCTGGAATGCTTAATCCTCTGACACAGTATGATGTCAGTTTTCATTCACTTCCTTCAGAGGGTTATTTAAACAATTTAGAGACACCAAAAGGAAAAGGAAACCACAAAAAAATGTATGTTCAGATAATGTTAATAGACTGTTCTAAAGTAGAAAAAAACAACGACAATAAAAAAATTAAAAACAACCAAAAATTGATTTGTGGCTGGTGGGATGACTTGAGAGAGCTCACTAAACCAAGGTGTGGGAAATGGTACATCAGAACAGAGATATTTCAGATGTGTGTATGACAGATCTGGTAATTTAGTGCTTTGTTGATTCTGCTGTGGTTGTTCATAATGCAGTGTAAAGCTGGCAGTCCTCTGGGCGGAGGAGTAAATCTGGGCTTGCCCTGGTTTTCATAATCAACAGGTTTTATAACACTTTTTATTTTAGCTATTTTTTTAAAAGCAGACATGCAAGATCATTATTTTTCAAGGTAACTTTGCCACCAACAGGGTATTTGTAGTGTGAAACAAACTCCGCCTAGCTTTCATCTTGTATCCCTAAAATTATTATTCTGTGTGAAACTCTAATTGAAAATATGGTCTTATAGGCCAAGGTATCAGCAGACAGGTTGACCCTTTATAGAAAAAGGCTTATGGGGAAGGAAAGAAGTATAAGAGTAAAATGAACTGCTGCAGCCTCAAAATGCCTTATTCCAGCTTTGAAAGGTGGTACCCGGTAGCTAAGTGTCCAAATCCCAGTTCTGAAACTGCCAGGGTTGTTCTGACCGTCTGTGTGGACGCATTTCAAAATCATCGCAGCTGGATCTCACCTTAATACTGGACCAAACTAAGTGCTAAGTGTAAACAACTGTAACCTTTCACATGCTCCAAATCAAGACCTCATTCCTGTTGGGGGGGGAGGGCAGGAAAAAAAACAAAAGCCAGAGAGAGTAACCCCCTATGATTCCACTTCCTTGGTTCAAGAGGAAAACTTCCTTTTAAAATACTGGAGAATAAAGTTTTCCTGCTTGTTAAGACTGACTGCCAAGCTGCTGCTTTTGGGGTAGCAGTTTAATAGAGTTCCTCTCATACACAACAGGCTAGGTGGGAAATAGCAGAAGAGCACAGAGGAAACTCTCACAATATATTTCCCCCCTATTATTTCTCAGCCTATTTTGAAATTAGGAAATCATATGGAAACAGCAGGAGGATTCCTAGCCTTGCACTATTTCCTTCCCCTGTGATCATGAAGTTTTATTGCTGCATGAGCCCTGCTGCCTACCATTTCAGAGAAACTCAGCAAGAGGTAAGGTTTCTCTAAGTGTGGGTGGTCATGTCCATGTATTCAGCAGAAGCAATAGGGCTATTCAGCGTGAAAAAAGGCAGCTCAAGATGAAGTATGGAAGAATAATTTTCAAAGAGAAAATAATGAAGAACTAACAAAAGCACCCAGGGAATTCATTTTTTTTTTTTTTTTTCCTCCTTCGGTAACTGCCGTTGAAGAGGCTGGCACTGAAATGACATCGTTAAGTCAAGTTATCTCATTCGTACGCTTGTGGGGAAAATTGGATGAAATGAAGGGAAATTTCCCCAGGACCCAGCCTGTTGCATTGGAAAGCTCTTCTACTAGTGAAAAGCAGTCTTACATACAGAAAGACATCCGGCTTGGTGATGCAGGCAAAAGTATAGACATTTTTTGATAGTTGGGGGGTTAGATTTTGAGTTTCTAATGTTTTAGTATTATTTGTGTGTGCAGATATTCACATTCGTATCCACCTTTATGAGTGCATTAACATTATCTGTGTCAGAGCACATTGCTAATTTTTCAGAACGTGTGTACAAATGAGTTTCCTGGAAGGCAATTTCATCAAAACAAGCCCTTAAACTTTCCTTTTAAGCAAATAGCACATAATATTTCTAGGAAA
This sequence comes from Astur gentilis, assembly GCF_929443795.1. Classification (NCBI taxonomy): domain Eukaryota; kingdom Metazoa; phylum Chordata; class Aves; order Accipitriformes; family Accipitridae; genus Astur; species Astur gentilis. The sequence goes on along the minus strand of NC_064883.1, from coordinate 32,313,049 downwards.
AAAAATGTTGACTATTGAATATTAGCAACATACTGCTCATAAATAAGCAGCAAAAGAGTATTGGCACAAACCACGCAGTGGGTAATGTTGACCCATAAGGAAAATCTTTCAAGAACTTCATATGATTGGAGAAAGATGACATTTTTTCAGCAAATTGGTGATTAACTGAATTGTTCCACTCAGTACAGCTAATATTCCCCAGTCTCTCCCATAGGTATATCACAGAAAGTCATAACGGCAGAACCCTGTTCCTTTTTTCCTTACAATATCTGATATCGCCACAAGCAGTTCAGGAATACATGCTACAGCATACTATAGCACAGGAAAGTGTTAGGATATAATCTCCATTCTGTACCTTCAAGTAACCTCTCTGAAGATCATGAGGAAAGGAGCATCTCCAAATATGATACTACACCTGACTATTTTTTTCCCGAGGCTAGTTAACTAAAATTCGACTAGCAAAAGAAGAAAATATTCCGGTTTTTACATATTTTTATTTGCATATTTAAATAAATATGTATTTATTTGCTTATTAATTATAGTCACGGAAAGTTGCTACAAGTAGAGGCACACTTTAAAGCAGACAACTATTATTTAGTGTAAATCATGATATTGGACATCCTAGTTTCAGAACACATGAAAAATAGACCACAAAAAGCCTGGATGTTCCAGTTTCATCAGAGAATGTAGTTAATAATGGAAGGAGAAATCCGGGAAATAATGGCATGGAAAACTAGCCATTTTTTAACAGTGCAACATTTTTATTACAAAAGTTATACTTGTAACTTAATAACCAAAGGTCCTCTCCTGAGGACCTGGATGCTACAAGCTTTTGTTTTAGTTTTGGTCCTCACTTCCTCCCCTCATGCTGATTTTCAGCGTGCTGTGGGAGACGTGTGGTGGTGTAGTGTTCTTGAAAGCAGAAAAAATCTGCTCCTCTGATTCAAATTTACAAAGCAAAATGCTCTTCTTTTCAAGCTCTGCTCTGTGCTTTGTGTACTTTCATATGGTTAGAACTGGACTAATTTATTCTCTACACTTTCTGTTATCTCTTCTCACTATGGGGCTGTCACATCTCTTGCTCAGACAGGCATGGGAAGGGAGAACTTAGCATTGTGTTTAGGTGGTATTTGAGGAAATATTTGGTCAAATCTATTGCTCTGCATCACACTTTTCTTCATGATTCATGAGCTTCTCATTGCTGTTCCTCCATGGCCAGGTAGGGAGGGAGCTCTAGAGCTGTAGTGATGATTTGCCCTGTTACTCAGAATAATTGGCTGCTAACAGGAGCCTAAATTGCTTCTTTTTCAAAGTGAAATATCTCACACGCATCCCTGCCCCCACTGTAAGCCCTCCAAAGGAGGATACTATCGCTGTTTCCTACCATACTGCAAGTTAGCTTCTCGTTTAAATATGATTCTAGGTTGAGATTTCCCCTTTTGTGCTTTAAGACACCTTTTCCCCATCTCTGGACACAGGGGATGTGTCAGATCAGGAGAGGGCAAAGCCAGAGGAGCCAGTACTCTCGGTGACTTTTGGCTGGTAGAAAATGCCACTGTGCAACCTTTTTGTGCCCTGGCTTCAGCATTTCAGGAGCGACTGCGAGGCACAGCCACAGTGCTGTCTTTCCCCTCTGCAGCGCAGTGCCATTACCCAGGCACAGCGGAGAAGTGAGCCCACGTACATGGGATGCATACAAACTGCTTATTGTCTTTCTGTCAGAAGCATCACCAAATAGTCTCACTTTCCCCAAACAAAAGCAGATATGGATTGCAGACCTGGCAAGAAAAACAAACAGCAACCCTGTTTTAACTGAAAACACTGCCAGATGCCATGAGTAACACAGAGAACTAGCGTCAGACAGATACTGGGTAAGAGTAACTTAATAGTTTAAATAGGGGTTTTCTTACCTCTGGCTGTTCATGAGAGCAGTTAAGCTAAAAAAGCCTTCCCCCCTCTCCTTTCTTTACAGAGCAATGCATACTCTGTGCTGAGTAGCTTGGTGTAATGACTCTTTGCATTCTGTCAACTTAATGTAGTAATCTAAATATCACTGAGCAGGTTGGGATTTGGGCCAGTCTTAATGAGATAATATCTCATAAGGGACTGATCCCAGATACATTTAAGGGGCCTTGCAGCTAGTGTTTTGCAATACACTGCAGATTCTGCATCCAGTAAAAGAAACAGAAAATTAGTAAGATGTATGAAGAAATGTAGAATACAGACTCTTAGTCCCCAAGACATTTCATGCTCTGTGGTTTGCAGACTCTTGTACCAGGCTTATGCAGTCATTTATTTTTTTGTCTGCCAAGCATGGGTGACATCATTTGACAGGCAGTATGCTTACTTATCTGTTTTTGCAAAGTAATGCTTTTGAGCATTTTTCTTCATTATAAGCTCTGAACAAGTGAGGTGCAACGTTCCACTTAAATAACTTTGGCATGCAAACAGCAGCATCACAAAGCCAGGTTGTAGGAAAAAATACAATAGGAAATAGAATTTTAAAAGCGGTATTGCAGAAGCAGGGCAAAAATATATTTCCTTAAGTGTTATTTATCCTTTTCAAATAGTTCACTTTGTGCCATGGCAGGAATGAAATGTATTCCATGGTACAAAATTGTTTCCTGGGAATGAAAAAGTGATTGACAACTAACTTTGAATTATTGTGAATATGTGGAAAAAATGGGATTTTACACATTGACAGAACCAATAAGAGGTTTGAAAAGCATGTTTATATTGGGACAATCTTAGTACGGAACAGCTTAGTTTTTAAAAGCAAAACGGTCTTCATGCAACAGGCCCTAGTTGTGAACGAAGTGCCATTCAGCAAGAAGGAACTGATTTAAAAGCTCAATTATTGATGATGCTGAGTCAGGAGTCTGTGGATGTAAAGTCTCCATTTGCTTCATCACTGGAAGTAGGGAATCAGCCATAACAGACAAACCAAAGATTTCTGATAAACCTACACTGGAAGTGATGCATTTCTGATTCCCCTGAGATTTCCGCTAGAGAAATGATGGGCCAAGTACTGAAACCCTTCCCCAGCTATAATTCCTTGCTTAGCCGGGCCAGTACTGCTTCAATCCAGTCGAGCTTTTACTGACAAAAGAACCGTTGTCTGCCCCACACTCCCGCCGGTCCTGGCACCTCTGGGAGATCTGTATGCATCCCCCCAGGGCTGGGCACTCCAGAGCTGTTCATTCACCCATGTCTTTAACTAACACCTCTGCAGTGGAAGCAGTACGTGGGTGAGTAGAATAAAATAACTGAATAGCAGAGAGTGCAGCCTCTAGCTTTCTCAAATACAACCTGAAACTACTTTGTGTAAAGGATGAAAGAAACTCTGCTCTCCAACAGAAATATCCGAAGGAAATCCAGGAGCTCATATCAGCAGAGCATTGTTTGGCCAAAAGATTGGCCTTTCACATTCACAGCGCTTGGGCTGAATTATGTATTCCCATTGCCTGTATTTTCTGGACACTATAAAACAACTTATTTATTCTATTCTACCTCTCTCCAGAAAAAAAAAGGGGCATAAGCCTTCATAGTCTGAGAGAAAATATTTTTCCCCCTTAGATTTTTACTGGGCCATTCCTGATAAATCTTTTTACACAGTTACTTTACCTTCCAACCATTACAGTACTGTACAATTTTCAAGAATAAAGTGACCATTAGGAGGCATTAGTCAAGAAGCGAGAACCCTAATTACTTCTTCAAGTAAGCAATAAATGAAAGCGGCTGAGTCTCCGGAGGGTTGGCACCTTTGCAGTTATTTTCAATAGACCTTTGCTACCCTTGCCTACTTTTATACCAGATGAAGTGGAACACAATGTAATGCACTTAGTAGCATTAGTCCTACTGTTTTGTTTTCTTCTTTAAAGAAAAATTTACTTGATCTCCCTGCAGCCTCACCTTCACCCTATGAAGAAGCATTGAGAGTGTAGACTTGTCACTGTAAAATATCTTTTGCATGTGCAATAAAACCTGGATGTCCATATGGCCTACAAATGGTCCATGCTCAACTGAGAAACAATGGGGTTCTGTTGTTTCTTAGATAAAAGAGTATCAAAACCAGTCTGACTCATAGAGATAGGTCTGGTTTCTTTTACATTTAAGTGTATGCAGTTTTTTGACTCAGTAGGAGAATAGCTGAATGCTGTTTTCTTGAGAGTGAATAACGTCCCCCCTGCTTCAGTATGACTTGATTTGTTGTACCACTGTCTGTTATGTGTCAGCTTTGGAGACGAAGACAGTATTACCCCAAGAAAAGGCACTGCTCTGTTCCCGACAGACCCTCCACAACCGGAGGAGCACTCAAAGCGGGTGGTGCTGCAAATGAGGCAGCATCTCTAACATACAGCATGCTCTGTGTCTTGGCTCTGCGTCTTTATTACCAATATATATATTTGTTCTATGTACTGCTTGATCTGTTATGTATCAATTGCTTGCCTTGGTAAATTAGGGATTTTTTTTAAAAGCATCTATATTCATGTACAACATGTGGGTGATGTTTTTGCCTTCTTCTTTGTATAAGTATGGTCTATCCCGATTACAGCAAGCCTTTTGGGAATATTATAGGATTAGAAGCTCCTGAAAACTGATAGTTAAGTACTTATCATCAGGAATAAATGAATCAGACCAATTTTCTTTCATTTTTACTTTCAGGCAGACGATTTTGTAGGACAAGGCTCTTTAATTGGATGTCTCGGCACTGTGAGATAAACACAATTTTGTTTCTCTGCATAAAGAGAATATATCACAGAAAAGATGGTAGAGTGCAGTAATACTGTCCATTATATAGATATATCTTTCTAGCTCACACTGATTCTCTGCATCAGCTAGGGTTTTTCACACAAATGAAAGCATATTAGCCTCAGAGGTGATCAGGCAGGAGTACATGTTCCCTAATTAGCACTTTGATGTAGTTTTGTCCAGGTAACATACATAGCTTTAATCATAGCAAGCCATTGTCTGTGATGGTCAGCAAATCCCTGGGTCATCTTTTCATCTTACAGTCTGATGTCTCAAAGATAAATGCCTAGAAAGACTTTCTTTTAATACCTGCTTACTAGCAGGTGCATTATGGGAGGCTCACCTTGATCCCTAAGATGCAGAAATTGCTTGGAACAAAGACCCAATAATAATGTAAAATCTTCTCCCAGATGTATCCATTTCTCTGATCTTTTCTGGTTTATCAGCAAGTTTGCTGAGAGGAAAGGTAAAAGTGGAATTTTATTTAGAGAGACTGGTAGTAGACCAGGTCCCACCTTCTTCTGAATGTCTGTCAAAAGTGAAAATATTATAAATTCGTTGTACATTAATCATATATACCCACTAGGGAATTTGCCTTTTCTGGCTTTATCTGTCATAGGGAAAGTCACGCAACCCAAATTATTCCATTTATCTTAGTATTGTAACTAATCAAATGCAATTTGTGACTCCATGGTTCGTGATGCATTCAGACCGACTCAGAAGATGCTGGAAGGGAACAAGCTGGGTCTGTACCTGGGCTTCGCTAAGGACCGGGACTCCCCATCTGCTCCCTTTTGCATTGCATCGGATGCCATTGGGTTTCTGAGACCCTCCTGCAAGCCCGTGGGAAGGCTTGATTTCACTGGGCTGGTCGTGCTGAGGACTGTGGATGGGCATTCATACTGCAGAACAGACCTGTTGGCTTGGAATTATTATCAAGACTTGGGAAAGCAAAATTGATCATGGAGTATCAGCTAAAGGATTTGCATCCAAAAGGTTTTGATGCAAAAAAAGAAATGCAGGGTGATACTGCAAGGTGGAATGTTGTTGGTATGAATCTGTTCTGACAAATGTGGTCAATGGTTTGCTTTTCACAGTTCAGTTAACATTTATTTCAAGGCTGAGAGGAAAACACTACGGAAATTTCCAACCCACTCAGACACTGTGGGCTCAGGAACTTCTGCTAGGACCAAAAAATCATGAAAACTGCGTAGCAGGGTCTTTCTTTTTAGAAGCAGTGAGTGAGGGAGTGTGCATGCTTTTACCCTCCTAGCCTGCCTTACCCTGGGCCACCAAATCAAATGACATGGCATTAACAGAGCAGCAGCTTTGGAGGCAGTTGGCAACAGGCTTCAAGGGTCGCCCGAGTGCAATGGGTGTCAGAGGTGGCCCAGAAGGTCCTGTGCAGAGACAGCAATTATCCAGAGGGGACTCTGAGACCAGCGAATGGGTAGTGGACCAAAAAGCGGCAGGTTTGGTCTGGGCTGTGCGCAGGCACCTGCGGAGCAGGGGAGGCAGGGACATGGCTGCTCCCGCGGCAGAGGGAGACCTGGGGAGGGGAACGTTGCCAGCAGCCGAGGGAGGAAGGAGCAAGGCAACTTAATGGCTGTGACAAATGAGCAGCAAGCACAGATCACAGACAGGAAAAGAAAAAGAAGCGCTGGGGGCGACCAGGGCAGTGAGCTCCTGAAGCGACTGCGGGCAGCTGCCCCAGCCACGGCACCACAGAGCAAAGGGGCACAAGCGAGCAAGCTAATTACTGTCTGCTGGAAGGAAAAACAAAATGATAGAAAGGCCACTCTCCACGTGGGATGCGATCCAGCCCTCGCTGTGGTCAGCACAAAGATCCCTATTCAACTCTGCGGGCTCCTGGTAAGGCGCGAAGAGCCTGAGGACAACCCCTGGGAAGAGGAGCTGTGTGAGTGTGTGACCGACCCCCTTCAAGGGTTAGAGGGGAACCCTATAAGTGGTGCTGCCCTATGAATACACGTCAAACAACTTTCTAAAATTGTCCATGCTTCTTGTCCCTGCCATTGCCCTTGGTCTGTTAGGTGATTCATTCCCCGTGCAGAGAAGTCCTGCCTGGCCCCGCTGGTGCCTGCCCTCTGCCGATGCCCGTGGCTCCCTGCCCTCGGTGGTGTCACCAGCTCCGAGAGCCTCGTATCATTTCTCCTCTCTTTTACCCTTAGGGTTGCGTGTACCGCAGCAAGGCCTCCTTTTAATCTTCAATCCTCAGTCATACAAACCTGGATTTCATCTCCAGTCCCTGGATAATCAAGATATTTCAACAGCTGTCAGTTTCTGGCAAAGGCCTATTCTACCATTTTTTTTCAACAACACATTTTTCATAGCTGGTTAGAAATATGCAATATTTTGTCATAAAACCAGCCCCATTTGCAGGATTTGAATAATTTTTTTCCTGCTTTACCTTTGTCTATCTTACAGTTTAGAGATATTTTTTTTTCCAGTTTCTTGCTGCTGTTCAGCACTTTTGCTTATGATGTTAGAGCTTTATCTACCACTAACCCCATATACTGCACTTCTGTAATATCTTGTAATGTGTGGCTATTGAGCGGATATTCTCTCTTCTTGTTTTTTGTTTCCAGACTCATTACCTTACATACTTTGAAACTTATAAGCTACTTATCTGCCTTCAGCTTCTAGACCATATATTCTGAATTTCGTTGCCCTCTTTCTTTGTTTTGACTGCCCCTTCGCTTTATATCATCAGCAAATGTAATCCACTTACTGCAACTTCTTTCTTCCAGGTCAATGATATATAAAGCAAAGAATATTGATCCTCACACTAATCCTTGTGACTCTCTTTTAGTCACATCCTTACATGCTAAACTGTTAGCATACATAGTTGCCTCTTAAAAAAATATTTGAGATAGTTCATAGCTTACTAAAGTCAGCTATCCCAAGAAGGCAGGGACTGTAAATATAGAGAAACAGAATAGGAAGAAGCAGGGGTACCTGGAAGCCATCAGTCTTCCCCCATGGGGCAGGAGTTGAATGGGGGTCCCCAGCCCTCCTGCAGCTGCAGGCAGCTCTCCAGCCAAGGGCAAACGGCCCGTGGGGCACAGGAGTTGATGCAGGATACAGTCTGGGACTGTCAGCAGCCACTGACAGGCTTGCATGTCCTGGGTGGATCCCAGTGTGAATGGCTCCGTAAGCAGTTCCCTCTTTCTAATGTTCTTGATCATATTTTGAAGCTCCTGGAGGTTTAAAGCTGTCTTCTTATCCCCATCTCCATGATGCAAGAGAGGTCTTTGTAGTTTCTAACAGAAAGCTGTCATAGGCAGGTGTTAAAAGGGGATTTCTTTTGCATCCCTTCACTCCCCAAAGTCAAAGATATAACACAAAGAACCTGACTTTTCTACATAAAAATCTAGTTAAACAGAATGTATGGATTCCTGTTATCAGATTTTTTTTTATCCACCCTGAAAAAATCCCATCAGTGCGTTGCACAAGCTTGCTTTTGTGAATTCATGCTGACTTTTCATAATTAAATCATAATTTCCACGAGCCTGACCCTGACTAGTATTTAAATTTTTTCCTACTGCTGCAGTTAGACAAGCACTTCAGGTCTCTGGGTTCAGAGGCTTTCCAGTCACCTTTCCAGAGGAGAAAGATAGCCTGTCTAGTGCACTTGGCTGGGACTCAGGGGACCTGGCTCTCAACCCTACCTCAGACACAGGTTCCCTGTGTGAATTTAGGCAATGGACCTAACCTACTATATGTCCTCGTACCACATTTCTGAGCAGAGATAATAATTTCCTATCATTCAGCAATCCTGCACAGATAAGTGTGAGGCACTGAGATGCATGAAAAAATAACTATTAAATTATTTTCATGAGGATACGATGTTTCATTATTAAATGCTCTTAGTTGAAGATGTAACTCCTCAAAGGTGGTGGGCATCTAACTACAAGAAGAATTAGACATCTAAACAAATACTTTCAAGGCACCAGCCCAAGTTTACATCATCAGACTGGCTTTCGCAGTGGGTCCAGCCTCTTTAAACAGAGCTGGCTAAGTACCAGGCACTGCCGTAGCTCCATTATAACTGAAGATGTCTTTGCGGTGATGTGTCTGTGCCCACAGCATCTGAGCTGAGCAGGGGCTGCTGGTGCGCACCACACTCTGTTGGGCTGCGGTTCCCACACCCTCTTGGCGCTGGCTCCTGCTCCCTTCCCACCGGCCTCTGGAGGACGACGGAGCAAGTGCCTTTCCCTGTCAAGCTGAGGACCCACACTACCTCCCTGGCTGGTTTTCAGAAAGCTGCACGATACTGTGGTAACAAAAAGGCTCTGCCTGTAGAAGAAAAAAAGACAAAAAGAAAAAAAAAGACCTCGTGCCTGCTGTTGTATCACATTCACTCATCCACTCACTCCACAGATAGCATTCCTCTGGCAGGACACCCTGTCTCCAGCTCCTTACTGAAAAAAAACCCCATACCCAAACCAGAAAAAAATTAGATTCCTTCACTAGCAATGCATAATATTATTATGTCTATTTTGCAGATGGGCTGGCTGAATTGAGGTAAAATTGTGACTTTTTCAGAGGATACCTGAAAGTGCTTTATGCTGAGAATCCCGGATTCTGTCTCTCTTCTCCGACCCCAAATTTCAACATGTACAGCATGGAGTGAATTCGTCAGGCATGGGCAAAAAGGGCCATACCTTTCTTATCAGCATTGGCTAACACAGTATGCATTTTTGATGCTATAATGGGGGAGCAGCTGCAAACTCCTTATCCTCATCCCATATCTCAGATGCTTTCAATCCTGCATACACTACACGGTACACAAGAAGTTTCCTTTGTTTTATTCCATTTTGATTTTAATGCCATAACTGTGACTTATATATCTTGCAAACCTACTCCAAAGAGACCAGGCTTTTTACTGAAACATGCAAAGGTGTTGTTTATCAAACAAATGGGTTAGGAAATTACTTGAATGCTTAAGAACAAAGAATTAGTCTGGCTACCATGACAGACATTCTGAATGGGAACAATTTACCACGGAGGGTTGTGACTTGGGAAGGTTGATAATGGTAAGTGTTTGGATAAATTTTGTTCGCTTTCTATACCAACGAAGAAATAAAGAGGCAGTAAGTGGATTCATTTGCTGTTCAATTGTGAAGTGGCAGTCAGGACAAAAGAGGAGGGAAACAAAGTTCAGACTGAAACTATGAGGAACTGGAGGAAGAAAGGCAACTTAAAAAATTCCAAATAAAGTAATTTTTTGGCTGGAAACAAAAATGAAAGCAAAGTAGATTTGCTATGGACTCAGAAGTCATAAATGATTAAATGGATGCATACAGTACTCTTGCATACCCAGGTGCTGCCATTATGGATGTACATTATAAATCTGCAGGGCACTAAAGTGATTACTCTTTCCCCCCATGTCTCTGAATGCCATATTTTTCCAGCATGCTGGATCCCATCTGGCCTCAAAGTTCCGTCATTCTTCAGACATTTCAATTTCTTGATTACCTGTCAGGTTATGACCCTCAATTGTTTTTCTTTTTTAATATCTCTTCCTCCTCACTTGGGACATGTCCATGTGTTTCTGACATCTGCCACCCAACCCCCTCCATGAGCCCCATGACAAAGCACTAATTAATGTGTTTATTTCAAAAGTGTCCTCATCTCCTTTCAAGAAAAGACCCAGGCTTTCTCTCAGAGCATCCATACCAATCCTAGTTCTTATATTTTTGCTCTTCCATAGTTTACCATAACTGTCTCCAGGTTTTTCATTGAGAAAGAATGGCCTTTGAATCCAGAAGGATTGCTCTTCAAGGTCACAGCTGAAGGTGTTATGCAGAAACTATTTCCATTGTACTCCTTTAATGGATAAGCTTATTTTCAGTTCCGCTGTCAACCAGGACCATACGCCATCCCTCGATCTTCCTATGAGGTTCTGAATACCTTCAATTTTCATTCATTCTAAAAGCAAAGGCATGGTTGATTATTTTGAAAAGTAAATGCTCTCATGTTACTGGAAGAATCCAATCACAAATTTTAAATCTGGATCCTTATTTCCATCTTCCTTCCCACATTCTTCTCATTTTAATGGCTTAATAGCATGAGAAACATATGAGGAAAATCTTGCCCTAAGTAAATACATAGCAGGTGTGGAATTTTGATCTGGACTTGCCTGCTAGCCCTTGGTCCCTTGTGATGCCAAAGGATCATTCAGAATCCAAGGTTTAATTAGGATTGTACCCACTGGTTTTGTGTTGTTTTTCTGTGACTGCAGCCACCATAAGTACTTGGTTCTTTGTGTATAGTCCAAAGATCAGGTTGGACTTCTGTTGCTTCTGGGGCAGGGATGGGAGCCTTTCAGTGGAGTTCCAAACAGCCAGATGCTGAGTGAAGGCTTACCTAAGACAGCCAACAGAAAGGGCAAAGGAAAGACAGCAGGGCTCTGGTGTGTAGTAGCCAAGTCCTCATTTCACATTTCACAACTAAATGAACCTTTCTCTCACCAAGAGAGTCATTCTTCCTCTCCCCCTCGCCCCCCCCTTAATTTCATCCTATATTAATCTTAACAGATGACATCAACAGTCAGTGCCTCTGTATTATGTGGAGAGCATGGTTCTTTGAGTGTGTTATCAGTACACAGCAATGGGATCACTCCCTTTTAGAATCTATTTGGGGTTGGGCTTAATGGTAGACCTTGAATGAATTTAAGCATGGCCTAAGTGACAGGCTGCTTATGATGGCCAAGGTGGAAGGGGTTGTGAACACCTGCAAAATCTTTGTCTCTTAGGGAACTTTATTGACACAAATGCAAGCAAATAATGCATTTTGAGAATCACATTTTTGGACTTAGGTGCTCAAGTTCCACTGAAACCACCCTTTCGATATTTAAGAAATTTGGGAGGATTTGAGATGAATAGTTGTCTTATTTGTACAGCTGAAGAGCTGGTGTTGCCTAACACTATCAAGATTATCATGTAAAAATATATGAGCAATAAGGCTCCCTTTCACTGTGCGTGTTTCCACCTCTGCCACTGCAGTGATATTTTTCTTGATTCTTATCATTCACTTATGTCATTACTACATAAAATTGTATTTTATACTAAAATAATTTGAATCTGTTCATAATTAAAGGCTTTAAAGCAGCAGATGAAAGTGGGAGAGAGATGTCAGCTTTTTAGGAAATTGAAGAATTTACTTCATTTGTAAATGACCATGGTGCTTATAGAAGTAACCACTGCAATAAAGTATTAGCATTACAAGCAAGAGCAGGTTACAGTGCCCTGGAAGTGAACTTGGATTGCAGTAGGGTCATGTCTGAATGGGAGTTAGTTTTGGCCAAAATTGTGCCCTCAGAGGATTACATGTTCCTCCCAAGAGGCCAATCCAGACAAAGATTAAATCCACACATTGAAACGATTGTGTAGTTTGTACTGTTCAGGAGTTTGAGGGTTTTGGAAAAGTTACAACCATTTACATTATTCAATCTACATTTTATTTGATAGTCTGATTGTCAGGCAGTAGATACAAGAGAAACAGGGCTGATGAGCAGTTACTTGATGAGCAGTAGACTCCAGACTGCATGCTTTAAGTGGGAATAATTTGGAAATACTGGTATTTCTTATGGCTGAACCCTATAATAATAAAGTGTACAGGATACTGCTTTAGTTATCTCATTATCTTACAACCCCAAGCAACTTTTTGACATATTATATTGATTAAAGCAAAAGAAAGTTGGGCATTTCAGCATAATTTATGCAAACTCAAACCAGTAATTAGAACCGCTAATTAACTATTGGTATCTGATTTTATAATAATCTAGGAACTAAGATAACAGAAACTATACACACAAGTCTTGTTTAGTAATAAGGAGTTCGGTTTCTCTAGCCTAGCAGTGATCATTAATTTTGCTGTGTTTTGATTTAGTGTTTGTGTTAATATATTCCAGTATGTCTGAGGATATGAAAGTAACACCTGGTGTGCTCTGTGCAAATGTTTCTGTGCTTCAGGAGAAAAGCCAAAGGGGACACGCAGCTAAACCTAGAGCATCATTATAAACAATCTGGTGGGGATAAATGCTCATACTTTCTAAGGCTAAAAAAAAGCCAATGGAAATACGTGGTTCTGTTTATATATTTGCATATATGTAAAAAGAGTGCAGGAGGTAGTGCAGAAAGAGTATTTATGCTGAGAGGTTTGTTTGCTGCCTATGTGAACATTACAAGGGGTTCTACACGCAGGTTTTTGTTTACATCTATGTTCAGTCTATGTTTGCAATTTGTTAGTGGAGGCAGTAAGCCCAATTAAAAGAAAAACTCCCTGTGCTCAGAGTTTTAATTTTGCTAATATCCCAAGACTGTCAAAGGTAGATATTCCACCTAGATTTGAGCGTGCCAGCACTGAGTTTTGCTGGCTGGAATGAAAATAAAGACACTTCTCTGCCTTTTATTTCCTCAGCTTCAAAACAGTCTCTTCTCTCCCTGTGAACAATGCTCGTCTCCTTATGCAGAACTGAGGTCTGGTAACTTACATAGTTAGTTTATTACATAAAAAACCAAAGGCTCCAAGAATAACAGGCAGGGCCACTGACCCTGAGACACAAAAACAGAGCATTGTTCACACCAAGCCAAGCTGCTGGAGTGCAGGAGAAATGTGGCATAAAGTCAGTCAATTTTAGCAAAGACAGAAGTATCTGCTTTTTAATTTCAGTACATAAATACATCAATGCCCTTTGAAGATAGCTTTTATTCTATTATGTCTTTTCAAGAAGGGTTGGTAGCTGAATCAGGCCCTTTATCAGATGGCATTTTCCATTGGTATCATACCTATAGATGAAAATATAATTAATCTGGCTCTATCGTTCACTTCATTAAAGTCATCTTTAAAAGAAGAAACTGGAGCCTACCTTTGTATGACAGAAAGCCAGAAAGATTTGTTCAGAACTCCCATATATCTTACACTTTCTTCTTTCTTACGCCCAACCATGTGCATGTGCTTCCCACCCTTTTATACTTATATACATTATTATGCACCCTTACGAGCACTTCTGGCATTATTAGCATATGGCAACTGTAGGTTATTATATCCGGGGTATCTATACATTACCATAACATCTCTGGCTCAACAAGATGTGGCGGAGCTTCAGCAGGAATTTTCTAGCCCATGAAGTGAATGTAGTGGTCAGTGGAGCTGAAAGGTTAGCTACATCAGCTAATTTACACACTGCCAAATGCATTTTTGGAGATGTTCTGGAAGAAAATGAAAACCCTGCTCTCTAACAAGCCTTCCTGAAGGCAGTATGAGAAAATGATTACATGCACCATAAGCCCATGAAATCTCAAATCTCAGCTTTGGGCTGATCAGACCTGGGATTTTGACTCATGCCGACCTCTACATAAGATCTGTAAATCTAAGAAGAGTTTGGCCTATAGCAGGAATACCTTCTATTTCTTGAATGGCAGCTTTTCAAAATGGATTCAAGCATGATCCTGTCTTATGACTTGGTCCCATAACTCAGCCTACTTGAAAGAGCCCCCTTGCCCATCCCATCCCCCCCTCACCATACATATATATATATATACACAAAAAGCAAAGCTAGTCAAAAGAGAAATAATATGAGAATGGCTGCAAAAAAAATCAGGTTTAATGTCTGTCTTGACCAGTTATCATGTCACCAATAGTGGCCAATGGCTGATGGCCAACAGAGATGAAAATGTTAGACAATGGTGAGTATATAGTGTCACTTCCCTAGCATATTTTTCCACTCTCCAGCAACCTGTAGGTCAGGGCACTCCTGAACCAAAGGAGATTTCTTCCTTTTTGATGGGCCTTGATGTTGCCTATGAAGCACTTTTCTAAAAACTTCTTTAAGTCCAGAAATGTCTGCCACCCACAACAGCCTACAGCTCTGAATTTCATAGCTTAACTATGTGTCATAAGAAAGATCTGATCTCACTGTGTTCATGCAATATCAAGTCGCTTTGCACACACACTGAAAGTCAGACTCCTGATCTCCTGCAGATGTGAGGAATGCAAAGACCCCCGTTCATTCTTACAACACCCTGGCTAGGGCACTGCGTTGGTGAAGAATTCATAGCCATCATTGCTGCTGCAGAAGGCTTTTTGAGAAACGAAACTCCCAATAGTTAAAAGAAGGGAACCTTATGGTGATACTCAGCTGATTACCAGCCAAGTTACAATGACAGAAGGATAACTGTGCTCCAAATTCACGTGATGCAAAAGCAGAAAGGTCACTTTGGGCATCTTTCTTGCTTTTGTACCTACCACCTAGGCAGGACTTCATAAGGTTCAGAGGGTAGGGGCACATGAAAGCTTGTTCAAAGCACCCTACTCACACCTGTTTGAGTTCAAGTGGCTCTGGTGAAGGCACGTGGAGGGCAAAAAGGGAGAGACAGCTGCTCCAGCTTATTCTCCAAATGTTAGTCAGCACCACAGGAACGTGCCTGGGAAGAGTGTCATAACTACAGAGGCAACTAACTCATTTCCCCAAAGGCATTTCTAGCCCACACAGCCTCTGCAGAGGCTGGGACAGGAAATGCTACATAACCCCAAGGAAATGCAGTAGTGGCATTTGGAATGACTTTGGTTAATATCCACAGCTACAACTTCCAACATTTGAATTTCAGCTGCTGGCTGGGTCAGTACCCATGTTTTTCTGCAGGATGACCCAGGCTTATCTCAACTTTTGGGTTCAATAGATGGTGTTCAAGATGCCCTGTACAGGCTTATAAAATGACAGAACACATTTTGAATTGTCTATATATGTGTGCACAAGATGTTACATTTTGGACCGCATTCGGTGCCCTGGGGCTAAGGGGCAGAATGGGAGGAGAGAACTACTACAGACTCACTCCACCTCTGTAGCTCCATGCACCTTTGCACCAATGATCATTGCCTGGAACATTTGGTGGCCTCTCACCAAACAGCCAGCAACCCACAAACTTGTAAGAATTGCAATCTACCAACCTTACTCTGGGGAAGCACAGGTCCATCATCATAACTATGAGTTGCGTGGTCCATGTGTGCTCAGCTGTCATCAGCTGTGTGAGACCTGACTGCTAGGAATATATTGCATATTTTTTTTGTGGAGGAAAAAAAAAAAAGACTTCCCATGAATGCTTGTGAAAGAGGACTATAACGAAGGTATTCAGTGTGATTGGATATATTTCAATTCCACTAAAATGTGTGTGCACTTTTATATCTCACAGTATTTGTTCAGCGTTGGAAACAGCCAATCAAACCACAAATTTGGCTTTATTTTAAAAAGTGCAACCAAAGCCATAAAGCCAAACAAGACAGAATTACAAGTAAACCAGCCAGTTTCTCTCATCTGCTAAGGACCTTTGCAGCAAGCTGTTTTACAGTACCTATTCTTCCCCATAACTGTACCCTTTTTCTCCAGGGGATCATTTTAAGCTTTAGAAACTGCAGAAGACATCCTAAAGCCATTTTTCCTGAAGGGACTACTTAAATGGAAAAGAACCATCTTCTCTTGATTTAGAGTGTGTAAAATGCTATCCTGATCCTACCAGGCTGAAAGCTGCAGTCCTCATTCTTTCCCAAAACTCTTGCATCTGCAAAGAGACCCATTGAATGCAGAAAGGCGGTGCATGAGCTTAGCAGCATGCCCATGTGTTTTGCATTATAAGAAGGGGCCTAAGAAGCCATTTTCCTTGCACTTTCCAGAGAAACCTCCCTTTTATTAAAGAAAGCTTAATCTGTTGGGATGAAAATTACAACCAACTGAAAATCCACTCAGAATCTTGAGACAATCCCATATCGAGCATTTTCAGACACTGAATCTTTTCAGTTACTTTAAAAGACCTCCCCCCCCCCCCCCCCCAATATATTGCCCTGCCCTGTCTCCTGGTTCCTTCCCATAAAAAAATTCAGGATTGCCAGCATACCACAAGTGAGCCTGTGCTTCAAATATTTCCTGCCTGGTGGGAAGTAGTAAATATGATGAGAGAGAAAAATTGTTCCTGGGAGATTTTCAACCTAATTTTGTAGACTTAAGATATCTGATTGTCCTGGGAGCTCTGTGCTTGCAGCTCCCATTAATTTCAGTAGCAGGTGTCTAAATATTTCTCATGCCCAGAGGTTCACATATTTGTAGGAGGATGTAGATAAGGTTTGGATAAGCATATAGCAATTCTCAGGTTAAACAAAGCAGAACTCCTTGTGTCTTGCTGTTCACCTATTGCTACTTATTGTTGGATATTAAACATGCAGGTGATGAGGATCTGCCAAGTTGATCTGAGAGAGAACCAGAGCACGGCTTCCATTTCCAAAAGCACAGTGCCTTCTGTGTAGGATGAGGGGTGTAATTTGTAAACTCTCTTTAGTGGATACACTGAAATTTCTTCACTCAGCTTCTTAAATTTGGGGAGGAAAGAAAAAGGGAACGAAGGTTATTGACCTCATCATCTGTTTTCAGAGATTTGTCCTCTTAATCTAAACCATTTTTCTCCTTCCCTCACCCTTTTTGGCCCCTGTAGGGAGGGGTATGCCCTATCCCAGGATAAACTTTTTGTGATTCAGAAGAAAGGCAGCCCACAAGTCTCAAAAAGTACATGACTCACACTTCCAAGGAGACCTCTTGCTGCTAATGTAACGCAGTGATGTTAAAACAACTATGATGAGTAGGATCATGGCACAAGTTTTCTCTGAAAGTTCAATTGCTGCTTTGCTGGTGACACACACACGCTAAACAAAATTGCTTAGTTTGCATCTGGTGAGTTCCACTGAGCAAACGGTTGTGAAGTGACAAATCAGCCTTCAGTGCCTTAGCCCCACTGCAAGGAGATGCACGTATGTGTCACTTCCCCCTGCCCTGGGGTCGGGGACATCTGTCCCCACAGCTGGCTGCAGCCTCGCTCCAAGACATGGCCTGTGGATTGCACACCCAAGTTGGGGAAATGGTGTTTAGCTGCAGCCGCAGCGCCGCAGACATTCAACCTGAGATGACTATATTTAACTTAAGGAGTTGTCAGTGACAGTCTGTCCGAGTGGGATGATGAGGTCTTTTTTTGCTTTCTCTCCAGCAGTGAAGAACACGTGATGCTCACGTCCATCTCCTCTATGACTTGTTCGGTTACAGCCTTTGGCATCCCAGGACGAAAGGGCACGTCCTTAACGTTTCTGAGAGCAAAACATTACAGCTTCTTTCCTACTGAGGATTAAATTGCAGCTTCAAAATTTGATTCATAAAGTGAGCATTACAGCCCTGCCTATATACCCAGATTAATCCAAAGGGACCCTGGTCATGTTGCAGCCATTTGTTTCTGACATGCTAAATGATCTGAGAAGGATTTTTTTTAATTGAGTTTGGTTCCTTTCTATTTAGTGAGTTGTTTTCCTTAAATCACTTAAGAAAGTCTTAAGAAGGACTATCATTAAAATATACTTTCTAACAATACTGGAGATGGTAAGGGGAAGTGGTGTGAGAAGATGGGTTTTGATAGATACAAAAGCTAATAATTCTATGGTTTTTTATTAAAAAAAGTGATAATCCTTGCCTGAGGATAAAACTTGCCTGAGAGCTGGATAGGTAAGAGCCACATTTTGACTCTTTGTTTTGAATTTTTTTTTTCCTGGTGATTTTCTTTCTTTTTTAACTTCTAAAAGCGTTGATACATATTATTTATATATTAATGCATAACCAGATAGGCCAATTGGAATATTAAAATAGGATAATGCTGATGAGGTAAAATGCTTCAAAAAGAGACATTATTTTAATATTTGTGGGTTTGATCTGGATCTATGATAGTGCTTCTCCAGACTCCTTTTTTATCTATTCATTGCCTGACTTGCCTTCCCACTTCATTAAGACATTCTTTAATTTGCATTAAGTAACTAGAATCAGGCATTAAGGATCATCTAATAAAGGTGTCTTAAGAGTTGGGCAGTTCATGTTCTTGCCCATAAGTCTCATATTGCCAATTTTCTCTGAAGTCTGTGAGATAACTGTGAGATATTACTTAGTTTAAAATAAACAGAAAATCATAACATGGGCCATGCTTCTGTGGCTCTGAAAGACATGGATGAGACTTTTTGTGCTTTTCTGATATAAAAATGTTCTTCTGATTTATTGCATTTTCTTGCCCTTTAACTTCAGATGTATCTTGAATGTCAAGCTTGATTTTTTCGTGTTTTAGTCATGTGCATTCATTTAGTGAGCTCAAATAATTTTCCTGCCTTTCTGGTTAAATTATGCCTTTTTAAAAGGTGTTCTGTAGACAAATAGCAGTCTCTGTTAACAAGAACCAAAATTTTACAGACAGTCTAGTATGGCTTTTCTCGGAAATTTGATTGCCATGCTCCTGACTTCTTTTGAGTTGGATTTTTAAAATTTTTAAAGAGGAAGTGTAGCTACTGATAGTATATATGAGCTTGGTTTTTTTGTAGTGTTCTTATGAGTAGTTGATGGGCTACAAGTTGAAATCAATTGTACCTACAGCAGGTTTTGAGCTCTAGTGTTTTTACCCAGTGGCTAGATCTGTTGCAGATACTCTATTCTACATTTCAGAGCAAAAAATATCATAATTCTCCTCTGTGAAGGATAAGTGAGAGCGAGTGAGCTTTCAAATACCGAGTTTGTGGTTTTGTTACAAGATGAAAAATGGCGAAGGGATATAAAATTAAGAGTAAGCTGGAAAGGAATGTTTTAATTAACCTGAAATGTTATCCTGATTTCATTTTACTTTGCTGAAAATAAGTAATAGTGATGGCTGTGATGTTATGAACAATAGCAAGAATCTAGTGATCTGGAGTCCCCTTTGAAAAAGGATCCCTGGATGATGTACATCTGTTGAACCCCCTGCAGACCTGGCTTTACTGGTTGGACCACTACAGTCATTCATCTACATTAACACTAGATCAAAAATCAGGGTAGTATAAAATGTTGGATTGAGAAACACCAGGTAAGTGAGACAAGGCTAAGGGTAGGGCAAAACCAGGTTGTTTTTACAGGGCAGGTAAAGAAAATCTTTGTTTCTAAATTGAGTTCTATTTTTTCAGCTGTTTCTGCCTATAAAAGTTTTAGTTCCTTGCCTCATGCCCTTGTCTTACCCCATAAACCGGATCTTTCACAAGACAATATCTTCCGCAATGCATATGGGTTGCCTTTTTGAGCCAATATGGCATGAGGTTCACATGGCTACTGTATGTTTCTGAAAAAATAAACCCCTGGCTTCACAATCCATGCCGTAGTTTAGTATTGTCGTCAAGAACAACAGAAGTATAAATCTGTGTTTCAACTGAATCCCACAAATGCTATTCTTTTGACAGCTTTTTCTGTATTTTTCTGAGAGTTTTAATTTTCAAATTAGATTAAATATCAGTATTGTCAATGTATTTCAAAAATACTATATAACAGCTATTGATAAGGAAAGCAGCAATTAATCCTGGGTTTAGAACCACTGGCACTACATTCATGCTTTTGCTGTACAATGTGTTATACCTCTTAGAAACACTCAGTTCTTCCCAAGGACAGTGCAGCAAAGAATTAAAATTCAAGCACTAGAGGCAGTGTCTTTCTTTCCTTCTGAATAAATGAAGGAAAACAGAGAAGAGGGAAAAATACAGAAAACAAAGCAAGGGATGATTCTGCCAGGATTCATACCAAACATCGCCATACTTTGTGAATGCAGGTTTAACTAACAGTTTCCTGTTTGAAAATTGTAATGTGTATGAAAATACATGGTACAATATTCTAGTGCAGACCGGCAGTTACTATGGGCTTCACTGGGATTGTAGATCATGAGTCAGGGTGGAAGTGGGCCCAGACTCCACATATTAGACATGCAAATGCATTTGGGGAACTTGTTATATATGGGAGCTACCTCGCTTATACACAGTAAGGAAAAAATAAGCTTGCTGGTTTTTAGCCTTTGCATCACATTTGCAAAATAAATGCAGTTTGCTCAAGAATTTTCTAAAAAAAAAGAGGGGAGAAGGAGTTTGGCTGCAATAAATGCAAGGAAACCTATGTGAGTACATATGACCAAAGCAGAGCAAACAAATCAATAGGTACAGTATTCCGCCAGGAAAGCGGAGTCAGCTGAAAGGTGACGTTACATGAGGGCTAAATCATTTCTCCCTGCCCATGTGTGGGGACGCCAGAGGAGGGACGCGCAGGGACACCCCCCGGGGCAGCTGTGCCGGGGGGAGGTGAGAACCATCTCCCTGCACCCCAGCTGTGGGGAACGGGTGGGGGGAAAAGCATCCCGAAAGTGAAGGCAGGATTGCTGGAGGGTGGGGGGAGAGGCAGAGCTGGCACGGCTGCCCCTGGGGACCCTTGTGCCTTGCCTGTGCCCTGCAGCCGGGGGATGCTGTGGCTTTGGCAGGGGGGCCCTGAGCTCCCCTCCCTGAAACACCTCTGTCTCCTGCGAGACATGACCGGGCCTCAACTGTCCTGAGGCAGTGGTGTTTTCCTTGAAAAACACATCTTTATTACTTTACAAGTTCATTATAACAAGGGACTCGTGTTCAGACTGAAGGACACACTTATTATCGTCCTGTGGTTTTCAATTAATAAGTTCACAGCTAACAGTTTTTAAGTACAGTGAATCATGCAAATTTCCATATCACAGCAGCTAATTTATTTGTTTGTTGGGGAATAGCAGGCGCCACATGAATCTGTTTTGAAATGAATTCCAAGAAACGCAGACGATTTTGGTCCGAGCCGTGGGAGGAGGGAGCAGGAGGGACCGGCGGAGTAATGTAATGAAGCCTCTGCGCAGTGCAGGGTGTCTAATGAGGGGTATGAACGTGAAATGAGCAGCAGCACAGTTCTAATATCCAGGGCACTGATTCTGAAGCCCAGCCCTCACTAACCGGGGGATTTCTGGCCAGAACTAACATGACTGTATCTCCAGGTCAGAATGATGAAATCCAGGTGTTTTCGGTATATGACTGCCAATGACTTCATTCTGTCTTCCATGTACAGTTCCAGCTTTTGTTCCCCAGGCAGTTTTCACTGCTGGTTGCAAACACAAGGATCATTAAGTTACAAGCTGGATTTATTTACCGTTTGCAGCTAGATCTGAGAATAGTTGTCTGTTATACCAGATTTTAATTTCAAGCCTGTCTGATGGGTATATAAGATGTGTTCTTACCTGTTCTTGCAACTTCACACAATTATACTTTGGACTCAGTTCTGCCTGTAAGAGCCATAACAGCCCAGAGGAAGACTGAGGCAAGAAACTCAGAGGTTCTCAGGGCACAGGGACGTTGTGACTTGAGGTGTTGCTGTTGCAGAGCTCAGGCACGGGCACAACACCCACAGAAGCTAGATCTGCAGAAAATGAGTTAGGCTGTGGCCATCACTAGATATTTGCTGGACTCCAGTGGTTCAAAGGCCCTGCTCTGCATGGATGAATTTCACTCATCATTCACACAGATAATCTGCAGCTCATGTGGATGCTCTCATATAGAAGCTGCTGCTGTGGTTTTGGCCTGGTCCTTATGGAGAATGAAACACTGCAGATATTTTAGTGACCTTTTCTAAATTATCAACACCTTAGGCAAGGGGCTAATCTCCGGATCCATCTCGCTGAATTTTAGGCTCATAAGGCCTTTAAGTGGGCTGTCCTAAGCTATATCATTGGTGAAGGGAGCTTCAGAGGTTATCTGTCAACTCAGATCTGGTGCCTTGGTTTCTGATTTGGCTATAGAGGCAGGCTAGGAAGACTGAGCTTCAAATGGTGAGGTGATTTGGTGAGATGCCAAAAGCAAGGGGGGCAGTTCTGCACCAGCAGCACCCTTCCTGCAGGTGGCAGGTCACTGACTCTCCTTTCTGAGCCCTCTTCCAAGACATTATTTTCTCTTTTTTTTTTTTTTTCAATCGAGCTGAGGTATGGGTTAAACGAGTCTGCAACCTGTGCACTTTGGCTGCTTTATAAGACAGAAATATTCTGCCTTATTGTACTCATCTGTGCAAATGATAGCCCCTAAATGCTTGCACAATGAGGCTATAATTTAAACTATTATTTAAACGTAAATGTGACAGGAGGCCTAAGGAGGCTATCCAAGGGAGAGATTGAATGATGTTCTTGATGTTTGAAAGGAGATGAAAGAGTCACTGATATGGAGAAGCCCATTCGAGATAATGGCAGCGGAAGAGGAAATGTTTCCTGCAACAGGAGAGATGAAAGTAAAAGAGGGAAACACTTACGTAGCTGTGAGAAGGAATTTGTCCGGTTGTGACTGAAAAAGAAAAGATGCTGGGGAGAAATAATATCATGAAAGTAGCAAGGGGGGGGAAGATGATGAACATTTTTTAATAGGGAAATGGACCTCCAGTCAGCAATAGGCAGGAATTAAACCAGAGTGTGATAGCACTGAAAAATTTCCTCATGTCTTTCTTCATGCAGGGTGGATATTCAAGTCAAGTGCTGGGATTTAATTAAAAACATATTAAATTGAATAACTCCTCTGACTGCCCTACATGTGTATTTTTTCATGTTTTTCATTTTGTTTAACCATCCAGAATAGGGAAAAGGCATAGTTCCTGAAATTCAAGGAACCTGACTTGAATTTGATGGTTCCTTTTACAACCCATAAAACTCATATGGTTAATAAAGAGCATTTCTGACCTTTCACATTAAGATTACTCTGACTGCTTCCCACATATTCAGTCCATCTGTATTCTTCTGGATCTGTACTTCTCTTCAGCAATGAAAAAAACCCTAACAGAAATAGGTAACAAAAAAATGAAACTATTTATTTAAACTGCAGAAGACAGGAAAATACTTAAATAGTGTCTTTAGAAGTGGTTTACATTTTTCTGTTTGATAGAATAAAACTCAGATGTCCCAGTGTTTTCACTCAGTGAAGACGAAGGGAGAGCATCATGGCAGACAGAATCTAGAATATCCCAGAAGCTAACATTAAAATGTTTTTTTTTTATGTTGAGAGCAACTACTGATTCACAAGCATGGAGCTGCTGTAGCACCACTTGCTCCAAGAAAGTCTACTCCTTTAAAACAGAAAGGCAGGAAGGATCTCTCAACCACTTCTCAACTTGGACCATGTTTCTCCAACATAATTTCACATGTTTTTAATAAGAAATAAATAGGTAGCAGGAAAAAGATATTTGTTGTGACTTAAGTGACCAATGTGTAGTACACCGAGTTCAAACTTTGGCCACAAACACATTTAATATGTAAATAGTTCTGTTTGTAATCAAAGCCTTCAGAAACTCAGTTTCTGGAAGAAAACACAAGCTACAGCACTCAGGCAGACACACTGAAGTCAGTGGAGATATCTTCTTTGTCAAGGTGGACTTTGAATCTTGGTCTTACAATAGACAAAAATTATACACTGAAGCGCTGCTTAAATACAAACAGGCTCTCAGGGGAAAGGAGAGCATGAAAAAGAGGAACAAAAAGAGAGAAGGAGAGTGAAACAACTAGAAGGGAGGAAGGGGAGAAAAAAGACACAGACTGGAATTGATCTAGAGGATAAGTAAAGGTAAAGGGCATGTTTAATGCAAGGGAGAAGAAAATGACAGAAAAAGAGACAGAGGAAGAACGGCAGGGAGAAATAGTGGGGGAAAACCCCCAATAATATAAAAATGAAGGCTTAAAATATGAGAGAATGCTGGGAATGCTGAAAAGAGATAGAAATAATTCTAAGAGGGAAAGAGGAAAATGACTGGCATGAGGCCTCGGTGGCAGTGTGAGGAGAGAGGCTTGAAAGAAGCCTCAGCTAAACAATAGAGGGATGCGAGGCAGAGGCGCGAGGGGGGCAGCACAGATTAAATGAGAACCAAATGTAACCATCACAAAGGCTCTGAGATGTAGGCAATGAAAGCATGTTAACAGGGAAATGTTTTGTGTGTGTGTGTGTGTGTGTGTATGTGTGCATGTGTGTTTTCACATACTGGAAAAGATTCTGTGCCTCCCCCACCCAAAAAAACCCACAGCAACCCAAGACAGCTCAGTCTTGAAAACAAAACCAAGACCACTCAATGTCATTCTGGACTTCAATTATTATTTGGTTTTTTTTCTTCCTTCCATTTCTCAATTTTCAAACAAGCACCTCTACGGTTGCTGCCCCTTCTTCAAATCCATTTAAAAAATTCTCTCTTGCTGTGATGGCTGCAAAAGATGTGGCAATTGGCAGGCTGCTGCTGTGCTGAAACTAGTGTTTGTCGTGCTGACCAGTTTTCTAGCTGTTTCCTTGTAATTCCTAGGTAGCCCTTTGTACTTGCTTATTCTGTTTTCCCTTGGAGAGGAAGCACTTTAGGATGGGGCTGGCTCTGTGCTTGTGCAGCAGCCAGTGAAGAGGAATATTAGCAAAGATTCTCCCATGATTGCTGTAAGTCACTTTTCAAAATTTCTGCCTGTGTCTGAGGGATTCAAAATTGGTTGAAAGGAGGTATTTAGCTGCAACACTGCATTCCTGCTTACACATGCTACATCAGAGCTCACTGAAAAATCCTCCTGACCTTAAGGGAGGTTATAGCAGCACCTACACGGACTGATGGTTGTAGTTCCCGTTATGCTGGTGCAGCAAGGGTGGCCGAGGCTCTGTGGCACAGGCTAGTCATGCCAATACTTCAGGCTCCCTGCTCGCTTTCCCATGACCGGCTGTGGCAGGTGAGCTTGCACAGTCCCTCAGGGTGGGTTTGTGTTGGCCCAGTCACCCAGAGCGCACAGCAAGAGCCAAGAGAACATGGGGAAGAGAAGCAAAAGTGCTCAGGTTTGTTCTGTGCCTGGAGAAGTCGTGAGTCCTGCTCCCTTTGTGCCCATGCTCCTGTGAAGGGTGCAGAGTGCAGGAGGGCTCCCCTGGACACGGACCAGCTCTGACTGCAGAGGGGTGGATTTAACACCCTGATGTCCTGTCAGCCCCAGGTGGCTGCCCTGCCACACAGCATCAATCTGCTCTGCCCTGACCACCATTTTGTTACCTGCTCAGCTTTCTACACCAATGTCTACCGGTCATCTCCTCTCCTGGTGCCTGGGACAGCAGATACACCATGACCATAGGACAGCAATGCAGCTGTACTGTGCAGTCTTCTGATGGGAAAGGTGGTTGTTGGTCCAGCTGGGGAATGAGTCCCTGGAGGGACCTCCGCTGAACCCCAGTCTCGGCTGCAACTCAGCACATCCTTCCCCTGGCTTTATGAACCTGTGTGCGGTGCAGTTGCTCAGTTCTCTTCTGCAAAACAGCACAGAAATAGAGCAATACCTACTGCTGCCTGCTGCTCAGACAAGTGGCACGAGAGAGCCCGTAAAATCTATGTGCTGTAGTATGGAATATCTGAAGATGTTCCTTAAATATTGACTGTCACTGATACTTTTTGTAGATTTTTCTTTTTCAAAAAAGAGCTACTGTGAGAATCAAACAAGTCACTTGGGACAAGAAGGGGAATATGGGAGAGGAATAAAATGCAATTATTTACAGTGTAACTGAGCAGGTTTTACACAGAGAGTGACAGAAGCAACAAAAAATGAGGAATAGCTGCTAACTTGACAGAAGAACATCTTCCTGGTTCAGGGTTAGATTTTTATTTTAATATTCTTTTCTAGCATGACCAGGGAAAAGAAACCCTTGAACTACTGAGTGCAACACATGGGGCAAAGAGGGGAGGTGCTGTGAGTACCATACAGTGCTTCAATGAGCTGGTGCTCCTAAAGGTACTGCTCAGGTACCATTCAACGCACAGATTGAAATAGGCTTAGGTTGTGAATTTGGATCAAAACCTGCAAAGAATTCCAAGCTTCCCTAAATCTATTTGTGGATACATTACTGGGAGGTTGCAAGGACGAAGTTCTGCAAGTGGATCTGAATTTCCCAAAGGTCTGGGCTGTACTTCCATGCCAAGAAATCCTCATTATTGAGTTTTTAAACATATGATCATTAATGATGATCGTAACGATCATTGACATTGTTCTTGTAGAAGAGCCAGGGAAATGTCACCCAGTGCAATCATTGCTGTTAAGGGGTTAAACACTTTCTTGGCTAAGACTGCTTGCTGACCTAGCTGAGAGAGAAGAAAGCTATAGGTCAGCGAGTGAGATTGCCCTTCCTTTAGAACCGTCCAGGAAGATTACAATAAGTGTGTAGAAACTAAGCTGGGAATTAGAGACTAGCGAGTGCTGATTTCAGTTCTTTTATGTGCAGTCTTTGGACTGAAATCCAGTGAGCTGCATTGGCATAAACTATTCCAGTAACAGAGGGTACAGTGCTAAGGCCCACCTAGCCCAGGGTCTTGAGCATCACCATACCTCAGACTGCTGACACTTGGACAGAGAACTGGCAGAAGAAAAGATGGATTAGTCTGATCAGATAAGTGGAATCATGGCTAAATGATTATGCATGGTAAAATGGGATCTAGGGAAGAAGACATTATTAATAATCTTTAGATTTCTCTCTGTAAGACTTTCTCTTGTTCTCCAGCAAAGAGACAAAAGGTGGTGAAGGCAATGTTGAACATATATTCACAGATACGCTGTTGCATTTCAGTCAATACATGGGATAGGAGGTTGTATGAAAAAGTTCAAATTTGGCAAATGCAGGACATGATCTTACTGCTGGCCTATTAACATGCTTTGGAGCCTTGGAAAACAGCAACAGGGAATGTCCTCAATCTGCTGTTGCCTTGGGTGGATCAGTAGCAGAACAAAGAAAATGCAGATGCTTGGCAGTTGTCAACAGTAGAGATTAGAACTGATATAACTAGAGCTATAGAATTTACCAACAGCAATATCTCCAATTTAGCATTCTGACTGTCCAGCAATGCTGGGAGGCCAATGGCAGCCAAGTTTACAACTGACAGCCAGTGTTTTCTTTTAACAATAATTTAATAACCTGGCTCTTTCTTTGAGCTTTCAAGTAGCCAGCACCCTGTGTCAGCTGGCTGGCACCTGTTCTCACAAAAGTAATAGAAGTAGTATATTACACTTCGGAACAGCAGTTGGCTCTTGACAATGTGACCATGAATAGCACCACGTTCAGCTACAACCATACTTCAGCTTTTGTAATCAAATAGTGGGAAATACCAACAGTGAATTCATCAACAGAGATTTGAGTAGGAGAGATGAGTGGCTGTGCATTGGTTCAAAACTCAAGTCACAGATGGAAAAGGGTAAGGCAGAGGTGTGGAAGTGTCTATAAGAAACTGAATGGTGAATCTGAAAGCAATTCCTTAAAGTTCTCCTGGACAAAGCAGAAGACAGGGTGCAAAGCACTAAGTAGAAATCTGGTGGGAAATCTTTCTGGAGAAAACCACCTGGAGGCAGATTGCTTTCAAATGTGGCCTTGAAAATCACTCTGAAATTAAGGGAGCTTGCCAGAGGCATAGTGTATTGCCTTTAATGCGCTGAGACAAGGACCATCTCCCCTCCATGCTGACCTGTGCTCCAACGCAATTACCTCTCCAGCTGATTGTACAAGCCTCTTCCTCACAACTGGGAGCTGTTTTCATAGACCTCATTGTTTTAGACAGTTTTAGAAATGATGGTCTATTTCTAATGCAAGAGAGCCCTAACAGTGGCTTCCCTGCTAATGGACTGTAATTACAGGATTGATCCCACATCCCTGGCAATATGAACCCTTCTGTGCTTTCTAAGGCAGCAACAGCATAAATCAATGGTCTGGCACAACAAGTTTCAGAGGATTCAGGGTGAACAGACCTTGGCATATACACAGTAAGGCTTGCTAAATGGGGACAACACACACCTGATTAGCATAGTATCATTAACTTATCTCCATGGACATGTGAAGTATTGTCCTTGTACTGTACTTCATTTAACAGCTGGCAAGAAACTGATCATTTTCAAAATGGCTCTTTACATTTGAGAGTGGTCCTATCTGTTAGAGGCAACAGCAGGAGCTGCAGAAGACATAGAACAGATGTTGAACAAGATTCTCCCCTTGGGGGAGAATGATCTCTTTCTTCCGTGAAGATATGGCACTGGCATGTTATTGGATAGGAGCAGGGAAACTATCACAGCATGGACATTGACTTTACAGTCTTTCATGGATAAAGTGTCTGCAAAATCATGTTAATAAAGAGAAACACTTGTCTGTGGAGCAATAAAGAGGATGCCTTTCAGTATATTCATGAAAAAGGATAGCTACTTCATATTTTTGTATTTGAAAGTGAGACATCTGTTATGTCACATTACCAAAACTAAACTTACAAAGAATAATAGATCTGATTCTTCTCTCCCTATGTGTTTTGGCAGGGACTGTTAAATGTTGCACAAAAGCCTTGGTCCTTGTCTCAGCAATTTTTCAGCTATGCCTATGCCTGGCCATACACCCCACTGATGTGCGTTCTGACCCTGAAAGACAGACAGCCTCGTGGCCTGACTTCAGACCTGCCTCATTGCTACAGACTTGTCTGGCAGTCTTCACTCTAGGCTGAAGCCAGCTCCTGTCCCTGGACCTGCCTTGCTCATGTTGGTGGGGTGCTATGAGGCTGTGCTGGTGAGACCTGTGCCCTGCCTGCTTTGCTGCTGTGCTGAGCTCCTGGCCCACCTCTCCTTACAGAGCAGTCCACTCCTTTTGCCTGTATGATCAGTTGTTTGTGTCCAGCAAAGACACCTAGATCCTCTAACTCTCATTTCACTGATAGCAGTGACATGACAGAGGCAGACATGGTAGGGTCTCGTAGCAAGCTTACACAGAACACAAATATGTGTTTTTGACAGTCAGTCCCCCTCCTCAACAACTTAGGTGGACACAATAGTATCCAGTGTACCACAAGTCTTTGTCAGATTCAATTCTTCTGAATGTCCTAGAGGATGATGTCTAATTTCACAACAGAAAAGTGTTTACTTCTTATGAATCAAGAATCTGTGTACACTGTCACATCAGTCAAACTGGTGAGTTAGAGCAGGGGTTCAATTAAACTCTGAGGGAAATGATCCAGTGATTTATCTGAACCTATTGCTGCAACCAGAAGATATTGTTGCTTATTAACAGTGAGAGTAGTTTCATCAGGTTTTTCTTTTTTTGGCATCCTGTATGGTCCACATCCAACAACAAAATATTGCCTGAGGGGACAGGAAAACAACACCTCTGCCATCATGAAGTATACCCAGAAACTAAAAGGTTGGCTAAGAACTTTATGTGACTTTGCACAACATGATGTTCATTGGGTCCAGACAGAGCAGGAACAAACAGAAAAGGAGCCAGATGAAGAAAATGTGAGTCTGGGACTGAGTCTTGGTGTTAGTGTCCAGCTGGCCTCATTATTAGCCAGATGGCAGGTTCAATATCAAGCCCTTGAAAGGGTCAGCCCAGCAAATTATGAGATCTGCCAACTGGGTTTGGGAAAAGAGAAGAAAAGGGGGGAAAAAAAAGAAAATAAAAAAGTGCCAGATATATCATGTCCATCTGCTGGGCTGATGGACAGCCAGAAAAGGATTTCTCATAGTCTCATGTAAGTATGATCCAGGGCTGGAGCTAAGTGATAGTTCCTCAGAGTACAGATTATATCAAGAAGATATCTAATCCTTGCACAATACAAAACAATAACTTGTTTTGTAAACATGTTCAAGGCAATCTTTTTCTAGTTCTATTGGATTAAATATGCCTTATCTTCTAGAACTTGTTTCCATACTCCCATTTGGGTGTCCGATTGCCTTTGTGAGGGCACATGAGGAGTGGCAAAAAAAGTGTAGAAATGTGGAAAGATGGGCACCATTTGTTACAAAACATTTGACACAGTGTCATTGATCTTAATGCCAATCCAGATCACGCTGGAAAGTTCTGCAATGGCCTCCCCAAGATATGTCTTTGAATGAATTTGCTAGGCATGCTGTGTATAGGAAAAGCATGATACTTGTTCTTAAAATTAACCAAAGCTTTTGGTAGATATCCATTCCTCAAGCCCTTCTCTGAAAAGGCTTCCTTTTTCAATCAGTAGGTCTCTGAATTTAGGGCTGTTGTTGTCCATTTTGCAAAATACAGCAGCAATATTTCAATGAAAAAGTCTTACAACCTCACAGACATTGCATGGGACTTCAGATAATTGGCAAATTGGAAATATCATCTGGAGAAGACATCCCATTTGCAATTCTCCTTCAAAATTCTCTTTTAAGCAGTAGATCCCTCAAATACATGACTAGAGTAAAGGCAGCTATAGTACCAGCAATACCAGCTAGGTCCATTGCAAACTTGCCATTCAAGACTGCCTGATTTTTGTGGCCAAGTGAGAATTATGGTTCGGCTATTACATGGTATTTTATGCTGATGTTGCTGCACCTTTTGCAGAGCTAACCTAGGACAGCTTTTGCTTGTGAATAAGTCCCAATGTGTTTTGGGCACAAAGATTTAGTACACTGAGCTTTGAGTCTTTACATGGCCCCTTTACAATCTAGACTGTCTTACACAGGAACATGAGGAAAAAGGAATATCCAATGTCACATTCAAGCCTCAAGATCCAATGTGGCAATGAAGGTTACCTCCAATGTTCAAAGGTACATCAAGACTCTGAAATACTTTTTTTAACAGTAACATTTTGTTTTGTTTTATCTACCTTACGCACTAGCTTGGGAATTATGATACAGTAGCACACTTGCAATAATTTTATTTCATGGTGAAGTATTGTCCTGGGTGACAGAGGATATCTGTACCCTTTATTTTATTCAGGATAGGGTTATGGGGAACTGGGAACCAATCAGGAAATTAGCTTCTAATACGTATGTCTGATCTGAACTAAAACACTGATGTGGATGCACCTGTAGCCAATTGATACAGCACAGTTCATGTCTACCTAACTTCTCTCTCTCTAACTCCCAGGCAGGGCAACTTTATCTAAACTGTGAATTGAGGACAGTCTCTAGCCCATGCTGATCCCTGAGCCATGTCCACTACTTTTCTGGAAGAGTATTGGATTGCCTGGTCCAACGACATGTCACATACCTCATTAATTGTTTTACAGTACAGATAGTGGTGTGCCAGTGCTTGGGACATGCCCTGACCTTACTCAGTTTACTGGCATAGTTGTAGCAACAGAGTCCCAGGAAGGGTTCGAGGCATGAGGACAAGGAGTGGTAAACCAGATTCAATTACCACTTCCAGCAGATGTGCTGCTGAAGTCTACATAGACAAGTGGTTTATATTTCATGGCTCTAGAGACTGTTAATCCTGTGATAGTCTATGGTCATCCTAGATTTAGCACCAAGGACTAGAAACAATAATTCTGGCAGAGGTCTAGAGTAGTAACTGGAAATTTGAGTAGGAAAGTAATGAAGAGCCCCCATGACAAACCTCTTGCTCTCCTCTGCTCTTCCTGAGCTCCAAGAGGGAAAAAATTGACTAAGGCGGACTCTGAATGAGACACTTGGTACTTAAAGCTGCTTTCTGATCTGCACTGCATACTGCTGCATCTGCACTGCACAAAGCATACATTATGTGCACATTGCTGGTATGCACTTGTGCAAGGCACCTAAAGGTCAAAAACCTAACAAGGAGATGGGGGGAAAAACCCAACTTGTGAAGGAAACAGTGATGAACTGACAGGTTTTAAAATAGCCAGTGAAGTAAATGCATAATTTTCAAAGACTCCTGCAGGCATCATAGATATTGTGTCACAGCCTTCCACATTTTTTCAGATTAACTATGATTTCTTGACTTTTCTGAGAATTTTTGAGTTTGTCATGAAGTGAATGAAATTGGGGACAGTGGCTGGAATTTGGCATGTCATGTAGTCTGCAACAGAGTTTCTCAGCAAGGACAAGACACACATGGGTTGATGCATGAGCATCACAGCAAGCTGAGGTAGACACCAACCGAATTAGGAGAAGCAGGGAGCTGGGGCTGTGCCTGCTGAGCAGGGGAAGAGTTGAAGACTTCTAGACAAAAGCAGCATTTCTAGTAAAGTGAATCACAAAGGATTCTCCCACTGCTTGAGTTAGCAAAAGCAATTTTAACTTGTCTCGTCCAGAAGAAATTTTCATCACTCTTAGCGTAGTACGTGCAGTTGACTCAGTGCAATCCTTCAGGAGGCAATATTTTTCCAGGCGATATCTTAGTGTCAATAGGCAAAGCAGTAACATAGCAGCACCCATGTAATTGAAGCCACAACATGCCGTTGCATGTAATGAAACAGCTCTATACAAGGTTACCAAATCTGTGGAAGCGAGACCCATATGAGCTGTTGCGGCCATTAACTTTCTTTGTCTTTATCCTTTTCATTATGTTTGAGAGCTTGGTTCCAGGCTAGCAGCCTCTGGCAGCAGGCAGCAAAGACAAAGTTTTGCCGAGATGCAATCCCCAGAGAGAAAATATGTGACAAAATTGTACTCACTGGGTAATGTCCTGTTTATAGCTTGTGGTTGGGAATGGCCTTATCTGTGTTCCTTTATACACTGAGGGAGTGATTAAAGCCTCATTTTCATTTCCTTTTGTACCTTACTGTTATCATCCAGATAATTTCAGTGTTCTTAATCAACATTTGCAGGAGTAAACAATGCTATGCTAATAACAGTGTTGTGCCATAAACATTTCCTAAGTCATGAAACGTTACCACAAGGAGGGTAAATATTACATTGTCCATTTTTAGAGATAGAAATATGGAAGAAAGGACTGGTAAAGTGAGTGGTCTGTGATTATATTAGTCCGTGTCAGACTGGGTATTCCAAGCTGTTCTGTATTTAAGCACCAGACAGTTTTTTATCTCAGGTTTTGCAGCTTTGTATAACAATCATCTCCTATGTGAATTAGTCTATAGATTTTAACATGAAGAAAAAAACCAAACCAAACCAAAACAAACCCAAACACAAAAGCCAAAACACCCAACTTAAGCAAAGATTTACTCTTATCCAGTGAAGGACAACTGTTTCTGTAACAAGGTAGTGGATGACTAGAGAAAGAGATACACAAGTTACCACTCATTACCTGTTCTACAAGGAAAAAGCAAAGATGATGAACAAGCTTGTTAACAGATAGGACACCCCAAGCATCCATGAAGCACTTGCTGAAACAGTTGGAATTTTAGTGCCAAACATCTTGATCTTATCACTATCATATTACATGGCTAAATAATACAGAAGTGAATGTGATGTATTCTCTCCAGCAACGACGTTATCCCGTAAATGGAAAAGTGTGGAAGATGGAATGTGCTATATAAGCATAAAATATAGATGTAAGCCTTAATTTCTACTAAAATCAATGAGCCTGGCTTGTGCTTTGCACTTGCATAGCGCATTCCATCTTCCCTATGTTATTGCTTCACAATTAGAAAAATTAAAAAGCCAAGATAGGGGCAACAGCTGCAACATCCAACAAACAACACAGAGTCCAGAACCTGAGGAAAATCATGTATGTTTTTCATAAAAGGATAACCTGAAACATCTAATACAATTCCATCATCTTTATGTCATATTCTTCCAGTTTACTTATTGTTCAAGTGTCATGGCACTCCTGTCATATCCTCTGAGTTTGGATACCCTAAGATATAAGTTTACTTAAGAAGCTTGGTGAGACATCTATTTTTGACCTCCTGTATTGTTATTATTTACCTTTCTAAATTGCATTCCTGTTTTGCCTGAAGTGTTAATGACATGACTTTTTTTATTGTTGTTGTTGAGTGCCACTGTGACTCAGCTTGCCTGTAATCACTAAACAGTGGGAACATACAGTTTCTGGCAGAGCACATGAGACATTTTATCACTGTAACAAACACTCAAAAGGATCTGGTTGCAGGGGGAAAATATGCCTGGTCAAATTAATATATGGACCAGACAAGAAAAACTAGCATCAAACCAATATTTCAGATACCATGCAATAAAGTTTTACTATATGTACATACATGGACAGTAACAGGCGCTATCTTGAGCCACAGGAGCAGGAAACAAACCAAGGAAGAGAGTGCACCTTCCACATAGCCAGGTGCCCTCCTCTACCCACCTGCAGGGAAGACATCCTGGACAGTACCAGTGCCTGGCCCATGCTTGCTGTTGTGCTGGTCCAAGCAGCACAAAGGAGCCGGCAGCAGTGAGCAGAGGTGACAGTCACGGGCCAGGTCTTGATCCTGTGCTCAGTGGCTATTAATTGCTCCAGTATAGACACAGCCAAATGTCCACACTGCCACGTAGATGTCAGTCCCAACCCACACCGAGCCTGCCCATTGAGGCTGTTCTGAGCCGCTGGGGCTGCTCTGGCTAAGCCCAGGCAGGTTTGGTGACTAGCAGGGTTCATACTCATGTTCACGTACTGGGTGTGTTGGATATGGGCAGGGCTGGACATGTCCAGTGCAGCCCAACAGCAGGGAGCCTGAACTCAACTCAGTGACTGTGTAGCCCCACTGAGGCCGGTTGATAAGCCAGTTAAAGCCAACAATCAGAAAGGAAAGAGCGCAATCACGGTGCTTTTGTCTAGTTACCATTTCATTCTTCTGATAGAGCAGCCATGGCCAAGACATCGCAGTGTCCCAGCTGGCATTTGGGATCTAGACATACAGACCTAGTGGAGGGGCAGTATTATTTCTGTGTTCGCCAGAACTTCTGTTTAGAGATCCTTCTTTCATAAGTGTTTTCCTGAACTTCCACTGATCCTTGAGGGCATGTGGTTGTAATGCCAGATGAGATAATGTTGGGCCTAAACTACAAACTCAATATTTTTTGTGTGGATGCTTCTGAAAAAATATGGGTAAAATTTGTGTGAAAATGAAAAGTATCTCTATACATATTATGGTCAGAATTAGGACCTAGCCAGTTGGAAGATATTTAGATGTTATTTTAACCTGGTGACCCACAAGAACTGTCAGAAAGCCTGTTCTCACAAGAAAAAAAATCATGTAAATATTGCAGATAACTGAAAAGGGGAAACTTCATGGAGCAAATCAACTCCTGATTCAAAGCTCTGTTAAGACAAAAGTGGCCTCTATGAACTCTGAATAAACTTGAAAGCAGATCATGGGTATCATATTACTTCAAATACTTTATTTTCTGCATAAATCCTGCCTACAATGTCAATAAAGGAAAAAGACCTAATTATTATCTGGGAAATGACTGCCTGATGCACTGGGGAGAAATGCCACACATTCCTCCTGTTCTTTTCTACTTTGATTCTTAGGAGACAAAATATTTGGTTTCATTTTTCTTTTAGTAGATAATATGCCAACATTAGCTGATATGAGGCTGTCACCTGCTCACTTTTTATAAGTAAATTACTACAAGCTTACTCTCTAATCTTGTTGATTGGCAAGTCTAAGAAATATATATCTGTAAAGGGACCTGCACTGTTAATCAGTGCACCAGCACCAGCATCAAATTAAAAAAATGTTCTCTGTCATGCAGATGACCAGCTTGCTAAAGCAAATAAGACAAAAGTCCAAGAAGCTGCTGTGCCTTTCTCTGTGAAGTGAGCAAACGCTTTCATGTCAACTATTTCTATGCAACAAAATCCAAGCAGAACGCCCAGGGAAACCAGACAAGAAAGGCAGATGTTTGGACTGACTTCTACTCACTACAATTTGATTGACACGTTGGTTAGCTTTGCTTAGTTGCTGAGGAGACCTGCATGTGAAGTTGGACCTTTCCCAAGAATTGCAAGACCACCTGTGACTTTAACCCTTCCTTCTTCCTATAAATTAAATGGCACTATGGGGATTCCTGTACTGGAATGCTGGTATGTCTGATCCCTCTGCTTGAGTTCAGGGAAATGGTATTAAATGGGTTAGTGATTGAGCTAATGCAGTAAATCACACACAAGAGGTTCTTGAATTATTTCATACAAATATTTACAGATCAATTACCCATATTCCTCCTTGAGTTCTGTAGCCACTCAACTGCTTACCACTTTGGGTTGCTATTGCTGGGCCAGGAGCCTGCAATATATTGACCAGTACGTGGGAGTTGGAATACTTTGAATAAATTAGGTCTAAAGAGAATAAAACATTGCAGACTGCTTTCTAGCTGAGACATTCCTAAAAGACATATTCAGGGAAGTGGTTATTCAAGAATAACTGGATAGGAAATTGCCCAATCACTGTAGTTTGATGTTTATGTATAATTTCACAATATAGTATTATGCTAACCACTTGATTGGCATATATTTATATTGTTGTGGTTTCCAAGCACTCAGGAAACGTGGACCCAAGGAATGGGTGATTTCTTTGGGAGAAGAAATAGTTGTCAAATACAAAGAATACTGATTGCTGTTCCACTTTGCTTACCTGTTTCTGCTGTCCTTAACAAGACAGATGAAATGGCAAAGCCCAGTGCAGCTGACAGGTCAGAGATGAAGAACAACATTTTCTGAACCCAAGGAAGTTCAGTGCCTTTATGTTTATGTTTTTTTGACCAAAGTGCTTCCAAAACCTGTTGCAAAAACTCTCGGCTCTAACCTGCTTCCCGCACTGTACAGTGTGGAGCTGAGCCTATGCTGACTCTAGTAGGTCTGCACTTGTCTTTAGCTTTCGTTAAGCCTGTGCAATCATGCTGGCTCCACACAAAGGAATGGTTTTCACTCCAAATAAGCAAACGAATATTTCATATTGGTCCTTGCTTATCACGGTTAGTCCTGTCCTTATAAATAACATTAATAGTTCAATAGCTTTTGTATTTTTGCCACACTACCACTTAGTCAGTTTCCATCAATCACATGCTGAAATAAATCTCCGATAGAATCAAATTAAGTGCTCTGTGAACAGTTTACATCACTTCCCGAGGTTGGTCCCTGAACAAGGACTCTCCAGTGCATATTGAATATTTACTTCATGCTACCCACTGCACAATACGCTCTATTGCTCTTATCCAGAATCCCCATCCTTAATGACTCTTTTAGCATGTAGAAAAGAGAGGTTTATAAATAACTGCACTATCAGAAAATGCCCTCAAGCACTTCCTTTTACAGTATTTACTAACAGCTTTTCTATGTTATTTTTTATTATTTATCTTGAGATTAAAATGAGACTTTATTGTGTCATGTTCAATATTCTACAGGAAAATATATATAGCAGATCTTGTCTCACCAACTGCCATTCACAAATTGCCTGCAAGATGCAAAGCAAAGTGACATGTGGCCCAGAAAGTCATTATATGCTATGATAGATCCAATTGTGTGTGTCCCTAATGGATTCTTATATAAATTCTGCCCTTAAGGTTACTTCCACGAAAAGCAACATTCAAGAAGCTAGTCCCTATCCTGGAAATGGCTGTATTTCTCAATCTCTCAACAGGTGATTCCTGTTTTTTGTCCCTGAATTCAAAGTAAGCCATACAGAGCAACTCTTTGCAGAATTTTGTGATAATTTGGAAAAGAGAACAATATCTCTGAATATATTCAGAATAAATGGATCTGAATGAGGCATAAGTAAGCTTATCTAGAAGTGTTGCAGTACTCTCCTTCTGCCTTTGATTATGAGCAGGACTTGATGTTAAAGATCCCACCCTAGCCAAAACCTAGGGAACTGTCCGTAATTCCAGAATAAATCCAAAACTGATTTAGAACAAAAGCTTATACCCTGCAATCCCTGTTCCTCCCCTGTTATGAAACCTATAGAATAAAGACATCCATTAGGAAAGAGTTGCTGTCATTGTTGATGAATTTGTTCATATTTTTGAAGTAATCATCAAAGTAGTAAAAAACCTGCTTAGGTTTAGAGTGAACACTTGTATTTGCCTTCATGTTAAACAACATTAAATAGTCTTAAATAGAAAACAGTCTCTTCTCTCATTCTTCTAGCAGCATATACCTGTAGACTTGTGTATATACCTGTATTGGGTCTCCATGGCAACGTTTTGGTTTTGAGGAGGCTGCAGGGGTAGCTTCTGTGAGAAGACACCAGAAGCTGCCTCCATGTCAGACAGATCGAGCTCCAGCCACCTCTAAGACACCCCTGCTGCTGGCCAAAGATGAGCCCACCAGTGATATTGGTATCACCGCTGTGATAACATATTTCAGAAGGGGTAAAAAATGCAGCACAACAGCTGGGAGAGAGGAGTGACAATATGTAAGAAAAAACAACCCTGCAGACCCCCAGGTCAGTGAAGAAGGAGGGGGAGGAGGTGCCCCAGGCCCCAGAGCAGAGTTTCCCCTGCAGCCCCTGGAGAAGATTGTGGTGATGCAGGTTGTCCTTCTACAGACCATGGAAGTCCACAGCAGAGCAGATATCCAAGCTGCAGCCTGTGGAGGACCCCACATGAGAGTAGGTGGATATGCCCTGAAGGAAACTTACAGAGAGCCCATGCAGGAGCAGGCTCCTGGCAGGAACTGTGGCCCATGGGGAGGAGCCCATGCAGAGCAAGGTTTCTGGCAAAACCTGTGACCCCACAGGGGACCCACGCTGGAACAGTTGGTTCCTGAAGGACTCTACCCCATGGAAAGGACCCGTGCTGGAGCAGTTCTTGAAGAACTGCAGCCCATGGGAAGGACCCACATTGGAGCAGTTTGTGAAGGACTGTATCCCATGGGAGGGTCCCCACAGTGGAGCAGGGAAGAGCATGAGGAGGAAAGAGCAGCAGATGTGAAACATTATGAACTGACCGCAACCTCCGTTCCCTATCGCCCTGCTCTGCTTGGGAGGGAGGATGTAGAACTGGGAGTGAAGTTGAGCTTGGGAAGAAGGGAGGGATTGGAGAAGGTGTTTTTAGATCTGTTCTTATTTCTCATTATCCTGCTCTGCTTAATTGGCAATAAATTAAATTATTTTCCCTAAGTCGAGTGTGTTTTGCCCATGACAGTAATTGGTAAGTAAGTGATCTGCCCGTCCTTATCTCAACCCAATCTTGACACACAAGCTTTTCATCATAATTTTCTCCCACTGTCCTGTTGAGAAGGGAGAGTGATAAAGCAGTTTGGCGGGCACCTGGAAGCCAGCTAAGGTCAACCCACCACAAAATCTGAATACATCCACTCATTTAAGGGGGAACAAAGATCTGCTTCTGCTTGTTATATATATAAATTTCTTTTCCTTTTATTCATTTTCCACAGGTTTCCATTAGATCAGTAGTGGGAAGAATGGCTAGATTCATAGAATCCTGGTTATATACTTCTGTTGTTGTAGATGATACATGGCATTTGTTGTGTAAAACTCCTAACCATTTTCAGATTAATTGATTTTTTTTTCTTCTACTGCAAA
Source organism: Astur gentilis (assembly GCF_929443795.1). Lineage (NCBI taxonomy): Eukaryota > Metazoa > Chordata > Aves > Accipitriformes > Accipitridae > Astur > Astur gentilis. The sequence continues at coordinate 32,273,241 of NC_064883.1, read as the reverse complement.
TAATTATTATAATAGTGAGAAATATGAAGATTATAAATGGAAAATCTTTCTCTTTATAAATAAAAGTCCTTGGCTTCTTGCAAAATTTGAAATGAAAATCTGTGGTGGCTGTAGTAGAATTGTGTACAAATGTATCTTTTATTTGTTTTTCAATTTTGTGAAGAAATATTTGACATTTTAAAACATTTCCCCTTGAAAGAGGACACCCTGAAGTGAATTTTTCTGTGAATTTCCAGGAAAAACCTGACACAAAATTTTTGACACAAAATGAAGAGGTTTCATGGCTTTCCATTTGGGAAGCTTCCTCTGTAAGTCACCCTTATAGTTCTCAGAAAATGTCTTAATGTTAATGTGTAAAAGGACCTAATTCTTCACTTTTACAACACGTTTTCAGGGAAATTGATTAATTTAAAAACAGGTACCTTTTGTGAAGAAACTCTTAGCTTTAAACTTTTTACACATATATGGATTTTGAAGGTTTTGTACAAATAAGGATCTTTAATGTAGTTTTATGTTTACTTGATATCATACTGCACGGTTCTGCCTGAGAATTTGCCAAAACTAATCTCTAGATTAATTTTGTTTGATACAGTGGAGGATCTTCAGTTGCATATCAATTACTGCCATGTATGTATGATTCAGGTGTGCCTCTTTACTGTACAGTGTACCTTGCTAATTCACAGACATGTCACTACCTTCACATCACTACTTTTTCACACTTAGGCCCAGGAAATGTATAAATGATGAATGGGATAGGATGGTGGCACAAACTTTTTAAGGAAGTTCAGAGATTGTGATGAAGGTGGACCTAAGAGCTAACAAATTCCTTCTGTCAAAACCACTTGCATCACTGAAGAACATACACCTTGCTATTCCTCTGTAACTGCACAAAAGCCCACTAAGATGTCAACTCAAAATGATGGGAAGGTCCTTATTCTCCCTTCCAATAGCTCTGAAGAAGCTATTGATTTTTTTTTAGTAAATAATAAGCCCAGTTGCAGGAAAACCATAAAACCTCATGTTGCTCCTTCTGAAAGTGCTACTGTGTAATGTCAGTAGCTTTGGTTTTATTTAATTTTGTGATTAAAGTTTTTATTGATTTCCCTGCAGCCTAGAATATATCAATATCATTGGTTTCAAAGGAGCATTCAGTAGCACAGAAATAGAGAAGGACTTAACATAGAAGCAGGTGCTTTATTTTAAATTTATGAAACCTCCACAGAGAATCCCCTGAGCATGCTGCCAGCAATATCTTTCAATTGTGCAACTCGGCCTCAGTTGTCAAACCAAGTCCCTTCAGTGCCTCCCAGTTCACACGCTTGTGTTTTTTAACTAGAAAAAAGCTTGCTTAGGAGTCAGTCGGAACTAATATTATTATATATATAAAGCTTTTAAGCCATCAAGTGAATTCCATTAAAAGTTACTGTAAATCATGTGTGCTTATCCCTTCTCTGCCATTGGCAGGCTATGGCATGCTGCCTGGGAGAGGAGGAGAGAGGTCTTTCCATTGGAGCCTATGAGGACAGGTATGCTTCACACTTCTGAGGAATTATAGCCTCCCTAGATTCAGTGTGGATGATGAAACCAAAGCCCTGGCCACTAGCAGACACACCTGTGACTTCTATGATGTCTAAAAAGACATGGACCTATTAGAGCGGGTCCAGAGGAGGGACACAAAGATTTTCAGAGGGCTGGAGCACCTTTCCTATGAATAAAGGCTGAGAGAGTTGGAGTTTTTCAGCCTGGAGAAGAAAAGGCTCCAGGCACACCTTATTGCAGCCTTTCAATACTTAAAGGAGCTCATAAGAAAGATGGAGAGAGGCTTTTTACTGGGGCCTGTAGTGATAGGACAAGGGGTAACAGTTTTAAAATAAAAGAGGGTTGATTTAGGTTAGATATAAGGAAGAATTTTTTTTACTGTGAGGGTGGTGAGACACTGCAACAGGATGCCCAGAGAAGTTGTGGATGCCCCATCACTGGAAGTGTTCAAGGTGAGGTTGGATGGGGCTTTGAGCAGCCTGATATCGTGAAAGATGTCCCTAGCCATGGCAGAGGGGGTTGGAACTAAATGATATTTAAAGGTCCCTTCCAACCCAAACCATTCTGTGATTCTATGATTGTATAAACCCATAATACAGATTCAGTCGGTTCATAGCTATAAGACTTCAAACAAAGCCACTCATCCCATTTACACACATGGGTTTTCCCCAGGGTTCTTGTATAGTAGCACATTTCAACAACAAACATATTGGCAGCCTTACATGGGGAAATTGTTACATCCCACTCAACCCTGAGTGCATGTCCATAATTCCTGGTATGTCATGAGGACACCAGGCCATGTAGGATTGGTGAATTAATAAATGACATAGGTAGAAAACCCTTTCACAGAAAATACAGCCCGAATCCCCTAGAGTAGTTTAAATCTTTTTTGAGTAAACAGAGAAAGAGCCAAAGACTAAACCGAATTCACAAAAGGAATCTCCATAGAAAAATGAAGCAAAATTTGTGTGAATGAATGTGTTAGTTTATTAATGTGGGGTTTTTTTCAGACAAGAAGGAGGTTGCCTAATAGCCTCTTTGACAAGGCCATCTGATCAGCTCCTGTTTCCACTCTAGAGAGAGATTCCACATCTAAGTGGTTTGTAAAGGGTCAATCAATTATTAATAATGTCTGAATACATAATAGGCACAAGGGGCTCTGCCAAAGCTGGATGTAAGCATGCCAATGTGGTGTACTTCTGTTAGTGATGAACCATGGATAGAAGCAACCTGTTGATCCACTGGGCTGCTTACACCTTTTTTAAACATCTATGAACATGTTAACAAACCGTTGAATGCATTTTGTAAGTAAATCTTCAGTAGGAAGTGTAATCCTTTTTTCCTTTCATTTTATCAATCCATTTTGCTTTTAAACTTCAAAATGGCATCACAGCATAACACAAGGTTGCAAAGGCGTAAGTGCAAAAACAACTGACAGAGTGGGATACTGAGTGTTTGCAGGAGGACCTAAGCAAGTGTGCTGTGTCCTGTGCCAGGAGAGCAGACAGGGTGAGAAGGCTTCTCCTCAGTAAAAACAACATGCCAAAAGAATTCTATAAACACAGATGAGCTTCATTTTTGCTACAAGGGTGGCCATTCCTCTTGACCCTATGAGCCACGTGCCCAAATCTTTGTGTGGCTGAGAGCCATGAGACACACACCTCAGAGACCCTAAAGGAAAGGGACCTCCAGGAGAGTTTCAGAGGCAGGAAACACTAACTGCTCCCCAGGGCACCATCATCACAGCTGAGGCTGGGGTGGTCTGCAGTGACCACTCTGTTCTGTTCCGCAGTGACAAACGCCCTCCCCCCCCCCCCCCTCCCATGGCAATTTCAGCCGTGTTGCCTGTCACTGCCAGGGCTTCATCTTGCACAGCAGAGTGGAGCTCCCACACCATCATGCCTGCACAGTCCCATCACCCTATTTTGCCCAGGTTTAACCCCAGTAGGGGAGCCATATTTCAACTGCTTGCGAGCCTTGACCACTGCTATTCTACATGAACAAAAAGAAAAAATAAATTGGAGAAAGGGAAAAGTGTGATTACTTTGCTAACCATAGCTGTTATCTCATGTCATCTTTGTCAGTTTGTCCCATCTTTCTATTTCTTATTGTGTGTAGATTAGGTGACCTCTTGGGCAGGAATCCCGCTTTCACAATGCCTTCATTGACATTCCTAAGTAAATAGATAAAAAACTAACACACATTCTTGTATTTATGTAAACGTAGCAGGGAGCCACATCCACCTGACTGACCAGTGCCCCAATCCTCTAGTCTTGGCAAAACCGTTAAACTCCTTGGGAATTTTTTCTCAGATGTTATGAGGTACTATTCCTATTATGGCTTTTAAATTGGGTTTGTTCCACTCTCAGTTCATGTTCAAACCACCAACGACTAGTTAATAATATTATTATTAAGGTCTTAAACAAGCATGTTTTAGTGCACAGATGCATGGTCTCTTTTTAAGCATGGGCAGAACCTTTCCATCCTGCCAAGCTTAGTTTCAGATATCTTAACCCCACAAAAACCTCACCACTCTTCACTGGAACACCACAAAAACCCCTAACAAGCAGACAGGGAAACATTTGTTCCTCCTTTCCACTTCCAGAATGTCTGATCATTCAGGACCCGCCATAAATATTTCCTGGCTGACTTTGCCTTACACATGAACTGTGTTCTGACGGTTTTTTCCCCTTCCCCTTTTTTCCCTTTTTTACAAGCATCGTTGCAATTTGTCAGCAAGCAACTTGGGCCAATCTCACAAATAGTTTAGTTAACAGCTTATGAAATGAAATGATGTAAGGGACCACTCCAAACAGGGTCAATTTAAACAGGCTGCCAAGTCTGTAACCTCAAGGGACTTGGATGGGGTTGAGGGGAGGCACCAAGCAGTGTGGGCTTGCAAAGATTGCTGCCAGGTGGGCTACAGATGTTCGGCTTCAGTCCACTTGCATGGCATTCACCTAGGGAGATGCTAATTTGGTCCTATGCATGTAGAAAATTAGCATGCATACACACATTCACCCTGCAAAGGCCCCCTCTCTGGCTCTGCTTTCTGAAGCTCTAAGGTTTATAGGTAGAGTAAAATGGCTTCATAGGAAGCCACAGCACTGCTTGTATCAGCCCTGAGTTTGAATCCGTTTAGTCAGCTATGTCAGAAAAACAAAAACACAACATCCCTTACTATAGATGGAAGCTGTGTTCCACGGCACATGCAGCTGCAGTCACTGTCTTGCAGCTGTTAAATGAAGAAATACCATGTGAACACTTGGTCTGGTTTCAAAAGATCTAAAAACACTGGCCAAGAAAAATGGTACATCACGGTGCTGCTTGGCCGTTTGCCAAGACAAAGAAACTTGTAGATTTCTAGGGACAAGAGGCCATGTGAAAGGAATTTTCCTCCTTTCAAAGGCACATCAAAATATACTGGAGGGTTTATTTATTTATTTATTTAGTGTGTGCTCTTGGCAAAGGTTTGATTGATCACTAATGCAGTATCAGCATTAAACTCACATCACTTGGAAAACAAGCTAGGAAACAAGGCAAAGGGGGATATTTTAAAAGTGTAGGTCTGAGGTGCAACATAGAAGTTAAAGGCGGAATTATTTCACACAAAGAATAACAAGTAGATGGATAAGAGTCCCCAAAAGGCAATTAAAGATAAAAGTTTATAGGGAGGAAAGGATTATTCTGTGGTGAAGGCTCAAAAAAAAAGCTATTGGAGCAAAATTCTTTATTTTGTTTACTCAGGCTCAGACATTGGCCTGGGCATGTCCAGAGGGCAAAATGCTGTGCTGTGGAGCAGAGGTTCACAAGTTCTCCCTGCAAGACCTACTTTAAATCCCCAAACAATATAGATGCAATACTCTGCTAATGGCCAATATTAATTTGGAGATGACAGTGCTCCACACAGGGCTTTCCTCACTACCCAAGCTAATGCATATGTCCCCCCAAGGAGCTGCAACTATAACCTCCTTTCACTACCTGCAAAAGAGGGACGATTCCAGTGCATCTCATTTGCATCAGGAATGATCACACGCATATGAGAAACTGTCTTTAGAGTCAACTGAAATTTCATTAGAAATGCAGCACAAAATGGTAAGCTTTCCCATTGTTTTTGTTTGGCTGTTTCTCCAGGAGGATGGAACGAGATGTTTAAAAAGCCAGACAGAGGGACATAGGACACCCAAAAAGAGATCAAGTCCTTTGGGGACAGTTACATTTTCTTCATTCTAAAGCATCTTCTGCAGTTAGCTGTGCAAAACGTCTGGCTTGGGTCAGCTCCTGGGCTTGTTTATGTACTGGAGACTGAGTGCCAAACTCTCCTGACAGGAAATGAGTGAGACTGCAAAGCGAGTATTTCGACAATACAAAGAAACTCATAAGTTTTGGTAACCATGTTATTTTATTGGTTTGTTTGTTTAATGTTGATACTATATTAAAGGTCAAAGGTACATTAGATGTTAGGGGAAATAAATATGCTGGTGAACAGATAAATGCTATGGAGCCCCCAGTAATTAACAAGGTCCATATGTATAGCTTGTTCATAAGAGAACAAACTTTTTTTCATCCAATCTGAAAAGATAAATCCCTTTTTTGCTAAATCTACATGCAGGGTTTATGAGCCAAACCTTGCCGCCCTTTCTCAAGGGAAACTCCCACTGAGCTCAGGGGGAGTTTTCTCTGAATAAGACTTTGGCCTATTATTTTGGCCTTCTTTACCTTGCCCTTGAAAATCCCATTCAGCTTAAAGCACCATAAAATTCAGTGCTGGAGCCACCCCATACTGACCACACTTCTGTGAGCAGAGGATACGCTCCCAGCCCCTTTTGCCTGGTTCTTGGAAATAATATTTCCATTTCCACTCCATTTTCTTGCTCACGTTCTTCTGCATGTACAAAGTTAATGGGAGAAGTTAAGCTTCCTGTATGCATTAGTCTGAAATAGCATCTGAGGACTGGAAGAAGTGGTTGTATTATGGACTTAGTCCAAAGCTCTAGGAAGTCGAGGGAAAGATTCTTGTGACATCACCAGCTTTAGGATTATAGTCTATTTGCAACAGAGAACTTGAGAAATACGTTTGTCCTGCTCATAGTACACTAGCCAGATAGTCTTTGCTGAGAACGTCCCACAGATATTTGGTAGAAGAAAGAGATTAAAATCAAAGCCATCAGAACACATGGTTAACTGCATTGCATCTTACATGAAATATGCTTAGGACTCACCATCAGGAGATTACTCTGGAGGCAAAATGCTATTTGGAATTGAAGCCAAATGCTGATTAAAGGAAACTGAATGCTTCATGCAGTGACCCCTCCCACAAACATATCCTGCATTTGCATTCCCTTTGTGCTCCAACAGTCCTCAGTGGCTGCATCATTATCCCATTCAATGTGTCCATCCCAGATGCTGAAGAATCAGGACCAGTTGATAGTCTCATTAGCTCCCCAAGATTCCCCAGAACACAAGTGAGCAGAGCTGGTATTCCAACCTTCAGCTGCTGGCCCTCCAGAGCCCTTCTAACCCTGGCTCTGAACTTGTCTTGGAGAGATTGTTCAACATCTGAACTTACAAAAATAATTTGAAGAGTCAAAATCAATATGTCACCAAACATTTCTAGGACAGACATTTAAGTATTTTTATTAGCCCCAATCTTATAAAACCCTTTAGAGTTGTCATGTTCTGTGAAGAACTTCGGAATGGTAAGCCCATGGGTTTTGGATAACATTCTTTGGTTACCCAAGAATGTTATGTGAATGTAATGTGACTCCCAAGGAGCAAGTCACAGCCCTCACCAGAAGCATCATCAGGGTCTGTGCTGATGCTGAGTGTTAACCCCCCTCCCTTGCCCCTTCCCTGTGAGCTGTTGCATCAGAAAGGCCACAGGGACAACTGGTGTCAGGGACTGGGAGGGGAAATGAGGGGGTGAGCCATGACTCCCGTGATGAGAACTTTCTTTGAAGGGCTGCCAGTCCAGGATCTTTCACACAACACTTGTTTCCTAAAAAAATCCAAAGGTAATGAATTACAGGGAGTACAAGGTATTTTATGCTTTGTGGTGTGATGATCAAAAGATGTTATCATTCCATTTTACATGTTTGCAGACAGTTGTTACTGCAGGTAAGTTACAGGCAGCTTTTGTTTCCCTTGAATGCTGAAACTTTATCTTCTTGTTAAAGGATGATCTGTGGGTGAGTGCACAAGGGAAAGGAGAAGACGCTCTTTGCCTTTCTGGGTCCTCTTTCTGTCTTGTCCAGGATCCAGCCCCAGGTTCTCCAATAGGAATACTGACACTGAGAGCAACACCGGGAAATAGAAAGAACAGAGGCAAAAATGCCAGGTGCCTTTCTGGTTAGTATTTTCAGCATCCACTCAAGAAATTTTGCTGGACTATCCCCAGGGCTTAGGATGAGATGTGGCTCTGACTTCTCCAGAAAATAACAAGTATTTGTAAAGCATTTGTGCAATGGAGGTCTGGGCTCCATTACTGGATTACTAGGGCAGTCCTCCTCCAAATCCTACATCCTGATAGGCGCTTTGGCTTAACAGTCACCATAAAAGAGGCCAAAGCTTTTTTCTTAATCTGAAATCATCAGAAATTTTTAATTTCAGGGTGCTTTGTTTTAGTTTTTATGTTGTTCTGTATTTCCAGGTTCCATCTGGTACCTGCAATGAAAATGTTGTGAGAAGCAATTCTGGTAATACAGCTGAGATGACAATGAAAAAAGTTAAATCCCAATAAAAAAGCCAGCCACATCTTAGACTGACATTTAATCTTGATTAGGTTTTTAGTATTTCTTTGCAAGTTTCTACTTTGCATCTCAGGAAATAATTCCTGCATTTTGTTCTTTAAATGCAAAAGCCATTGGATAAACTGAATCTTAAAACAAAAAAAAGAAAGAAAAAGAAAAAAAATATATTTGTAACGCAACATCAAACAATTGTTCTATTGGCACACCTTCATAATAGTTTCTTTATGCAAACTTTATAGCCTTCGTGCAGTTTCCTGATTCTGTTGTTTCCAGTACATTTATTTCAATGAAAGCAGCTGTAAACCTTTTAAACAATTCTGGAGATTGGTCCTTATTCTCGTGATTTAGGTTGTGCAGTTATACAGACAGCTTGCATAAACTGCTACTGGGTAGTATAAATGAAGCATCCTCCTCTTCAAGATACACCATTTGCAAGCCCTCCGTAAATACTTACTGTTTATGGTACACTTCAATGCTTTTTTTTTAATTTCCTACAAAGACCTTTTTTTATGTTGTTAGATAGATAAAGAACAAAAAAATGAGCCCTGGGTAAATTGCTTTGAATAAATAAGAACTGACCAGATCCTTTACCCAGGACTGAATAAAATCTAAACACTTTTACATGTTTGCATAAAAGAGTTCACGTTCTTCTACATTGTAGTTTAATTCAGTCCTGTGACAATTAATCTGTCAGTATACCAGTCCAGCCAGTCACAACCTAGCAATACTGCAGCCTTTCAGGAGGCTCTATTGTGGAAGGAATTCTAGCCTAGTTTCTACTCCATATGTTCTAAATTTGCAGGCATTTCTTTGGACCTCCAAATCTCAATATATGAACAGAGGTAATCTGAGCTATGGACAAAATTGGCTGCTGAATCTCACACTATGGCTTGAGTCCCATCTCTAGGTTTGAGGCTTGTTTGTCATCAAACCAGAGTAGTGATACTATCATACAAAAGATTCTTCAGCTTCTATCTCAGCAATTTCAGTACCATAGTATTTGTATAATAGCAAAATTTACATCGCTTTCTTGTCTTCTCTATGTCTTCAAAGCATGTGTGGGATTTATTATTGTCATTATTCTTCTTTGGTATTTTATCTGTCTCCATCTTTGTTTTGCTGAGAATGAAAAAGTGAAGCAGATGCACTAAGTTTTTTTTCTGACTTTGAAAGTTATGAGATCTGCAATCACACTCACCTTTTTCAGAAGAGAACATTGTAATATTTGGCCATATGTTAAGAGGATTCTGTGGCTTGCTGAACTTTAACAGAAATGTCAGCTTCCATAATCAAAGTATGTGTCAGGGTTGCTCTTTCAAATGCTGGAGATACCATCTCAAACACTTCATTTATGGTGTCAGACTGCTGAAAAGGATTTGCTTAAGTTTGCTAAGGCCATTGAGAATCATATCCTTAATGTTGTGTGGTTGGTATTGTCCTATTTGTCTTAGTAACCTTCTCTCTTAGCAAAGTAGCTAGATGACAAAGATATTTTCTTGAAGGATATTTAACCTCTTGTGTTGCCTGTAAACTGTGCACAGAGAGCTTGCATAAAGTAAATTAAAAGATGTGGTTTCTCTTACCCTTCACACAGGCATTAGTCTAATATTGCTGAATGCTACCACTGTGAATGGGCTACTCTATGAATAGCTTCAAAAAAAGATTGGAAAGATATCAGGGTGGAAGCTTTATAGTTTTTTTCCCCGAAAAAGTGAACATCGAAGCTATCCCAGGGTCTCTTTGCGTGATGTGGTTTAGCTCTACTAGCCAGCCCCTGGCAGTAGGATGCTAGCAACAGACACAGTCCCAGTTCCACATCCCATATAAAATGTCCTGAGCTGTGCTCAGAATATAAGCTGAATAAGTTTTAAAACAGTGTATTTAAGGGCATGATGGTGTTTTCCCTGAGTATTTTCAATTTTTATTGAAATCAGTATGTGTGAAGGCTGTTCAGATCCTTAACAATTTCCTTTTGAATTTATTAGTTTGCATACTGAAAGCCGTTTTACATATATCTTCATTTTAATTCGCATGGGAAAGATATTCACTAAACTATCTTATTTCTTTTTCTCGTGGGAGAGAGAGAGGCTGCACTCATCTGTACTTATGTTTTTCTTAACTCTTCAAAAATCCAAGCTGAACTTAGATCTTGCACCTTTCATTCAGGAAGAAATCCAAATGAAATATGGGTGAATTTAGCCTGACCAAAGAACGTAAGATTGGATTTTAAGATTTTAATGGAAATGCAACCTTGTCCTTTGAGGGAGATTTTCCCCACTCAGGACTAAAACAGAACTACAGTTTGCTGAGGACTTTTAAACAGAAGCATCTTTATTCAAATCTTCACCTGTTACAGAATATGCCAGTTTCATTACAACTGACATTAAGGAAATGTAAAAGTTTTCAATAACTTAATAACACTGCTCTTCCTTTTACGTGTTTGGATTGTGGATTATAACACTTACAGAAACAAAATAAAAATAAGTCTTTGTAATAGTGATTATATGTAGTGTTTTGAACAAACCATAAGAATTGTTAATGTTTTGCAATACGCCAAGCCAAATCCAGAAGGCTATTTTTGAAATATCGTTCTAGAAAGGATTTTTCATTCTTGGGCCCACTTTGCCTGTAGCCTTACCAGGCTCCTGATGGAGGCAATGGCCCTGGCCTGTCCATAACAGACCAAAGATCCTCCACTGTGTTTCTACACAGCAGTCACTGAGGACCATATAAAAATGGATGAGCCAACCTCTGGAAGATTAATAGCCAGGTTATTTACTCAGCACACTGCAACATACCTGGCACAGCTAGTTTAAAGCCTCGTCAGATACTCTAGCAGAGATTGCAGTGTTGTCAGGCTAGGTGAGGACCCGACTGGATGTGCTCCTGAGTAACCTGCTCTTGATCTCCTAAGGTGCCTTCCCACCTTAGCCAATCCTGTGATTCAGCAACATACCATTACTCCTCTTCTCTTTTCCGCTGGCTCTTCAAATATTTAAGTACTTCACCTCATTTCACGAAGCAGATAAATCTAATCTCACCATGTAAAACTGCCAGCTACCCTTCCCAGGGCAATTCCCCTGCCTCTCCATTCTTTGCTGCCCTTGGCTTGTAGCGAGGAGCCCTGGCAGACCTGGTTTTTTTCCCCCTGCCTCCCTTGACGGTGGCACCCCCTCCACCTCGCCCCAATGATGCACAGAGCAAGAGCCATTTCCCAGTCTGCCGTGCTGCCGATGTGAAACGCACGGCCGGTGAACGGGGGAACGGCTGGGGCCGGCTGAGTGGCACCGACATTCAGGCTGCCACCGCTCTTTCAGACAGTCCTTTTTCAGATAGTGTAATGGGGAATAAATTGGGACCTGAATGAATGCTCAATAGGAGAAGGGGGTAAGAAACCATCCCTCTCTCAGTGATGCTTTCACCCGGCCCTCATTTTGATTGCTGAATCCATTTAAAGTTTATCTTTGCCCTGCGGTACTAGTAAGCAAGGCTGGCAATTCCCTCAGTCCGAGCGTTTCCTGTTAAAAGGATTCCATTTAATACCCCGCAAATTATCTGGGGTGGTGCAGAGCGATTTATTTTGGAGGCCTTATGTTGTGGATTGAAATTGCTTTTCCTCATCTCAGCGCATGGCAGCGGGGAGCGCAGCCCCCCTCCCCGTGCTGCACGGGGGGGCTGCAGCAGCCACCAAAGCACTAAGCCACAGCGGCCACAGGCTCTGCTGGCACCCAGATGCAGGCTGTGTTTGCCAGCAGGTAAACCTGCTCCTGGCTCCTTCCAGGGGGCAGAAGGCAAAAAACCCAAGCAGACTTCACACACATAAGCAGCTGTTTGAAGAGGCTCAATTCTTGGAAGAAAACAAGGCTTCGATTTGCTTAACACTGTCTGAGGGAGAGAAAAGGTTAGACCTGCTCTTCTCCCTGGGGCTTCATGCTGGTAAAGATGTCCAAGTTGCAGTCCCAGGTGCAGGGGGAGTAAGTAATTAGGGGTCTGGGCACTGACCCTAGGTGCTTGCCCAGACCAAATGAAGGCAGAGCAAAGTCACACAGGGAGATACTGGTGTCGTATGCTTCATCCACTCTGTTTTATAAACCGAAAAATATCAAGTCCGGAGGAAAGGAATCCCCAAACTTCCTGTTTTTCTGAAAGCAAAGCTGCCTCAGTCATCTCAAATTAGAAAGAGGATACAAAAGAGCCGACTCATTTGTTTGATATAGTTTAGCAAAGAACTCCGCTGCAAAATGCACAACTCAACGTTTTCTTTCATGACTAAATACTTGCCAGCATACAAAGGAAAGGAAGTTTAAAACTATATGAAAGCACTCTCTTTCCTCCCTCCCTTGCCCATTTGCTTCCCTACCACTATTTATCTTTATGCAAAAACCCAAAAATTCCAGCCACAATTATACCCCATAGCATAGATATAATTCAAACAGACAGTAAGAACCATCCAACAGAATGCATTCCCACATAATTTAGCAGCATTTAGAAGAGGATTTGGTATGGATATGAATAACAAGAGCAGCTTATAATAGCTAAAATAAATTTGTCCAGATAGAAAACTTCATGCTTCATGGTTTAGGTCAATCTCTAATTTCTAGGGATTAGAGAGAATCTTTCATAAGGGTAGATTATGCCACCACTTCTTTCCCTGGAGTATCTTTTACTGTCTTATGAAGATCTGCTCTTAGTCACTGCCAGAGGGAAAGTATGGCGTTTGATGTGTTTCATTCCATAAGGCAGTTCCCACTTCTTGATGATTTGTATTCAAAATAAGCCAGAAAGGTTAAGAATGGGAGAATAAAGTAATATCATTCTTACTTTGCCCATGGAAAACCGAGGCTTAGACACTTTTGTGGCCTTTTTCAAGGGCATTTAAGGAATTTGTGGCAAAGTCAGACCTCTTCATTGTCTTATCCACAAGAACAACCTTACACTTGACCAGTATTTTTCTTTAATAGAGTAGCACCCTTGACTTTAGTTTTGTTCTAGAATGAAAATCACAAAAAAAGACCTTATTGTGAGACTCCCAGAATTCATCAGAGTTTGGTTTTCAATTGGGATGCAGTAAAGTTGGCTTACTTGTTACTGGTATCACTTCCAGAACATGAATAACCATTCGAGTACCTGTTTAAAAACACAAAAGTTATGGAAGCTGAGATTCATGTAATGGGCACAAGACATATGGAGTGCTGAGGAATAAAAATATGTTTGTGACTAATTCATTAGAGAAACTCCTCATGGAAGACGTAGTTGATCATGATTTCCCTGTAGTGTAGTGAAAATTAGTTTCTGCCTGGGTTATACCTACCCTGTAAATGAGAAGAGCTCAAGAGAAATGTTAGGTTCAGCCTTGCTTTTAAGAATGTGTAAATTTGGGGGGTCTGAATAGCATAACTTGCTTTGATCCTAGATCTTTCTCAGTGTTTCTGATCTTCAGGCAGAATTTGAACATAATTCCACATTGCCTGAGAGAAGGATATCTGTCCACAGATTCATCACAGCAGGGGAATAAATTCCACACCACCCATTTCATTAAGGTGGGCTCACTATTGCACTAATTTATTTTTTTCATTTTTCAAATTAAAGTAAAATTTTAAAAATTTTTTTCCCCACTGGTTGTCATGTCATTTTAAACAACCTCTCTTGTCTCAGCTTTCTCAGCCTGTAAAATGCAGTTAACACAACTAATCTGGGAAGAACTGTGCCTAAAGCTCTCTCATAACATGACATGATAGGGTAGTACAATCCAAGTTGTACCAGGTGTCCAGAATAGGAAAACTTGTTCCATTTTAAGACCAAGAATAAAGATGAGCCCAGAAGAAAGAAAGAAGAGAGAACACATATATCTCTGTTTCTCTCCTTTTAATCTGAAGAGCGCTTAAAGGTGAAGTTGCCACAATATTCTTGGAACAACTGAGATATGTAATGAAGGTCTCATAGGAGGGATAAATACTTCCAGGTAGTTGGGCAAATTTTAGTTTATAACAAAGGTTATAAATTTTTATTTAGAAACAGGAAAAAGATTTGCTACCTGATTCATTCTTCAAAAGTCTTTGGATTCCACAGCTCTCTTCACTTAGATCTGCCTGGTTCAAGCATGGGAAATGAGCTATTCAACCTTATTATCACCCAAAACCAGATGGAGTTTGACAGAAGGAAAACCTCCAAGTAAAGGAGGTTTCTAGTCCCTCCAGTGTGTGAGAAAGGATGATCAGTGAGCATCCACCTTGCACAACACATGTTTGTCAGTGAACAAAGGCAAGGAAGTACATTTCCCCTCCCTAAATATGCATTGCACCAGCCTTGAGGTTTCAGAAACAAATTAAGTTCCTTTCTTTCTGGTCTTACTGTTGTATAGAGTGGTTGCAGGGTGCTATGCAGCTGCCTTACATGCTCAGGGTTTACTGAAGTGTCTGCCTCATTTGGTTCTTTGGTTAGTATTTCACCAGGGTTAAGGGCTCACCAGTATTTTCCAAATTATATACAGGATATGTATCCACAAATAATGAAATACCTGCAAAGTGATAGATGCACAAGTGCAACAGCTTTTGCCAGCGTTTATCCTGAGCTGAGGGTCAAACACATGGGTCTGCTACAAGCTCATCCCTTTTCTCTGCTTTAAATCTCACAGTAGAATGACTTGAAAATTTTAGGGGCAAAATAAACAAAACAGACTGAACAGAATGGGAGAAAAGCAGCTTAAGAGGAGCCTGTCAGCACAACCTGCTCCCTTTTCTAACCTGGCAGCAATTCCCTCTGGGTTCCTGCCGTTCTCCTATGCATTTCCCTTCCAACCCTCATTTCCCTGTGGAGCTCCCTCAGCCCATCCGATTCTGAACATCTGCTGGCACTGAACTCCTGCAACTCTCAATCTGTTTCCCCTTGGCTTCCTTCTTCCTTCCAGTTCATCTTTCTTATTTTTGTCTTGGTGAGACTTCCCTCCTTTTTCTCTCTGTCTTTCTGCTGCTATCACCATTTTCATCTCTCTGCCTTTCGGGTGACACCAGACTGAATCTCACTAGTGAGGAGACCTGAAGGAGTGAGTGCCCATCCCCAACCTGTTGCCCTGAGGCAGCTGCATTTGTCTGCTAACATGCCACCACCCAAGGGTCAGTACTCTTCTCCTCCAGGCTCCTGGCATCCTTCTGCTTCCCCTTCAGTTGTTCATTTGACCTGAAATAAGCTGGCTGCATGACCTTGAAAGTGGTGGGAAACCAAGCCAGCAGAAAAGAGTGAACAGTTTTCTGCCAGTTCAGTGAGTTAAACTGGCTGACTGAAGTAGGACGCTGCTGTAGGAGGACGTTTAGTTTTCTTGCCCTCTATACCTGTAGTCCATAGTGGCAAGGTCATATCGTAAAGAAACAACTGGGTGTACAGGTGAGAGGGGAGGTAACGGAAGAAAAGTACATGGATTCAGGGGAACCATTGAGCCTGCATCATCTTAAGCTTGACCAAATCTGTTCTACCATGTGGGATATATTCCATAGGCTGAGAAATGCTGCAATCTTGTACACATAGGGCCAATACATTGCTGCCTCAATGAGGGCCTTCCCACAGGAGAGTGCAGTTGCTCCTGCTCATTCCCACAGACAAGTCTGACCAGGCTGAATATAAGCCCAGGAGCATTATAGCAACCCGGGCCTCTGTCTGGAGGAATGAAGAGAGGACTTGGCTTCCCCCACCTTCAGCTGAGGGTTCTTGATATATAATTTTGTGCTTCATCTCATCAAAAGGCCACATAAACATAAATATCCATGTTAATTACCTTATAATTCAGCCTTAAAGAGGAAGAAGCTGAAACTGCAGAGGTTAAGTAAGTGATGTGCCTACAGAGGGAACAGTCTCAGATCAGCCCCTGTCTCCACTATTTGTCCAGAACCAGAATGCTAAATTCTTAGTTGGGAGAAATGCTATTAAAGTCAGTTGGGTCTAATGGATTAAGCATAAAGCCTAAGTTTGACTTTACGCTCTTCCAATAGCTCTCTGAGTAGCTTCAGATAAGCAATTTACTTCTCTAACATAAAACAATAATGGACAACGGTACTCTGACAGGTACATCATTCTTATTCCAGTACAAATGGGAAACCTAATGTTGGGAAAAATTAAGCAGGGGAAATAGAAATTAATAGATAGGAATAGGGGACTGATCTTAAAAAGCATATACAGAGTAGTATAAGAGGAGTTTAGGGAAGTCAAACGTACATCTGTCCCAAGGGACACTTTTCAGGTCTGTTGTCCTCCCACAGATTTCCTGCACAGAAGCACAAGCTTGTAAGTGACCCATAAATAGGTAAAATATTGATTTTCCTCCTACTTCTTCAAGTTTTGAAATACTGAAATTAGACTAAGCTATTCCTGGTTCATGCAGTGTAAATGCGAGGAATTCAGCCCCGATAGATATCTGACCTGAAAAACATTATGCATATTTCCAGTGCAGCAGTCTGCCTTATATTCCTTATGTCGTGTAATACCTTGTTGTACCAACAGGCAGGTAGGCAACTTGTCGGCAACAGTGACAAACACACAAATGCATTGTAAGAGTAAATTAGTTGTGCTTAATTCCCCCTTTTTTTCCCCTTGATTTTTTTGAAGAAACTTTTGTAGTCATCTTTTTCCATTCCTGTATGTCTGCAGTTGATAAATTATTTCTGTTCACTTTAATCCATTTTTTATTATTCTTCCAGATCTTTTTATTTTTCTGGTGTTGCTGAAAATAAATCTTTTCAAGAGCTCAGCAGTATATTGAGAGGGATCTTTTGAACAGTATGGTGCTTCTTCTAGGAGTTAATGAATTAGAAAATAAGGAAATAGTGGTTTGAAATTAGTTAATTGTCTTAACTTAAAACCCCCACGTATTAATGAATGCTGTTAACTAAATTGTCATGTATTGGTTTTGACATATTCCCCACTTAAGTTTTCATGCTGTCTCTTTGTTTCTATGCTAAGTGCATGAGCAGTGTCCTAATGCACCATGGATCTGCAGCCCCATTTCCTATGGAAACAAGGCTTCTGCAGTCAGCTCTTGGGCTTGTACTCCTGTAAATTTTGAACCTCTTGACTGATTTTGACAGAGAGGTGAAGTCCCAAAGATAGCCACGTTCCTACAAGCTTCAATAAAACAACTTGCCACATACAGAAAGAACTTCTAAGTGACTTGACTGAAGGAAAGGAACTTTATATATGCACGTGTTTAGACTTCAGAGAATCCAAGCAGAAGAGAGACCATACAAAAATGTATCTATGATAGAAATAAGCTTTAGTCAAATCTCCTTAAAAATCAAAGTCAATTAGCCAAAAAACAGATCGTAACAAATCAAACTTCATTAATTCTAGGGCTCACCAACGTAATTGTTCTCTTGTGCTAGCTCAACACATTCTCATTTTGTTTCCTTAGATGACCTTACATCTATAGGCAGTGTATTGTTATCACAGTTTATTCTCAAAGCAAATCCTCCTGCAGCTGTACTTTTTCCCCAGGCTCCTGCTGGTTTCACCTCTACTGCATTTCCAGGTATTTATTTTGCTTACGATGAATCAAGCTCTATCTAGATTTTAACAGACTGGTAAGTCAACTGAATCAGCACTCTGTCTGTGAATAGGACCTATGGCTACATCTGTATTAGGAAATTAAGCATGCCCAGGAACATTTGCTGGCAGTGAGGCAAGCTGATGCAGAACAGCCTGCATCCGTACTATTGAATTAGCTTACCCTCCAGAACATGGTGGCTGAGTGCAAACTGCCTACAGAGAAGGATTCCTTCTCTGTGCTGTTACTGGGAATTGCTTGGCAGTGTGTTAGATGGGGTGTTTGTACCTTTGCCAAAAACACGCCAAGCATCATCCTAACAATTTCATAGTATAAATAATCAAGCTCCAGTGCCTGGGAATGTTCCCTGGCCCTGCCCAATTAACTGTATAACATGACACTCCAACATCCTTATCTATGGGCAGTTTGTGCATGGCCATCTCTGCTTCCAGTGTGCCAATTCACTGCTCATATGAGTTGGACATAACCTATAAGCTGAGCA
Organism: Astur gentilis; assembly: GCF_929443795.1. Lineage (NCBI taxonomy): Eukaryota > Metazoa > Chordata > Aves > Accipitriformes > Accipitridae > Astur > Astur gentilis. The sequence continues at coordinate 32,254,922 of NC_064883.1, read as the reverse complement.
TATGAGCTGAACATCCTTAATCTGTTCAATTTAAAAAGGAATAAGCTCAGACGTTCCGCTTAAATGAGTTCAGATTGTTTTGACCAAAACAGGGAAGGTGCATGTCATATAATAATCTCATCTGAAGGCTATAAGGGAGGCTGAAGAAGCAGGGCAAACCAAGGAAGACGTGAATAAAACTGATCTCACATAGCCTTAAAGCTCAGAGTTCTCCATGGTCATCCTTTTTTTCTCATAAAAGTATACATTTCCTGGATTTTTCAATGCAGTGATTTTAATATAAGGCCAACAGATGCTTAATTGTTTCTGCAGTGTACTATACATCCTAATTTCTCTTTGGTCTCAGTCAGAAGTCTTATCAACTGCTAGGAAGCTCTCTCTGGATTTGTTGTTTTCTAACCTAAGCCAGGTTTCCTTCCTTCCTTCCTTCCTTCCTTCCTTCCTTCCTTCCTTCCTTCCTTCCTTCTACACCTTCCCACAATACAAAATACATAACTAATCCTTACACTCCTTTTAAAAGCCACAGTCCAGAAAAGCACCTAACCACATGCTAATCTCAAGTGAAGAGGCTACTCGTGCTCAAAGTTATGCAAGTACTTAAGCACTTTTGTAGATCAAAGTCTGGATTTACTGATGTGTATCTGAAGATCAGAGGCTGATCCATTACTCCACAACACCTTGGAAATAGTTTTTATGTTTGCTCCTTCTTCTCTGTTTGCATCCTCTGAGACTTTAGTAACGAAGGGAACTATTTATTTTCTCACTACTAATGTTCTTGACTGGAAAGCAGAAACCCTATTTTTAGTAGTACATTATTCTGTCTCAAGAGGAAGAAGAAGAGAGAAGGATGGAAATAATTTATAAATATAATATACTTTGGATCAAGATATAAGGCTACTTTATCAAGGCTTGCTTTGTTACAGTTTTTAAAGGGACCTGCCAGGGATGAAAGGAATTAGAATGGAGGCTCATGGCGTTGCAGTGCCTGTGCCTGCATCAGGGCTTCCATGCTTCCAGGGCACGTTTTCTCAGGGCTTTCCTTCTCAGTAGCAAAAGCCACGCACTCCTGAAGCTCATCAAGCAAAGCTCTGCTCAGGGAAGATTTTTTCATATTATTAATTTGTTTCCATAACTTCTTGTTTAATTTATTCACATTTTAGAAGTTTACATGCTTTAAATACTAAGTCACCTTTAATTTTATTCTTCAAAACCTGAGTTAATTAAAAAGAAAACTCAACTACAAATCAAAGAATTCTTTCACAATCACTCAAGCCCATATCTCTCCTCTCTTCTGTGAGCAGCAACTCATAGGAAAGAAGTATAACTGGCTGATCTGTGGGAGAGGTGAAAGCCAGAGAACCTGCTCCCTTAGAGCCTTGCCTTTCACCTGGACACTATGGGAAGCTCTCAAGGAATAAACCATGGGACCAAAATTTTCCATGAGGCTTGGAGGCAGAGCAAACATTCCTTATAAACCTTCTGACTTTCCTGTTGGAAATTGACTGGGGAATTAATGGAGTTGTACCCCTGGAACACTGACCGTAGAAGAATGTCCCTGTCTCTTCCTCAACTACTCAGGAGCTGACATTCATTTCAGAACAGGATGCCTTCTCTAGATGGATGCTGGTGTTTCAACATCTTAAAATGGGCTTCATAGTACTAACCTGCAAGTGATCTATTAATCTTCCTCTTCCTGGCCCTCTTCCTCCAGTGGTCACTTTCAATATGTATGCTAAGGCTCATGCCAATCTACTGGGAACATGGCAATATCATTTGTCTAAAGGGGAAAAAAAATCAATCCTTTTCAAGATGCCTTCATCCTGGTTGTTTGCTCTTGGCAGGTGACAGTCCTTTCTGGACTCTAGATCTGCTCTTGTGTTTAGCTTGTGATTTATTAGCATAGCAACTGCCGTTTATCAGACTGTTGTAATGCCCGCAATTCTTGATGGAATCTATGTTTGCACAGATGCTGTATTTGAGAACAGGATGGTTATGCCTACACTGGGATTTAGGCATGGCTGGATAAAAGACCCAGGGCTTCATCCTCTAAACAGCCACCCATGCTGTAACAGTCTTGGTAAGGTCTTGGTCAGTGCAGAGCTGGGCAGGTGGGCAGCACAGATGGTCTTGATCCCTGGAGGAGACCTTTCTTGCTTGTGCAAAAGAACAGCTAAAATCCAGTTTGAAGGGCATGCTGAAATGATCCCTTAAAGCTTGCAAGATCTTTTTCAATAAGTGAGGGAAAAGTCTTTAGATCAAGATACCTGATGTATGATGATACAACCCAGCCTATGAGGCAAAATACTTAATGAAATGGAGGCCAAAAGAGCCTCAAGGAAGAAAGCTCAAGGAGAATCCATCAGCACTTTTCAGCCATCAAAACCAAACATGCACAACGATAGCTGTTCATCAGAGTTGAATCTATTCTCACACAAGCAAATACATGGGTGGTGAAAGTAAATAGCTGCATTACCCTAAGAGCCTCGTAATCGTTCTTAATTATGAAGAACAACCATTATTACTATTATTATTACTATTAGACCTGTTAGACATAACACTGGCTTCAGAAGGATTTGAATTAGGCCTTAAAGTGTCCTATACTAATATGTCACTGGCCTATAATTTCCATCTCTATTTTCTGATGCTTTCTTTAGTTGTGCTTTACCATAGTAAAAATACAGCTATTCTAGTGGAAGAAATTTCATTTCTGCTTTTGCTCAATCACTAACAGAATTTTATTGTGTCTTAGTTTGGTTTTTCATTTCCATAGTATTTGCAATGGTCTACATATAAGACCCTGACAGATATAAACAGTTTCTATAAAAGCAAAGATCTCTCCCTAACATCATTATGCTAATGCTTTGTGAGCATAGCACCTATGGGAATTTCATGTTGTCAGGGTTTTTTCTAAAAGGCATGTGTTATGCCAGTGTATAATATACACTGTCTCTGCTGCAACATTAAACCAAGTGAGAGACGAAAATTTAATCCAACTTGCAGAGCAGTTATTCAAAACTAAATAGAGCAGTCACTTTCAGTAGAGATAAGAACAAACCAAAACTCTGGTGCAAACCAAATGCCTGACATTTTATTTCACTCCCTAGCTTTCTTTTTCATCACTATGAGTGCTTGATCAGAGTAAATCTGGTCAGGTTTTCCCTTTCCCACTGCAGAATCTGGTTTCCTTGTTATGACAGACTTTGCCAAGAGGCATTAAATTACTTTCTGTTATGGACTGGGAACACCTTAATTACATGTCCTAGGTCCAGTTTTCCTTGTACACAACTGCCCGCATTCCCAGTCTTCCTGAAATTGATCCAAGTTACAAGTCCACCACTCCTTCAAAAGGAATTCCAGGAGTTAAAACTCAGGCAGTCAGTTACTATGCAAAATCTGTGATTACAATGCAAGTTGCTGGCTTCCTGAGAGCATAGTCCAGCTCTTTCATAATGGGGATTCTAAGTCAGAGTATTTTACTGGGAATGTAAGCACTTTAATAAGAAAAGGATTGATTTTGCAACTGACACAAGATTCTAATGATTGAAAATTACGTATTGATTTTTTTTTTTTAAATTAAAGCCATCTTTCTGTTCATAATGGAAGGTCCTGCCCTTCTTGAGATTTATCACCATAGGCCTTGGGTGAAGCTTGCAATTTTGCTCTTACCCAGTGAACATAAGGGAGGAAACAGACTATTAAGATGGATGGCTTTTTTATTTTATTTATTTAAACCAGGTTAATATTAGCTTTTTATGTAGACCAAGAAGTATCAGCAAGAAAGCCTTGGGAATTAGGTGCGAATAGATACACCAAAGGAAGTTCAAGCTTAGACTCTCCATCCCCCTGTATACAGCAGGACTTGAGACTAGTCCTTCAAGTCCTTCAAGACTGAGACTTCAACTTTCACCTGCCTGCCCACTGCTGTGAATGCCTGTTTGGAAAAGTAAGACTCAAGGCATAAACCTGAAACAAGTCACGCTGTGCCTGTGACCTGGGTGCGTATTTGAAAGCACAAGAAAGAAGGAGGCAGAGCACTGAAATGCAGGTGTCTTGTATTGTTATAAATATAGACTCGATCCCTTCAACGTAAATTTGCCGATTTACACTGGTTTCACGGGTTTCTCTGGGCTGATGGGTTCACATGTGCAAGGCCTGAGGATTCTAGGACAAGTTGCGCAGCTGTGATGATGTTTTCTGATCCAGAATAATCCACAAGGAGATGGCATCCCTTTCCACTCTCCATTGTTATTGTTGGTATACAGCAGCGGGGGGGGGGGGGCAGGGGGGGGGGCGTTAAGCCAGCATTTTGTTATTATTATTATTCCATTTCTTATTGCTTGTTTTATGAATTTACAAGACCTACTGCCTAGTAACAAGTGGCTTTAATTTTAAAAAACCTATAAATTAAAAAATTCCCATAAATTAATATGCCATTGCCAACAAGTTGCAGTACTAAAACTATCACTAACTTGTCACTAGCTGATGATTAAAGATAGGGACAGAATAACAATCTGCCTAAAGCAATGCAGCAGCAAGAGTGATATGCACAATGTGCACTGAAGGAGCTCGTTCCTCCCTACAAATGGTATCACATTGAGTCTAGGAGACAGGAAAACAACTATGGGAAGAGGAATCTGTCTTTCTGGCTCAGGAACAGTGGTTTCAAGTTTGTCCAGCCTATCCGTGTTATGCGGATGCTTTTCTTTATTCTGCATGCTGGCACAACTACCTAAAGTTACTTTGCAACTGACACCTGGTATGAGCTGCATGGTGAGCACCCTGTGCCCAATGCTAAAAGCACCTAAGCTGAAATCTTCCTGAGCAGCGAGCACGGGCCAGGTTTACCGGTGGTGCAGAGTAGCTCCATGGAGGTAGGGAATGAATAAAAGCCAGTCATTGGACAGCAATGGTGGAGCCTCAGAGTACCTTGCAGTTGTTTCTATTCCAATGGTATTCACAGTCACTGTGCCAACAACCCACAGAGGTCTCCTATTTGCATTTTTGCCTATCTATATTTTAAAGGCTTGATCCAATGTTCACTAAAGCCAATGGAAAGCTTTCTGTTGGTTTCAATGGGGTTTGGCTCTCACAGCGCTTGTGCAAATCAGAATTGTTCAACCTACACTCTGCAAGCAGGTTGCTAAGATAATTTATCTAGGTCCTGGCCTGCCCCAAACCTCCCTCTTCCCCTGGGAAAATGTTCCCTCACCATCATGTGATGGTGATTTGGAAAGAGGGCAGCCAGGAGCAGGCAGGCTGGATTGCTACAGAGGAAGATGTGCCTGCCTAGCTTCCCACTTTTTCGGGGATGTCTGGTTCCTACCTGTGTTCCTCTACTCTACAATGTGTGCAAAGTCAGTCGTGTAAGCGTGAGCATATTAAAACCATGCATGTAGCAGCAAGCCCACAGGAGCCCCGTGAATAGCCTCTGCTCCATAGAACAAGGTATGTTCCCCTCCCTGCTGGAAGAGTTGGGTCCCACATGATCACAGTCATAATATCACATACCCAGACCATAGAGACAGTGTGCTGGGTTAGTCTGCGGTCAGAGGGAAGGAGGTGTGTAGCTTTTGCTACTCCTGCTGTAGCCGACTTTCCATTCTTTCATAATGTCAAATTCTCCCTGGGTTGCAGCCCAAGCCTTTCAGGAGGCAAAACCACTTGCTGAATGTCATGAAGAAAGCAAGTTGCTATGCTAAAATGCTGGCAGGAGTTCAAACCCAACAGAAAGTTTAGAGCAGTATGAAAACACAACACAGAAAAATCATGTGAGCAGCACTTTTTGTCTGCTGCAAATAGTCAGCGTGCTTTTGGGCAATTTTTTTCTATTATACAACAAAATGTTTTTTAAGAAAAGGACAAGAAAAGTGAAAGAGCATTTTCTTAAAGGGAGACCACCTGGTATGAACATAGTCATGGTTGTTAGCCTTGGCACTAATTAAGAGGGGGCAGTTATTCAGTGGCCTCGGTTTATTGGCAGTCTCTGCTCAGCGCCTATTGCTCTGGTGTTCATAATCACTGACCAAGGACACGCAGTAGGAAAATTAAGGTTTTGAATGGATTTGTAAAGGACTGATCTGTTTTGCTGTCTCTGGAGTGACTCTTTCTAACAAAGATACACTGAGTCTGCTTAACCCTGCAAAGTGCAGTTTACAGATACCTCCAACAAATTAGGGGTATTAGCCCGGTTAAATTAATTAAAGCAATGTTAACATGCACAGACTGCTTCTGAGGCTTGGCTAACTAGCTCAAAGCGAGCTCCTTGGTTTTATGCAGCTTAGACATACTTTCGCAGGGCTGCGTGGGACTTCATCACTGTCACACACTGAGCACTTCTTCTGTCTTCCAGTGCTAACACTTGCTGTCTTGTGCCAACACTAGCTAGTCCCTCTATAAAAACACTTTGTTGCACATTTTGTAGCTTCTGTAAGCCATGTTCTTGGCTTAGTCTCTAGAGGCTGCAATCTTCCCTGTCTCTCTCCTGACATGTCAACCTCCTGTTGATTTTTACTTCTCTAGTCGCCTGCAATGCCTCCTTCTTGCTCCTTCATGCCAGGGAGTTGATAAAGACCAAGTTTCCTTCCTCTTTATGCTGTTTTCTCCCTTGATTAGGGAACTTGTAGGCTCCCAATTCATACTCTCTTCTCGACTCCCCCATCCCCTCTTCGTGCTGTTTTTACTACATTTGCCTCGGTTATATTTCTTCTGCCCTTTTTTCCCCCATGGAAGTACAAGTTTCAGTTTGACCCTGGTTCCCCCTCTTCTTTTTCTGCTCCCTGGCATGGTTTCCTTCATGTTTTAGGTCAAATACCTAGATCAAGCTGCGAAGTTCTGGCCAGAATAGCAGTTATCACAAAAGAGAGCGTTTATTTGGCCTTAAATTGCTGAGAGATTTAGTTTTTTTCAAATGAGCTTTCTCTTTTGAGCAGGGGTGTCCTGCTAACCAGAGAGACATCAGCCAGTCCCAGGGGGTCTGTCAAGGTGGGCAGCATCAGAAGTAACTGACTCCTGAGCTCAGCAGTTGCCCAAATGCTGAATAAGGATATTCTTGGATGTGCAGCTGTAGGTTTTGCATGCGCAGTAAATACAAATTCCTTTCTGCAGCTTATCTTCTTTTGCTATGGTTGGCAAAAGGACCCTTGATTCTCTCTTCTCTTTTTTCCTTCTCCTGTGGAGTATCTTGGAGGCAGGTCTCAAAGTTTTAGTGATGCTTTAATGGAAACAAGATAACCAGCCTGTGCAATGGGCAGTTTCCTGGCAGATTCCCTTTTCTTAAAAGTACTATCTGAGTTTAATGAGTTGAAACACGCAAGTATAATTAGTAAAAGGCTTAAGATACTACTCTCTGAACTTATTTGTATTTAATTTACAATCTGAACAAATATATTTACATGTTGAAGCAAATATTTGCCTTTATTTTAAAGTATTCATCTCTTCTTATCTTCCAGGCCTTGGTGAGGCAAAAGTTCACTCATTAAGCTTTGTGGTACTAGGACATCTGACTTTACTTGGCTTGAAAATTGAATTCGTGAAACATGATCCCTGAACCTATTGTGAAAGGACTTAAGCTCTTTTAATGGATAAAATGTTATCTGTTTTTAAATTTACGTGCCTAAGCCTTAAAGGAATGCTGTGTAGTATTAGCACAGCAACCTGCAAGTTCACCAGAAAAAAAGAAGGACTTACAGTAATTAAGCTGTGGACTGTGTCTGAAAGAAGTAGGGGGTTTTGTTGTGTTTTTTAAAAAAAAAAAAAAATTATTATTTTTTTTTAATTTCAGATTAATTTCTAAGCTTATTGCTATGGAAGGCTCAGTTGTTTTAAGGTATGTTCATTTTACTCTGTCACTATGGGACTCCACTGAGACAGCTTTTAAATTATATCTGTATAAGACACAGGACACTTTGTTTTTCTCTGGCATCTCCCAATACACAGGTATTGCAGTTAGCCAAGAACATCACGCTTTACGGATCTGAGCACCTTGGGCAGAAATTCTCCTTTGCCAGCCAGAAGTCATGAAACCAAAGACAGAAATCAGCATGAGGAGACCAGGCACCTGACTGTTTGCAGTGTTAATCTTCAGAGCCCATTAAGGTAAATAAAGGCTCCTTCTGTTCTGTTCTGGACTTGGAGAGAAAATTCAGCAACTCAGCAACAGTTGGAGACTTTCTCTGAAGCAATAAGAAGCCCACTATTCATCAGAATATGAAGTGTTGGAAAGCCATAGATGGCAATATCCTGCAGTAGCAGGTGCAGGGGCTGACATTAGACCAAGTAGAGGAAGATGGAAGAGGTGAGAAAAACATCAGCCTCGGAGCAGCAGAACGGCTCATGGTGCAAGCTGGTGGAGAAGGACACGCTGAACAGGTTTTCTGCTGTCCTCCCTGCACTCCTATATCAATATTTTCTCTGCTGTCCTCCCTGCACTCCTATATCAATATTTTTGGAGAGAAAATGCTTCTCGAGAAAACCAGTTAGAAAGAACTGAGTGCAAAGGCAACACAGTTATGCAGTTACAGGGTGTGCAAAGGCAACCAGAAGACAGGTTTTACTCTCAGATATTCCAATTTGGTCCTGCTTTGGCAAACAGCAGAAAAATGGGATCTAAGCCAAATAGTAAAGACTATATTCTGACTCTGACTTTTTCTCCTGCCAAAGCTGTAAATGGAGTCTTACAGCTTCTTCTTACTGCAAATAGGCTACTGGACCTCACAGGTCACCTGGCCGTATTTCTTGCTGTCTCTCGGTCTTCAGAGCTAGGAGAGAGTCTATGTCCTCTTCCTGAGTGTCATGGGTAGAAATATCAGTATGAACGTTCATGATTTCAAATTTGATAGTGGTCAGAAGTCCAAACAGGAATCATTAAACTATCAAACCAGGCACTTTACAAGGTACCCAGTGTTTGTCTCCAGTAATCTTAGGGCAAGGTAAAAGTAAGGTATTATGGATGGAAGGAATATCTCTGCATGTTTCCATGCTGCAACGCACCTGGACAGATGTATGCCAGGTGCCTTTAGACTAGCCAGGCTGAGAGCAGCTGGCACAGTGGCTGCAGCAGCAGCAGCAGCAGCAGCACAGGGCCACCTCTTGGAGTGGACTCTGCTGACTAAAAGCACTAGAACTCATTTAAAATTTCATCCAGGTATGTCTGCAGGACCTGCAGCAACTTTAAGGTGTTGCCTGAGTATATGCCTGGAGCAAGTCCACACTGTATTACGTAGTTAAAATTACAAAATCCAGGTCCAAATGAAAGCCAGTTTTGTCTGTGGTGGGTGAAAGTGCTGTGATTCCTGTCAGCGTCCATGGGATTTGCTTGGTTGTGTCAATGGCTGCCCAGGCCTGCAAACGCTCCTACATTAAGTTGTTTCCTTTGACCATGACATCTATAGGAACACTAACTGGGGAGAAGCCCACAGACTCTAGCTCCATGGTTCCACACAGCTAACATCGTAAATGCTGTTGCCTTTTATTACACTAACCATTAGCATCAACACATACAAAAACGCTTATTTTAATGTGACAGCTCTTTCCAAATAGGCGTGCATGGGAAAAGGCCTAGTTCACTGTGTGGGGTCGACTGCGACATTGGCCTTTTGGGAAACCATTTGGTTTCTGGACCTTTGTGCAGCTGTTCTTCTGCAAGTGCTGGACTTGCTGTGTGGGAGCCCTGCTGTCCCCTTTTGCAGTCACCGTGTTGCACGGTGGAATTTGCTCTGGGCTTTGTAAAACCTTTCTTAGGGCTGTAAGTCTCCTACTAGTGCATATGGCTTCCTCCCTCTCTTCTCATTTCAAACCCAGGAACATATTCGCAAGTTTTTCAAGCTTCTCAGCCCTGTTGAAATGGAGGGGAAGCACACTGGCCCAGTGCATTTGGTCACAAACACACACAGTGTCCCGGGATGCTGAGGAGACTTATTTGGGTACGAGGAGGAAGGATAAGGCCCTCGCACCTTCTTTTCTCTCACACCCACACACCTGCTCATGTGCATAAGGATGAAGCTCTGATCCCATGCCTGTGGCTACCCTGCTTCCTCTTGAATCACACCACCCACAAAGTAACCAGGCTTTGAAACTTGGCATTAAGAAAAACAGAAGTAGATTTTCCTGCCGGTAGATTAATCTGCCAAGGCAAACCCATCCCTTATAACATGAAACTTTAACAAGTCCTTGCATTGAGATGCCCTAATTTGAACAAGGAAAAGTTTTCAGAGAACAGAAACCTGACTTTTCACTCAGAGATAAGGCTATATACCTCTCTGCCTGCAAGCCCATGGGTATTTAAAGAAAAACCACAAAACAAAACAGAATGTCTTTACATATTTAAATAAATTAAAATGAACCTTCTCTAGATGAAACATTCAATTCAATTCCTTAACTGAGTTTCTAAAGAGTGAGTTCCACTACAAAAGAAACTTATTAAAGAATAATGAAGACTGTCAAAAAACATATACTTAAAAGCTAGTAAATAACAAAGTAAGGCTTTTAGTCATCTTGACTGGACAAGGTGAGGTCAGAAAGAAACAACAACACATCCAGCACCATGGCAATGGGCTTTTCATGCTTCTTGTCTTCAACAACTGCTTTTTTTAGAAAAAGGTCTTGCTTTTCTTTCTTTGGTCATACATTCTCTTCTGTTAATCACTGTCTTTACCCTGACCCTCTGATATAGAAATTCTCTTTTATGCAGTATTTTTACTTGAAGTGGTGTGTTTCTTTTTTCTTTCTTTTTTTTTAACTGAAGCTATGTTTCCCTCACTTGGAAGCACAGACAACAGCATAACATATTCTAAGCCATTGGTGAAATGCTTTTTCAAACAACTATATGTTGGATGGATCCTGGGGCTGTTATTATTTTCTTGACATTCATTTATACTGAATCAGTTAATAAGTCAGATCCTATGTCATGTTAAACATTTTTTGCTTGTTTATTTCCTCCACATTAATAGCCATATTGTAATTGTACACAATGCCCTGAGCAAAATTTAATTCACTGGCACTGATTTACAACTGTAGAACATGTTCTGATGGGGATGGCTGTTGAAGAAAAATCACTTTAAAATGCAGGCATAAAGAACGGATCAGTTGACATCTAGTTTTTGCTTTGTGGGAATGAAGCAGTTGTTAATTATTTTACTTTTGGTGTTGTTGTTCATTCCTTAGCATATTCTTTTTTCTTTTTTATAAGCAGGCAAATGATCAATGGTGGTCAGGTGCTGTTTCATCTTAAATACTGTGACAGCCTCAGGGTTAACAGAAATCTCACTGCAAAATGTTCATAAACTTCTGGTGACAAAAGCGGAGGCTTGGAGTACTGTGCTCAATCGTGTAAGAATGCATCTGAAATTGAACTTAGAAGCCAATAGTATCTGAACCATCAACACTGCATATGTTACACTTTTTTGAGTAAAGCAAATGGTTCTCCAGTGGGACCTTGATGTGTAAACAGAGGTAATTAATGAGAGAATTGGAGCAATTTCATGGAACATGAACTTCCCCCTCTAAAATCTAAGTAATGAGAATCAAAGTATATTTTGTTATTTTTGATGCCCATAGCATTTAAAAAAAAAAAAAAAAAAAAAGTCTGAAGTTACAAAGCCAGGATATGACGGCCAGAGGACTCTGGAGGGAGTATAAGGTAAGGTTGTTAATAAGAGATAATGTTAATTCCTGTCCCTCGGAATAACATGGTGATCCATTTCTACTCGTCTCTTTTTCCAACTCTATTACAGCAGCCAAGCAAATAATAAAATACTTTTATCCTTACCTTGCTATCCTATGTCTAAACTAGTAAACAGAACGTATCATTCACAATGAGAAGCTATTCTAAAACTAAAAGCTTTGTTTAAGTCTAATTCTGACACAGCTGAAGATTTTTGATATAAATCTCATGCATAATAAAAAAAAGCATTTTTAACATAGGCCATCTGTAATTTCTGTGTCAGTAGTGAGCTACATAACTGTTTTGAAAATATACATCATTCATTATATATGAATACTTATGTAACGGAAAAAAGACATCATATAAATCATTTCAACAAAAGGGACCAACCCAGTTTTGACCCTAGTGAGTGTGTGAGGTACTCATTTCCAAAATATAAAGTATATTTAAAAAAAAAAAACACAAGTGAATTTATTAAATGTTCTCTAAAGCAGATTTAATGTTGCATTCTTAGGGAGATAGAAGTGTTTAAGTTTCCTTTCCAGTTGTCTTACCCTAAAAGCTAGTGAGGCATCCTGCCATGAAAAAAGAAAAAGGGGAAAAGGAAGAAGGCTAAGGGAGGGAGAGCGGGGGGAAGGGAGAGAAGAAGAGAATAAGAAGGAAGGGAGAAAGGGAGGAAGAGAGGGACACACATGGACGAAACTTGTGCCTCGGTACATAGAAAAGTATTTCATTTGTATCATCATTGTCAAACAAGGATTCCTAAGTCTCATTGTACATAATTATCTCTTCCTGCAAATTTAAGTCCCCAAACTAATTGTTAAGCATCACAGGTAACATTGACAAGCAAGTGCAGTGATCTGTAGCATCTACTTAGTCTGTGTCATTTGAAAGTCAAACTGTGCTTGTGAAGCAGGACACAAGTTTGAAGGTCTCACAAGTACAGTTTAATCTCCCTCTGTTGATAGTCTAGTGGTAGCTACCTTGCCTGCTGAAATCATATTTGTCTCAAATTTTTGCACTGAAAAGCTAACAAATTTATTCAAATTTTGTTTGGGTTTTTTTTCCCCAAAGATATTTATTATTTCTAACAGGATTTGTACACTTTATCATTGGATGTGATCAAGATTTGGAAATCCACCTTTAATGGGTTTTTGAGATCTTGATTGTTTTTCATTTCAAATCAGAAGAATAGCAAATGTTCTGCAAAACAGAATTCCAAAACAATTGTACTCTGAAAAAAAAAAAAAAATTACTTTATTTTAATATTCTTTGATTATATCTACTTAGTTTATGGTGTCATAGTACAGCATATCATCATTTCTCAGTATGTTATTTTAAAAATAAGTAAGAAAGAGCTGTACTTGCATTCATTATACTTAAACACCTTTTCCAGATTAGAATCTCCTGTTTATCTTATAATGAAATGGCTAACCAAAAACCAGTTTCATTTAAAGAATAAGGCAAACAGTATACAAATTAAGGATTTTGTTACATTTTCAATATCCTTTCGCTGCATAGTTTAATATTAATAAAAGTACTGTTGCTGTAATTCATATCTTAACTAATTTCTCTCCTAGACTAGACTGTGTGTTGTAATGAAACCTGAAGTGCCAAGTACTTCCATTACAACACACAGGGGTGACACCGTGTTCCTGAAAAGGTGATGCATTTCAATTAGAACCGATTAATGGTTCTTTATAGTTATTTTAAAAATAATGTGAAATGAAGTCATTTGCTCTGTTTTCATATGATGTACCATAATTCTACACTGCTACTGCTAACATTTCATGCAAAATTGTAAACAAATAAAAATGAAGACAAGGGAAAACCTTGTCGAACTCGTGCTGACCTCACAGGCAGGTTTACATGTCAATAGAATGGTGGTAGCTATCAAATTTGTGCTTCATCACTCACTTTCTTTACATGTCTGCATAAGTGGCTGGACGACCTTGGCCTTTTCAGTGTAATGCACAAGTTAAGACACCCAAGTATGAAAAACTATGATCAGCATTAAAAAGAACCAATCAAAGGGAAATTGCAGTACATAAAACTATGGATCAGGTGTATGTAGGCACTTACGTTCAGCTTAGAGATGAGCACCAGTCATGAAGTGAGAAAGAGCCCTCCTGAAATCTCAGTCCAAATTGGAACAAAACATTATGTAATTCTGAAAATTTTAAGTGCTTTAGCACTTAGACTTGCTGGCCAAGTGCAGAAGGTAGGCATGCCAGCAGGCTGTGAAGAAGGCTATTCCTGCAATATTTATGACTGCAACTACAGAGGAAAACGTTTTCATGCGAGATTCTCATCTGAGTTTTGCAAACTCAGAGATAAACACCCCATCTCAGTTCAAAATTTGAGCCTGGTGTGTCTGCACAAATAACAGAAACCTCAGCAGCAGAAAGACTTATGTCGTGGTTTAACCCCAGCCAGGAACTAAGCACCACCACACAGCCACTCACTCAGTCCCATCCCACCCAGTGGGATGGGGGAGAGAATCGAAAAAAAAGTAAACCTGATGGGTTGAGATAAGAACAGTTTAATAGAACAGAAAGGAAGAAACAAATAATAACACTAATAAAACGATAATAATAAAAGGCTTAGAACACACAGAACAAGTGATGCACAATGCAATTGCTCACCACTCACTAACTGAGGCCCAGTTAGTTCCCAAGCAGCGATCCCCCCAGGCCACCCCCCCTCCCCCCAGTTTATATACTGGGCATGATGTCCCATGGTATGGAATACCCCTTTGGCCAGTTTGGGTCAGCTGCCCTGGCTGTGTCCCCTCCCAACTTCTTGTGCCCCTCCAGCCTTCCTGTTGGCTGGGCACGAGAAGCTGAAAAATCCTTGACAGTCTAAACACTACTTAGCAACAACTGAGAACATCAGTGTGTTAGCAACATTATTCTCATGCTAAATGCAAAACATAGCACTATACCAGCTACTAGAAAGAAAATTAACTCTATGCCAGTGAAAACTGGGACAACATATTAGCTATAACTTGGCAAAAAGAAGCCACTTTCTATGGGATCTCTCAATATTCCTTTGTTATTTCTTTCCTCGTTTACTGCACTGCTGTAGATCATTTCTCTTGTTCTGTCTCTCATTGTTCTTGGTTAGTGGCACTGGCCTGAAATTAGTTTCTAATTGGGATAAATGAACTGCATGTATTCATGGGGCCTGGGCAGTTGTTTTTGGCTTCCAGCAAAAAGCAGTGAACAAGCAGATTCTGGTGGCTGCTGACAGCTGTTTCACATAGGCTTGTGTTATCAGGGCAAACACATGTAAACGATATGAATAAATAACATGCAAATATTTATAAATTTAGTGAATTTAACTTTATCAGATTATCCCCAAGCTAGTTTTAGACAGAATATAGTGGCACTAAATCCTTTAGCAAGTACCACAGGGTAATGTTTCCTATTAATACAGTGAAAGTATGGCACCTTTATTTTTTAACTTTCAACTTGATACATACGGTGCAGGAGTTTCTAGTTCAAGACAAAGCAAGGGCAGCAACTGGTGTGTGCCAGCCATCCCGTCTATGTACTCACTGGAGCAGTTCACTATCCCGTCCTGCCAACAAGCTCACCAAACCCAATACATACAGAGGTATATTCTTATTTTCTAGCCAAAAACATTGCTGGTTTTGGCTTTCCGATGTTGGCATCTACAGAATACTGTACAAAGAAACATCTAATGTGAACTGTAAATCATAGTAGGTGTTAAACAGTGACTCAGTTTACCTGGATAGCAAGAATGGATTGGGAAATTGGAGACAGAATCCTTCACTCATTTTCCTTTTTTTAAATTTTTATTAGAAATTCACTGCAAAAGAAATCCTCCACACATCCTCTGTGTCCCAAACAGAATCACTGCAAGAAGCAACCAAACATACTTAGAAAACAATTAAGGTCTAAGCTAATATTCCTGCGACCACTACCTCCACTGAAGTATGGTTAACGCTTACCCTTCTTTGGGTGGTATCCACTCTTACAACTCTCCATCACTTTTCTGTAAAATTACTTAACAACACTGCGATGGATTTTCAAATTATACAACATTCTTTTTAGACCTGACATTTACACTGTGACACCTTCAATTGAGCTCTAAGTTGGCAATGTACGGTGTTGTTGCATGGTGATAGGTTTGTTTAACTAGACAGTTTACTTAACAATTTCCACTTTCTGCTTCTGCTGGGGTCTGCTTTTGTCTCTGTTTTATTTATGTCAAATTGCTCGTTGCTCTTTAATATGTTAAATTGCTATTTTATTGCTTCTGCTAAATATGTTTTTATCCGCAATCCTATAGTGGCTAAATTCATCCGTATAGTTAATACCATTGATTCAATTACACTCTGAATGAATATTGCATATTGAATTCTAGCCTTCTTTTTTTGTTTAATATACATGGGAACTAACCACATAGGATTTCGATGTAAATCAAGAACTAAAATATTAGAGATGTGTAAATATTTTTATCTCCAAAAGTCCTTGGAGATTTACTAAAGATGTATGCTTGTAGCAGAATTGAGTTACAGTGAGATTCAAAGCAGAATCCAAAACAAGTCTGAGTTTAAATTCAGATCAACAAAACTTCCTTCCTTTCAGTCATAGTATAAAAATATTGCATGGTCACTTTATTATTTTTTTTAATAAAGATTTTGGATTCTGGTAGTTGGTAGTCGTTACAGTAGCTGTTTCCATTGCATACTAAAAATGTATTTCATCTCTAGCTAACATTTCCTGGCCTTTGCTCTTTTTTTACTGGGACTTCATCTGCTGAATTTAAGAATTTACTATACATAGCCTCTCCCTTTTAGACCAAGTTACCTCTTAACTTTTTACTTGATCAACAGATTAGACTGTTCTTTCTAGATTTGAAACCAATATCTGTTCACATAATGTCTTGCCTATGGACTGGAACCCGGTTTGTTCTTTACCTCCTTATGAAATTAGGAGGAATGCAGGTATTAACATGCTGTACTTTTCACACCCTTCTTCCTTCCTCCTTTCTTTTTCTGTTTGCTTTCTCTCTGCTTTTACAAAATTCTGATCACACCTGCTTTGAGAATAATGGTGTCATTGGTTTTGCCTTCTGAGAGGGCTTTTTCTTACCAGGAGTACAGTTTGATGCTTAAATGACCTTGGGACTTAATCACTTCTTCCCCACTGGGCCTTAGATTTGGAACAAAGTAATTCTGTGAAAAAGATCTGGCAGATGAAATTATTTTCTTTCTTTTTCTGGCTGAAGGGAGAGCTTGCAGTGCAGATCTCAGACTGCAGAAAGTGCCTAGACCTTTCTCCTAGGGCAGAGACAGGTAGCAGAGCTGCCTGCAAAAGGTGTGCCCAGGTGGAGGACCTCCCGCAGGAGGTGACTGAGCTGCAGGAGGTGGTCAGAAGGCTGCGTAACATCAGGGATGCTGAGAAGGAGTTAGAGAGCTGGTTCCAAGTGCAGTCTGCAGTGGACCCACAGCCCACGGCCAAACAGCCAAAAACTCCCCCACCGGCACGCAGGGAAGGGACGGGGGCCAACAGTGCAGAAGAATGGAAGCTGGCAATGGCAAGGACCTGTGGGAGAAAGAGACTTCCCCCAAAGCCTGAGGTGCCCTTGCAGAACCACTTCACCGCTCTGCAGACTGAAGAGGAAAGACCCGTCACATCAGAAGAGACGCTGGAGCTGAGTAAGGCAGCGCGATCTGCTCCCCGTGTAACAACCAGCGCAACTAAGAAAAGGTGACGGGTGACAGTAGTAGGCGACTCTCTTCTGGGAGGTGCGGAGGCACCGTTTACTGACCGGTCTTGAGATGTGTGCTGCTTACCGGGGGCTCGTATCAGGGATGTCACTGAGAGACTACCAAGCCTCGTACAGTCCACCAACTGTTACCCGCTGCTGTTGTTTCCCGCAGGCACCAGTGATACAGCCGGCGGCAGCATTCTGTGGAGTATCAAGAAGGATCGCAGAGCCCTGGGAGCGGCAGTAGGGGACTCTGGAGCACAGGTATTTTTTTCATCAATCTTCTTGGTCAAAACGAAGGGGTTTGAACGGGCCAGTTGAATCTGGCAAATCAACAGATGCTTACAGGACTGGAGCCACAGCCAGGGGTTTGGCTACTTAGACCATGGGACTTGCTTTGAGAAACCTGGTCTACTGGGGGCTGATGGGGTTCATCTGTCACAGAAAGGAAGAGCTTCTTCAGTCATAGGCTTGCCAAGCTGGTGAAGAGAGATTTAAACTAAAATTGCCAGGGGAGGGGAACCTCAATCCATCCCACTCCTACCAGTTTGATGCCAGTGCCAGCAATAGATGCTCAGAGCCTGGAGAGGTCAGCAGGAGAGCACTGAAGAGCAGCACAAAGGAATTCCAGCCACTCCAACCGGTAAGTCAGCTTCTTTGGGGGCCCAAATTAAATGCCTCTATGCAAACATATAAACAAGAGGAGCTAGAGACATGTGCACACTTGCAGGGCTGTGATCTCATTGGCATCACGGAGATGTGGTGGGATGGCTCCTATGACTGGAGTGTTGGAATGGAAGGATACAGGCTCTTTAGGAACGACAGGTAGGGGAGACGAGGGGGTCGTGTTGCCCTTTATGTCAATGACCAGCTGGAGTGCATGGAGCTCTGCCTGGGGATGGATGAGGAACCAACTGAGAGCCTATGGGTCAGGATTAAAAGGAGAGCAGGGACAGGTGACATTGTAGTGGGGGTCTGCTACAGGCCACCTGACCAGGAAGACTGGGTGTCTGAGGCCCTATGTAGACAGATAGGAGCAGCCTCACGTTCACAAGCTCTCATCCTCATGGGGGGATTTCAACCACCCTGATATCTGTTGGAGGGACAATACAGCAGGGCATAAGCAATCCAGGAGGTTCCTGGAATGTGTTAATGATAAATTGCTTCTCCAAATAATAGAGGAACCAATGAGGAGAGGGGCTATGCTGGACTTTGTTCTCAGCAACAAGGAGGTGCTGGTGGGGAACGTGAAGCTCAAGGGCAGCCTTGGCTGCAGGGACCATAAAACGGTGGAGTTCAAGAACCTTAGGGCAGCAAGGAGGGCGCACAGCAAGCTCTCCACCCTGGACTTCAGGAGAGCAGAGTTTGGCCGCTTCGGGGACCTGCTTGGTAGAGTACCATGGGATAAAGCCCTGGAGGGAAGAGGGGCCCAAGAAAGATGGTTAATATTCAAGGGTCACCTCCTCCAAGCTCAGGAGTGATGCAACAAGGAGGAAGTCAGGCAAAAACACCAGGAGGCCTCCATGGATGAACAAGGAGCTCAAGGACAAACTCAAACACAGAAAGGAGGCCTGTAGAGGGTGGAAGCAAGGACAGGTAGCCTGGGAGGAATACAGAGAAATTGTCTGAGCAGCTAGGGATCAGGTTAGGAAAGCTAAAGCCCTGATAGAATTAAATCTGGCCAGGGACACCAAGGACAACAAGAAAAGCTTCTATAGGTATGTCAGTGATAAAAGGAAGACTAGGGAAAATGTGGGCCCTCTCCAGAAGGAAATGGGAGACTGGTTTACCTGGGACATGGAGAACGCTGAGGAACTCAATGACTTTTTGCCTCAGTCTTCATCGGCAAGTACTCTAGCCACACCGCCCAAGTTGCAGATGGCAAATGGAGGGACTGGGAGAATGAAGAACCGCCCACCATAGGAGAAGATCAGGTTCAAGACCATCTAAGGAACCTGAAGGTGTGCAGGTCCATGGGACCTGATGAGATGTATACCCACATCCTGAGGGGACTGGCAGGTGAAGTGGCTAAGCCACTATCCATCATATTTGAGAAGTTGTGGCAGTCTGGGGAGGTTCCCACTGACTGGAAAAGGGGAAGCATAACTCCCATTTTTAAAAAGGGAAAAAAGCAAGACTTGGGGAACTACAGGCCAGTCAGTCTCACCTCTGTGCCCAGCAAGATCATGGAGCGGATCCTTCTGGAAACTATGCTAAGGCCCACGGAAAATAAGGAGGCAATTGATGACAGCCAACATGGCTTCACTAAGGGCAAACTGTACCTGACAAATCTGGTGGCCTTCTACGATGGGGTTACAACATTGGTAGACAAGGGAGGAACAACTGATATCATCTACCTGGGCTTGTGCAAAGCATTTGACAGTGCCCCACGTGACATCCTTGTCTCTAAATTGGAGACACATGGATTTGACGGATGGACTACTTGGTGGATAAGGAATTGGCTGGATGGTCACACTCAAAGAGTTGTTGTCAATGGCTCAATGTCCAAGTGGAGACCAGTGATGAGTGGCATTCTTCAGCTGTCGGTATTGCGACCAGTGCTGTTTAACGTCTTTGTCAGCAACATGGACAGTGGGATTGAGTGCACCCCCAGCAGGTTTGCCGATGACACCAAGCTGTGTGGTGTGGTTGACACACTGGAGGGAAGGGATGCCATCCAGAGGGCTCTTGACTGGTTTGAGAGGTGGGCCTGTGCGAACCTCATGAAGTTCCACAAGGCCAAGTGCAAGGTCCTGCACATGGGTCGGGGCAATCCCAAGCACAAACACAGGCTGGGTGATGAGTGGATTGAGAGCAGCCCTGTGGAGAAGCACTTGGGGGTATTGGTGGATGAAAAACTGAGTATGAGCCAGCAATGTGCACTGGCAGCCCAGAAAGCCAGTTGCATCCTGAGCTATATCAAAGGAAGTATGGCTGTCAGGTCAAGGGAGGTGATTCTTTCCCTCTACTCTGCTCTCATGAGACCCCAGCTGCAGTACTGTGTTCACCTCTGGGGTCCCCAACATAAGAAGGACATGGACTTGCTCAAGCAGGTCCAGAGAAGGGCCACAAAGTGATCAGAGGGCTGGAGGACCTCTCCTATGAAGACAGGATGAGAGAGTTGGGCTTGTTCAGCCTGGAGAAGAGAAGGCGCCAGGGACACCTTATAGCAGCCTTCCAGCATCTAAAGTGGGCCTACAAGAAAGATGGGGAGGGACTCTTTAAAAGGGCATGTAGTAATAGGACCATGGGTAAAGGCTTTAAACTGAAAGAGGGTAGATTTAGATCAGATGTGAGGAAGAAGTTCTTCACTGTGAGGGTGGTAAGACACTAAAAGAGGTTACCCGGAGAGGCTGTGGCTGCCCCATTCCTGGAAGTGTTCAAGTCCAGGTTGGATGGGGCTTTGAGCAACCTGGTCTAGTGGAATGTGTCCCTGCCTGTGGCAAGGGGCTTGGAACTAGATGATCTTTAAGGTCCCTTCCAACCTAAACCATTCTATGATTCTATGCTTCTGTGATATTGTCAAGGTACATTTACCTGTGATAAAAGCACCAAATGAAACTCCTTAAAAATAAAGTCTGCTAGAGTAAAGTTTCTTTCTTGCTGTTTGGCTTCCTAAGTGTTATGCACAGTTACATGTTCATTTACGTGCTCAGAGATTAAAAAAAATAATAAGTCTTCACTCCTAAGGAAAAGATTATAAATAAATTATTACTCTCAGAATAATCTGTATTTGACAATTTTTGCAGAGGATATCTTGTTGGATACCAAGAAAATCAGATCTTGGGAGAAGACTGGTACAACCTTCAACATGTTATTAGATAAAAATTGGATAATTATTGTTTTCATGAAAGGAACTCATTTGTTGGTAACACTGAGGCACAGATATGATTTCTGCATGGTACCACAATGTATCGATGATGAGGACGTAATTCTTGCATTCCTGTGGAGCACCTGTGAGGGAGTTCTGTGCCCAAATCATGTTGGCACAGCCCTTGTGCCTGAAGCCCTGAGCCTGCAGTGCAAGCATCAGCGGATGCTGTCTTCTGTTTCTACATTCATTGGTAACAATAATCCTTATCAACAATCTGGAAAAAAACAGACGCTTCTGAAAAGTATATGTGTTATATTAGCTGTATTGAAGTCAAAATGCCATTATGGAGACACCAGAACTTTGGGTAACATAGTCACAAATATCAGTGCACTTGCATATGCTTCAAAGTAGAGATTTGACTCCAGCTAAAAAGCACCATGTAACAGAGGTAGCAGATGTTTAATGGCTGCACCATTGACAATGTGTTTAACTGTTATTAATATTTATAATTCAGTAATGATAGCCATGGCTCCAAAGTGCACTGAATGCACTATCATTATTGCTTTAAGTTAAACCTTTGTCTCAGTTAATTGGCTATGTGTCCCACTCCTATGTAGCCCATATGGCAAGGCCAGGAAATAATAATATTGTTATACTGGAAAAAAATTAGTGACTGCTCTCAAGTGACTTTTTGGCCTCCAGACAATTATTGAACTGGCTTAAGCAGTGGTCATGGTAAACAACCATCACTCAGCCTTAAGGAAAGGAGTAATTAAACTACATTTATCGAGATTCCTAGAAACAACAGAAGCCATTGCCCAAGGCAGTGGGTCACACAGCAAGGCTTAATCAAAAGCTGCTACCTGTGGCTTGAGGTTGACTGGTTATAACTGCAGGGGTATAAGGCTGGCATGGCAAGCTATGGACATGTATTGCAGCAGCAGAAGTGAGTATAAAGCCATCAGAGTGAGAGAAGTAGTTATGGGCATGACCAAAGAAAATGGAGAAACATCGCTTTGCCATGGAACTTGGTAGAAAGAAAGGCTGGGGATTTCTTAGCAGTAGCTAGTGAGCTCCAGGAAAGACCTTGTAATGTGTCATCTTTCAGAATGAAGAAGATACACCAAAGAACATACCCAAGAAGTTTTCCTTCCCTTTCTTCTTGAAACAGAAAGCAAGGCTACTGACATTTGGCTAAGTGGTTGTGCCAAAAGGGGTAACAACCATGCAACTTTGATCTTATACAATCCTTTTAACTGATAGTCTTAAACTAATCAACAGATCATGACAGCAGTACTGTATTTCATACTTATGAATAATTTTTTTTTTTTTAATGTTTGTATATTTAGTTAGGCTCCATGCCTTCCTTTCATACAATTAGAAAAAATATTTTTCTCCCACACAAGATTGGATCTGACCAAAGGCAAATGAGGACCAAAACATTGGATGAGGGATTGAAATAGCAGACTGTGGTTTTGCTTATACCACTATTACCTACACAACATCCAGTAATATTTAGCATAGAGAGACCCTTTCACTCACATCCTGGGGATCTCAAGAGAGGGGACTGAGTTTGCTCAAGCTATCCATGGCAGTTTCCCTTACCAAGGTCTTCTCCTCCTCACTGTAAATCCTTCCAGATGTATACTGGTCCTAGACATCGCTTGATGTCATAAAGCTTATTTCCATGTCTGTTAGATTTCTGGGCTCGACTTTGCATGTCTTACTTCACTGCAACCTTTTGGTTTTGGCAGGGCCATTGCCCTTATTCTGCATAAAAATGAATGCTAGTTGCTAATGCTGCAATAAAGAAAAAAAAAAAGAAGCGAAAAAAAGGTGAAAAGGACAATGCTACATCTTCCACAGAACTTGTTTCTCAGCCTGTGCAAACACCAATGACAGGATGCCCTGGCTAATTTTTGCTGACAGATCCCATTAGGAAATAGGTCAGAAGGTACCTGCTTCTTGAAGGTCTGGCTGGCTGATCCCCAGATGGACTCAAAGGGCTTATAAGCCCAAGTCCCTTTCTGTCTTTTCCCAGCCAGCTTTTGTCCAAGAATCCACCTCCTTGATGAGGTGTATGTGCATGAGGGAGTTAGAGGCAATGATGCAGAGGGATGCACAAGAGGTGGAGGGGCAGTCTCTACCTGTACTACATCTGGAAGAGCCAAAACATCCTCCTGGCCACTGGGTCAAGGCATTAAGTACATTGTCATTCTGGATCCAAACCATGGAAGAAATGTTAGAAAACTAACTAACCATCACTAGTTTTTCTTTATAGCTAACTTTTGTCCTGCAAAACTAAAACCTGTAGCATTAATAATCAGTTAGTTATTAAATCTCACTGCACCAGGATGTATTTATAAATATGTGACAACTTCATGTCTAAAGACATAAAGAAGAAATGAACAGAAAACCCCAAGAAATTAGAAACAATATTAAAACAGGTTGTTAGTCAAAAATCTTCTTTCATGAAGCCCCTGCAATCTGGAACTGTTTTCTTCTACCTCATCAAATCTCAATTTAAAACATGTTCCCTGTCCCTGCTCATTTCCTCTATTCCATTTTAGTACATATGAAGAAGCCATGTCCTGTTATTGGTTGAAAAACATCATGTACTATTTTCATACATTGGAACTTTAACAATATATTTAGAATATTGGTTGGAAATAATAATGAATCACATCTACACATTCGTAAATGCAGATAAATGCACTTTAGCCAGTATGTTCAACATTTCTTTACCCATGGAAGTCCTGAGTCTTGAATATTATGCCAATAAAATGGAGAGTATAATTGCTGATATTTCTGACATATATTACTCATAGTTCCAGGATCTTTTGGAAGCTGCCAGGTATTCAGGGAAATGTTTGAGTCCTAAAAGTTACATGAATTATGTATTTCTTGTATGAAATTTCAGATGATCCAATATTTGTTATACCCTATTTGCTATTCATCATTTGCTATTCATTATACTTGTATTTATAAGTTTCAGTTACCCAATCAGGGAGTGCAGACAATAGTATGTGATTTGGTTGACCAGTCAAACACTTCAAATAGTGAATAGATGACACTAACAATTTGAGAACAAAAAAATAGGCTGAAATCTGTTCACATAAAACTGTTCAGTGAATACTTACAAATAACAAATGTGTTTGTAGAAATCAGGATTGTTTCCAGAATGATTCATGAACTGCAAAACGGCCAAATTAGCAGCAAACACTATTTGCAATGGATAATTCAATCAATCATAGATAAAAGAGAATTCAGCAGAATCTGTGATTCTCCTCTCAGGAAATGTCGAGTAGCGTTTTCTTTCTCTGTTCCACCATCAAAGCTGACTGGAAAACATGCTCTTTTCTTGCAAACTTCAGTTTGTGTAAGATGCTAAGCAATGCTTTTAATCTTAACAGCATTTTGCAAACTGTTGTCTTCCCTTTCTTGAGTCCCCAGGTATTTTTTAGCCACATTGATTGGCAATAAACTGAGGCATGACTGCATTTATTAAACCTGAAAGTCCATGCCTGTTTAATACCTAAATAATCAATCAATTTTGATACTTAACTTCAGAAAGCTGTCTTAACTACTTTTGGGCAGCCCCAGAAAGATGGTGTCGAGACTGGATCCTCTCCCCTTTCAATGTTTGTGGATTATCTGTGAGAGCTGCAACCAGACGACAGAAGTCCGTGACTGTCCCTTGTCTGTTCAGGCTATCGAACTAGTGGTATAACCCTGGTCTGGCGGGATGACTGATGGCTGAGCTGTATTATATATATACAAACTATTGGATAGATTTGGCAACTCTTTTTTAATAATATTCTAGCAGAGAGTGCAATTGACATTCATTACCTTTAGCCATGTCAGGGACTACTCTACTTAGTCATCTAGGTTCCTTCAATGGAAAGAGGGAAAATTCATCCAGACTAGCTCATCTGGGACAGGAGAGACGACCGACAGTGGTAGGACACTGGATGATGAACCTTTAGCAGACACATGAGCAGAGGGTTCATAGGGTGGTGTTAGAAACCCCCAGTATCACATGTGGCCTCCAAAGGCCTCTCCAGAAAGCTGTGGGTCTCACCTAGGTCCTGTGCCATACCTGCACTGGTGTCCTGCATACCCTGAGTTGCATGAAGCTGCACTAGATGTCTCTACACAAGTAAGTAAATTGCTCTAACTTTTACATTACATAGGAAGCATTTTACCAATGTTATTGAATAGCTACTCCTACATGTGTTTTGGTCAGATGCTGAATGCCACTTAGATGCCATGTTCTAGATTTCCCTTGTTTTTATTTAAAACCCACAACACATCTTAGGAAATGTTAGAGATTGTATTTAGCTTTTATGTACTCTAACAAATAACCCAGAATAATATGGAAAGATAACACAGTTTCAGAGTATGAGGTGGTGAATCTTCTTCTTTCACTTTAATGACATTTACACTGTTGCCTCTTTATGTGTGTGCACCACCTGGTTCGCAAAGTCCAGGGACAGAGGCTGGCAGGGAAGTCAGGAGAAAATGCATTTGCAGCCTGTATAAGACCTGTGAACCAAACACATGATCCCACCCTGGCTCCCTGCCTGTTCCGTCCTCTTTGGAATGCAGAAAAAACAAGGATGTGAGACTACCTATCTCCCACCTGACCACAGCTTTTGGGACAGGCAAGTTATGGGAGGCACTCAGGTTACTTTTTATTCCTCTCTCACCTGTTTTTCTACATATATTGAGTGTTTCTTCTTTTCCTCACCAGCTCCCCGTGCCAAGCTACAATGCAATCAGCAGTAAAGCAACCATGCAAAGTGAGGAAAAGTGTCACAATGAGCTAATTGATCAAATATTTCTCAATTTATTCATAAACTGTGTACAGTACCTACTTCCCTTTCCTCATAAACTACTCCATCATCACTTTTATATATGGCATCAAGCTGCAAAAACTGTATTAATTGCCCTGCTTCTTAAACTGTGAGAATGGTTTCTCCCGCTACCCACAGTTTAGATACATACGATTACAAGAAAAATCTGCTGTATATTTCTAAATGTTCTCTTTGATGTGTGTAACTATGTTTGTTAAGTAACAAACCCATGAAAATAGAAGGCAACAGAATGAAGCACATCAGGACAATACTGAAAAATTGTTCATTTTAGCTTACAGCACTTGTCACAATGAAATCTCATCTTGAAATTCATGTTTGTATTTGTTTATTTATTATTTTAATCCTAGGAGGCTTTAATCTTCAGTCTTGGAATTAAGGATAAATTTAACATTAATCATTTGCTCACCTACTTTATTGTTTGTTTTCTTTTTTTAAATATATCTGCAGTCTATATCCTAACCATGCAGCTATCTTTTTTTTTTTTTTTTTTTTTTTTTAACAGGAACATGTTGCTGTTTTACAAGCCTTGAAGGTGGTTTTCTTTTCCAGATTAATTAAAAAAGGCTTACCAGGCTTGTACTAGAAAAAAACAGATGGGATGACTCTACAGATGACTCTACTCCCTAAGTAGAGTCATTCATTTACATCAGAGCTTGAAATGAGTGGGGCTACTCAAGTGCATCGAGTTACATAAGTAAAGCACAGTTTGGACAGTAAAATAGACTATTATAGCTGATCAAATGTTAATACTGGGAGTCCAAGAATGACCTTAGGTTACCAAATCTGGCAAGATGCTTTTACCCACCTTGAGTTGAAAAGTGTCACAGAGGAAAGCCTGAATGTTCACTGGAGAAACTCCTTAAAATAGGAGCATCATAATGTCTTTGAGTCACAGAGTTTTACAGAATGCAAAGAGGTCACAGTGTGGTCATCCCCTTGAGGAAATCTGAGTAATATAAAAATTTTCTGCCCTCTGACTTGACTGCATGGGTGGCTGAGCTATTTTACCACTCAGGAAGTCTTGAACAGCAAAAATGCTGATCAGAGGACAAAAGTTGCAGTACTGTTTTCCTTCCCCATTCAGTTTCTTTCACGTTTATTTTGATATTGGGGGTTTTAAATTGCATGGAATGATTTGCCTGATTATTTTTCCCAAAATGTCCTGGAAAGAAAATCCTAGAAGACTTGTAAAACAGAAAAGTTTTTTGCTTTAAAAAAAGTATGTGAAGAAAGCAGAAGGTAAATTAAATTTTAGAGAAAGGAAAGAAAATAGAAAATGGGATAGTTCAGCCATATGTAGGAAGAGTGCTCACACATGTACGTTCTTCGTCAGTGTAAAAATAATGCCTAAATATATACAAACAGAACAACTCATGCAGACATCCGTGTAGTCATACAGGGATACTAGCACAGGCATACATTTTTGCATTCCTTGTTCATCATATGAAATTATATATAATCTGGCACACACCATATCATATTCATATTCATTGATCTAACTAGAAAACATTTAGTCTAGCATCATTGGTTTTTAATCATTTCCACAGTTTATTTCTGCCACAATATAGTGTTGCTGAGAATAATACAGAAAGAGTCTTACTGGGTAATTGGAGGTGGTGTCTCTCCTGAAAGTGATCATATTTGCTTTTAGTTAGAGTGCTTTTCCATCTCAGTGCACTCCCAAACTTATCAACAATCTTCTTGAAGTATGAAATTCTTTATAGGGATGTTTAAGAATGAAGTAAAAAACTTAGAAGTGATAAATTAATTAAGAGCTCCTCAACAAAACACAGTTATAGATACACTCTAACACCTAATTATCTTCTGGCTCCTATTCACACATTTATACATGGTAAAGGTAGAGTGTGAAAAAACTTGCTGAACTGGTTCCTTGGTTAAACTTCTTCCCATCTACCCCTACACAGGTTTCATTTTGCCATTAAGATAAAATTTTGGGGATAAGGACTTGTCCTGGTTTCAGCTGGGATAGAGTTAATTTTCTTTCTAGTAGCTGGTATAATGCTATGTTTTGGGTTCAGTATGAGAAGAATGTTGATAACATACTGATGTTCTCAGTTGTTGCCAAGTGGTGTTTAGACTAAGCCAAAGATTTTTCAGCTTCTGATGCCCAGCCAGCAAGAAGGCTGGAGGGGCACAAGAAGTTGGGAGGGGACACAGCCAGGACAGCTGACCCAAACTGGCTAAAGGGGTATTCCATACCATGTGATGTCATGCCCAGTATATAAACTTGGAGGAGCTGGCCCAGGGGGCGGATTGCTGCTCAGGAACTAACTGGGCATTTGTCGGCGAGTGGTGAGCAATTGCATTGTGTATCACTTGTTTTGTATATTCCAATCCTTTTATTACTATTGTCTTCTTCTTATTGTTATTATTATCATTATTCATTTCTTCCTTTCTGTTCTATTAAACTGTTCTTGTCCCAACCCAGAAGTTTTACTTTTTTTTCCCTGATTTTCTTCCCCTTCCCACTGGGTGGAGGAGAGTGAGTGAGTGGCTGTATGGTGCTTAGTTACCAGCTGGGGTTAAACCATTACAGGACTATCTCTTGAGTCCATATTTGTATGACAGCCAGCACAGTGACTACTGCAAAACACAGCAAAAGGGGAAATTCCTACTCACAAGGCCATAGTTAGATGA
The DNA here is from genome assembly GCF_929443795.1 of Astur gentilis. Taxonomy (NCBI): domain Eukaryota; kingdom Metazoa; phylum Chordata; class Aves; order Accipitriformes; family Accipitridae; genus Astur; species Astur gentilis. The sequence goes on along the minus strand of NC_064883.1, from coordinate 32,226,172 downwards.
ATGCAAAACCAGCTGTTCTGGTTTAGTCCAACAGTCCATGTAGCTGAGTATCTTGTGTCCATCAGTATCCACAGGTAAAAATCCAAGGAAGAGCAAGCATATGTAATGCTTTGCATATTCAGACTGAAACTATTTTCAGCTCAAGGATTTCCTCATCTTGATGAGATTTTCCGATTTAGTATTCTCCAGAGGGCAATTCTTGCAAGTGTTTGTCCAGCTGCCTATTGATAGGCCAATTTTATGCACAACGCCCTCTGGCAAGCTGTCCCACAGGTCCATCACCCGCCACATGGAGAACCACCCTCTAGTTTGTTCTGAACCTGGCCCTTACGTGTGCACATGATGGCCCCAGTTCTTGTTTTTGGCAAAGGAAGAGAGCTGTCAATCTTCATGTCACCCATAATTATACCGATCTCTACCAAATCCTCCCTAACTTTCTCTTCCAGGCTGTGGAGCTCCAGTCTATGCAGTTGCTGTTTGTGCAGAAACCATTTCAGAAAAAAAGAGATCATCCTTGTTGCCCTTCTCTGGACCTTTTCAAATCCTAATACACCTCAGAGACAATTTTATAAGTAGAACTGGGACTGCTTTTCCTTATGTGCATCACTTTACATATATCTACATTGCATTTCATCTATCATTTTATTGCCCAGTCACTCAGTCTTTGTAATACTTCGCAGTCTGCCCTTGTCCCACAAGTCTGAATAACTTTGTATCATCAGCATATTTTCTTACCTTACTGCCTTCTTTCTTTTTCAGGTCATTTTTGACACTTCTCTCTGAGGCAGTGCCAGTTTAACCAGCTTGTACCCGCTGCACACGTTCAGCATGGCTGGAATAGCTGTCTGTGACCTGGACTGGGGTGAGACAGTGACCTGGATCAGAAAAGTGACCTGCAATTTTTTTTGCTGGGCTATTTTTAAACGGGGAGGCAGGAAGAGCATAAGCTGATATTGCTGTTAAACATGGAAGCTTATTCTTCCATTGCCCCAATGGTGAGGTGAATCAGCAAGCTTAACCTTGAAATCATTGACTTTGACTGCAACACTCACACATTTAAACCTTCATGGCCACTATACGTAGTGCCCAGCTGACAAATAAGACAAAGGATAGGGAAAAGAAGAACAGGTATGTGTATTCCTGTTTGGATTAAACATTGTAATGTGTGTTTCATAAGAGATTCCAGTTTAAAAAAAAAAGCAGGAGACTAACTGAACTCTGTAAAAATGTTAACTCAGGGATCTTATGAGGATGAAGATGGAAGAAATGTTCAAAATGAATATGGGTTAGACTATGTCTCTAAACTTTAGGCATCTTAATGTAGACACTTATGCTCTTCATTCCAATCTCCCTTTAGTTAGCAAAAATGGGTATTTTTAGGAAGCAATTCATGCAACCTCTTTTGCATGTCTACATTAGAATGGATTCTAGTGACCGTATTGTTTACATCACCGCTGACTGTAAAGAAGTTCGGGACAATTAGTTCAGAAGTAGACATCTTCTGATGTTCTGAACCTCACCTTATGTCTTCCCACCTTGCTTGTGTCTAGAAAAAGTTAAATAATTTATAAGCTGATAGCCCATGCATTGGTACTAAAGTTTAACCCTGTGGTTAAATCTTTCAGCAATTTCAAAGGATGACTCCCTAGGTCATCTCAGTCATCTTAGGACATCCAAGATAGACATCATGGATGATAACTGCAATTTTTGTTCTCTTATCACCTTGTCCCACGATATTTTCTGAAAAATCTGCTCGGCATTTCTAGCATGAGATATTTACATGCTCCAAGCTTCAAAAACCAAAAATCTACTTCAAAATGTCTACAGCAATCTCAACGGCAGCTGTTTGCCCACAACTATTTGAGTAGCAGAGCCATTTGAAAACAGTGACCAAACCTGTTTAGTAATAAAGAAAAATGTAGGGATTAGTTTGGTTTGGGTTTTTTTTTTCATCTCTTTCCCTTATTCAAAATCAATAAGTGAAAGCTTTAGAAAGTTACGAACTACTGAAAACAAAGGACTTGAATGGAAATCATTATACAAAATTAATTATAGTGATCACTGTTACCATGACTGTGATTTACAACACATATCTCTTCTTGCAAAAGAAAGAAATAAAACAGGATATGAAATTAGAGAGCAATATTATTTTTCTGTATGTTTTCCTGAGTACCAGATTTCTAAAAATTCCCTGACTGTGACCAGTTTCCTTCTGTGTCACAATCATATTACGGGTGACTTTATGTCCCAATGTGAAAGGCATTAGATAGCACAAGTGTGTCAAAATATAAGGTTAGCTAGCCTTCCTTAAGGCAAGCAAGGGAAGCAGAACAGGATGCTGAAAAGTGGAACAACCTTAAAGCTGTGGGACATCTGGCTGCCCTGTACGAGATGGAATAGAGCAGCTGCTGAACTGTCACACTAATGCTCCACAAAGGCACACAGGAATTGTCGTTCCAGATCAAACTAATGGTACCAGTACCAGATGCTTCAGAGGAAGACGTAAAACTTCCATAATAGGCAATTATGCAACAACATGTTGGTGAGGGAGGTTTCTCCTTTAAGTCTCAGACATTTAGCATATGATTTATATCCTGAAGAATGTGGATTGATTTATGTCCTGGAGAAACCACAGTTATCCTTATAATTCATATAATGGCTAATCCCTTCTTTTGAAACATCTACATTCTTTTTCTACATGTTATGGTAGTTGTGTACTATTAGGAACCAAATATGAAGAAATACTGCAACCGACTGAAACTCAAGGAAGAACGTAGAGGAAGAATGCAATGATGTAAATTAGAACATGGCCAAAAAGACAGGAATAATCTCAAAAAATGTGACACACATGTTTCTCTTTTAACCACATGACAGCATTAAGAATGGCAGAAGTATAGCTAACAAAGCCCAGGTTAGAGCATCCAGGTGTGAAGCTGTCTGGATGGGGGGAGGTGGGAACGAGCACTGCCAGTTGGCTGGATGAGGCACCCTTTCCTTCCCTGGGTCAGAGCTGCTAACAGCTGCGCCACCGCAGTGGAGAAGCACCAACAAAAAGGCTCTCGAATCCAGTTTCCTCAGTCATTAAAATATATACATACTTCTATGATTCTATGGCTAAAATAGACCCTTTGACCCCATTCTTCTCAGAGATAGAGATTGCAAACTCCCATCACATGGCACGCAGTCTGGTATTACCTTTGGGAAGCTTGTAGTCCAAACTTTGACCGGGCCATTGAGCTGCTTCTGAGAGCTGTTAAATGATAGACTAAGCCAGCCGAGTTGTGTCATTGAGATAGATTTTCTAAAGAGGGCATTAAATCCCCATTGGTCAGGGTTACTACAGTAGACTGAGCAATTTTTTTCTCTCTCAGAGCATATACTCTAAACTATTTATGTTAAGAAAATGCATGCCAGGATCTGAATGTTTGCTAGGGGTATGACATGACAGGCACACATGCTACAGCTGTGTACATCCTGCTGCTGCCAGAGACTGTATTTCATTTTGAACTACTTCAAGGAGTAGTTTAAGTTTTATGGCAACCCACAAAATGCACCAGCGTATAAACACATTCTCATCTGAGAGAGGGGGTTTGGTCCATGCTACCACTTTTGAGCCAGCACAAAATAGTAAAGATACAAATGGCAGATATCCATTTAAACATTAGCAGGCTGAATAGTTAAGTCACCCCAGTGTTTCTTAGATTATAAAACTGTGAGGAACCACCGTGCTAATCTAATCCAATCTTTCTGAAAGTCATCCTGTTCTGAGTTACAGATTTTCAGAGACAAAGGTTTTGCCATAATTCTTTTTAAATTGTTCCAGAGGTTAATCATCTTCTTCATAAAACTAGTGCCTTTAAAACTGAATTTTTCCAGCTTCAGTGTCCACCTACTGCATCTTGTTTTGTCTCTGTCTGTTGAACTGAAGAACCTCTAATTATCAAATGTATTTTCTCCATGGAGATACTTATAAACTGTGATTATGTCATCTCTTAACCTTTCCTTTGATAAACTAAACAGATTGAACTAATTGAGTTTACAATCCTTGTTTTCTTGCCTTTAACCATTCCTGTACTTCTCCCCCAAATTGCTCCTGTCCCCTCCCTAGTTTGCAGACAATTTTATAAGAAAGTGAACTCCAGAACTGGACCCATTAATGTAGTCACAGCCATACAGATACAAAATACAAAGAAGATAGAGCAGGCCAGCTCCTCCTCACTCTTCCAAGGATCACAAAAGCCATATATGTTCAGTTATGATTCACTGTTTACATTTTGAGACCTACCAGTTAGCCGGTTCTAATAAACTCAATGTGTGCTGTGTTGATTTTTGGTCATTACAGTTTCTTATAGAAATGTTTGCTGGGCGCTCAGATGAATGCCTGACATAAATCTATGTGTATTGTACCGAAGTTATTTACCTTTATTAACCCAGTTTATAATCCCATCAGAGAAAGACATCTGGTTGGTTTGACAAGAACTATTTTCATAAACTCATGTTGATTGACATTTAATATATTATGCTCTTTTGGAAGTTACAGTATCCCAATTGATATCATTTCATAAGGAATTATTCTGCCAGCTGCTGAAAGGCTATGTTCTGTCCCTGTGGAAATTCTGTGGGTCATTTTGTATTAAGTTGATTCTAACTTACATTAAACCTATCTCAGACTTTTGTCATATACTGTAATGCAACCATCACTGTGAAGAGGCTGCCTTACACAAGTGAAATGACTGGGGTAAGAGTGCAAACATTTCACTAGAAATTAAACTAAGCAGGTAGTCATATTTAAGCCTTAGGCTTCCAGAAAAATCAATCTTCCTGTGTAAGAAAACCTCATTGATCTACAGCCTACATGAGCGTGTTTATTTAAAAAAATATGTTAAATACATTACGATAACATAGGTCAGTATATAAAAGGATGCATTAAACCTGAAACACTTATATTTCTCCAAAGCCTATGTCCCAGTAGTAATACTATACTAGTACATAAAGAAAATTTCCATCATTTATTATAAAATGCTTTACCCCCAAAACCTCATAAAGGCAACGGAAATAACAATCAGTATTTCAGACTTGAACTGCAATGGAAGTGTAATAACATGAAATGTAATCAAAATGCCCAAAGTTCACCTAGAATATGTTTGGAAATTTGTAGTGGACCCTAGGGCGCAAAAACTGAGACCATATGATCACATTCAAAATAAATTGATGGAAAGTTACTACCTAGGTTTTACTGGTATTTTGTAATCCTAAGGTTAGGTCAATAAAAACATTGCACTTTAGAGCACCATAGCACCTAGTCTTTAAGTTATGCATCCAGGTTTACTATATACCCAAAGCATTGAGATAGACAATCCTGTAGGAAGTTCTACCTAAAACAACATGGTCTGCTGAAGTGGAGTTTCTTAAATTAGATAGTAAGAAATGACAATAAAACATGAGTTCCACATCTTCCCTTCTTGAACCCCAGGGTGTGGGCACACATTACTCCCATTGCTGTGCTGATTTCTATCTGAAAGCTAGGTAAAAACATGTTTCTATAATGGGTTCTTTTAAAAACCAGCTAGAGAAGGAAATGCTATTATTCCTCACCCCTATTTTCCAGAACTTCCAGAGGCTGGGGCACTCATCTAGAATATGGGGTTCTGGGTTCAATTCCCTTCTCTGTCTAATGAATTTAAGCCCCGTTCTCCTGACTCCCTAAGACACCATAGCCATTAAGAAGATTTTTAGGGGGCTTGTGAAGGATTGTTCTTGTTCCTGCATACTGAAGTTCTTCCACTTTATGTGACCCATTTAAACAATGAAATAAAAAAGAGAGAGAGATTACTCTAAATCCCAGGGTTTAAATCACTTGCAGGAATGTGTAATAGTAAAACATTACAATAAATGAGAGAGTTCCCTCGCTCAACCTCTGTTACTTCATACTTGCTTTCTTTCTTTCTCAGTGAATATTTAAGTTGGCCATATAAAGCAGAAGAGCCTCAGGATGGGAGAATGAGGGTGTCCACACTTCCCACTCAGGTTAGTGATAAAGATGCATTCCAGAAGAGAGGAGGTAAAGGCTCAAAGCCACCTAGACCTAGGAAGAAGCTGAACTTTTGTCCTGGACTGGTGTTCTATCCATTGATGAAAAAAGTTACTCACTGCATTCCTGTTTCCTGGCTTTATTAGAGGCAGATTAGCGGCTTGGTTTGCTCTAGAAGGCACTGATACTTGTCGTAGAATCCATGTGAGTTATGGCAAGATTTAGGCTATGGACAGTTTGTGAACTGTTTTGCGAGTCTGCCTAGAGTGGGAATTTAAGACAACCAGGGAGGATTAATCTCACCAAACTTGAGTTTCCTAACATGTATCATGTTTAGTCTAAGTTGTTTAGGTTCACTCTGTAATGGATGTGAAGAAACAGATGCTGTGGGAGAGCAAGTCACTCCAGCTATCTTATAAACAACACCTTGCACACATACCTGTTTTGCTCCAGTGAGTATAGAAGGAGGTTAAACAATCTACTCAGATTAGACATCTTCTTTTTAATGGCTCAATTAAGGCAAGATGAACCCTACTCTTGAAATCACAGATATACCTCAGGTTTAAGGGACAACTACTGAAAGAGCTTTGGAGCTAATTTGTGGATCTGAGTACCTGAGATGACCAATCACATCTAATACTCCTCTTGGTTATGGCCCTATCTTTTATGGTTGGACTAAACTAAAAAAAAAACCAAAACAAACCAACAACAACAACAAAAAAACCCTTTGCTTATTTCTTTCACAGAAATTCAAAATCATCCCTTTGGAATTCACCTTGTAAGTCCGCAGTATATGAAGTGTGGCTCCTGTTTTCTGTCACACAGAGCTTCCCTGTCCTCTTCCCTTGACTGCACCAGCAAAATCCCAAGAAAACATTCTTTTCAGGGCTTAACTCCACTGATGAGGTGTGCTTAGTTGTGCCAGACCCAATATACTTTACTAAGCTCCAATTCAGTTATCAACATAGTTGACACAATGTTGACCTGAAGGTGTAAGATAAGGTCCAAGACTACCTGGCTAGAAGCAACCAAAATTTCTTTGTATTAAAGTAAAGATAGCCACTTACTAACTGAATTTTCTGTATCATTGTCTTATCTCAGTGATCATCAGAAATGTATCTGCTCTGACTGCTGGCCACTGACTGGTAAATTGATTCCTTACCTGGCTTGTGACAAGTGACCGCAGAGAGTGACTGCACAGAAGACAGATAACTGGAATTTCCATTCTCCAGATCTCCTGAGTTCTGAGAGAACCCATGATTATTTTGTTTTTCTGGGGGGAGGGGGATAAAACTGAAATGAACATTTTTGATTTTATGGAAATTGAATTTTCTATTTAATAAATTATTCTGACAAAACATTCCCAAATAATGTCTATTTCTTTAATACAAGAGACCATTTTTTTTGTTCTCTAATAATGACACAGTGTGGCCAAGGCTGTCAAAATGGTAAAACCTGGAGCAGAAAGGACTCATGCACATATTCCACCATGTTGTTGAGATTTGTTCTGTGAGATGGTAAAAAAATATCTGAGCTGGCTACAGTAGCACTTGTATCATTGCTCTCAATATTTACAAGACTGTCTAGTAAATACCATGCATATATGGCCAGAGCCAGTGATAAAAAGAAATAAATAGGGTGGGATCAAATTCTAGAACACCTGAAAGATTCTTCCAGCCCTTTTTTGTTTCTAAGTGTCATTGCCAAAACCTATAATTATACACATTAGATACTTGCACCTGGGTTAATGGCATAACCCAGTCTGACAGCCAAGACAAAATTGTCATGTAGCATAGACTTGGTTGCAAATCACAGATACCCTGAATCAAATAGTTGCAAGAAGTTTCTTTGCTAACTATCCAGGAGCCTAGCTTGACCCCCATCAACCTTCCAGTATGTTATAGCTAAAAAATGAAAAATGCAGAGCTTGAAATGGAATGTAGAGAGAACTGATTCAGCTGTCATTTTCTGATACTGATAAAATCAGATACAGTACATAGGAAATGCTTCATCTTCTTTCTTCCATCCCCTACTTCAATTTTTAAGGAAAGAAACTCACGTTTCCCTATATACAGAAAAAAAAGGCAACTCATTTTCCAACTAAAACAAATATTTTTCTTAAACCAACTTTTATTTTCCAAAATATTTGACAGGACCAGACTGTACAGTTCTGAAGAAGTTTAGTCAGCTGTGCAGATTGACTTTTGAAGTGTAAAATAAACCTTTACTTAACAGATGTCAAAAATATGACTTTGTGAGATAATGACAGGTTTTGTAATAGGTTGGTGGTGGTTCTTTCTAAGTGGAATGAATGAAGTTTTGGTGCCAACTCTTTAAAAAAAATGACAACATGATTATTAACAATTGACTGGAATCAGGAAAGAAAAATCAACAAGAAAACTGACTGTACTTCTTTTTTGTGTGTTTGGAAGGCACAAATTGCTCACTAAATTGCATGGAAGTACAATTATCTTTAATGGGTACACTCTTTCTTCATTTGGGAGCTTCAATGGAACTGAAATCCACTGCCCAGGCAGACAACCTTAGACCTAGTCTTGAGTCATCAGCCGAAGCTGACCTCTTCCTTAGGCCTATCTTCTTCTACAGGACCTGGATATCCTGATTCCACACTAATGTGATGACAATTTCAAGAGATGACTCATTCCTCATCCACTCAAAAAAACAGTTCACTGCCCCATCATTTCACACAACTTCTACTTTTGGGGAGAGAAAGGGGAATCCACTACAAGAATCATGGCTTCTAGCATCTTCCCAGGAAACAGCGCTGCTTCTGCTGTCAGCACAGTCAACAGCAGGAGAAGGACATTAACACCCCCATCAAATATTTCACACAGAGTCAACCCTTTGCTGTGCAAAACACCAGCAGGGAAGACTTGGAAAAGTTGATGCACCTGAGGTGAGTGGCACTAACTTTCCCTGCTGGCTGAACCCATCAGTATTTGGTATAGATTCCAGCAAAGTTTCTCATCCTCCAAAAATAGCCCTGTGGACTGTCACAGTGCCATCTGGTTGGCTGCAATTGTTCTGTACTGTCAGCCGGAGTATATCATCCCGAGCTGGAAACAGAAATGTGGATTTGGAGAAAAGATGAGGGACACTTTTATCTCTGGTGTCCCCACATTGAACTTGCTTGACAGCAATCAGGAGCTGCTCTAGGCAGACCTGAGAGTGTGAGTTTTCACAGAGGCTGCGTCCCCATTAGACAGAGGTACTAACATGGGCATGTGTGCTGACTCTTTTCTTACTTCCTGGCCTTGTGCCTGAGAGCCAGACCTGCTTCTATATATATCAAAATTTTTGAAGTCCCTTGGGAACAGCTATGCTTTTCCAGTGAAACCACATGTTGCTCATCCCCCTGTCAGTGTTATATTGCCAGCTCCCAGCCCTGCCAGCTGACACATTGCTGAGGCCAGCAGTGGAGAAGATGGCCAGCCAGCCCCACTTGCCTGTTGGGTCACCCAGCGACCAGTGCTCATCACCTCTCCTGCTTTCTCATCAGCATCCTTCAGACTGGCCCCTCCAGTACTTCTGCCACTCCAGCTCATCTCTCTGTCTGTCCATTTTTATTTGGGATCATCTTCTTCCTGTCACCTCCTCACTGCTGTGTTGAAATGACATATTTCCTTTCCTCTCATGTTCCCTTTATTGTAATTTTCTCTGTTGTTTCTCAGATTCCCCTTAAAACCTTCAGGTTTCCATGAATCCTCTGCAGCCAGCTTTATAGCTCTCCTCCACACATTACTTCACCTTTCCTTCCATCCTATCAATACATACCTGACAGTCCTCTCCACTCTGTTGCTCATGATTTCCCAGTCTACTATATCCATGAATGTTCTGCACAGGGATGTGAGGAGGAGACAGATGAGGTAGAATCACCCAAAACCTTTGTACATGGGTACAAATGCCATTGCAAGTCCAAGGTTTGAGAGGCCAGGTTATTAAGAAATGACCATTAATATCCAGGCCAAATGTTATTTCAAAGCATCTCCTTCCCTCCCTCTCTGAATTGCTATATTTACTTTCCAACAGAAGCTAATGAAGAAGGAGAAAATACTTTGCTCTGCATAGGGAATTAATGCAGCAGGCCTGCAGTGGCTCTTCTGGAGCCCTTCACATCTACAGTGAAAATCCATGTAAGTCCCCTGTAAATACACACCCTCAGCATTTCTGCTAAATGCATGCTATTTACACAATAGTCCATTACAACAGCCCATCTGTCAACCCTCTTTCATGGCCACAGGTGGAGGATGAAAAATTCTTTTGAACAGAGCACTGAGGGTCTTTGGAAGAAAGCTTGTTTGCTGCTGTATAGCCGGGCCTCCCACAGAGCCAAGATCTGCAACCTTCTGGGGCTCCCAGCCATGGCTAGCCTTCAGTCAAACGGTGCCCAGGGCAAGCCAGAATTTCATGCCTTTCCAAAACACTAATTGATTGGGGATAAACATTAACCCAGAATTTCAGTCGTGCACTCTAGTCTTAAACATGCTGGGCAGCTGCCCAGCTAACCCACCCCTCGGGCTAACCCTACTTCAAGGGTCTTTGTATAAGAACCAGAAGGTCATGGAAGTTTAGTTCATTTTATGGTACAGACAACTACAAAGCATCTAAATGTTTTTAGTTTTAAGAGCTTCCCTTTAATACAAAAAATGTGAAAATATGGTGGATAGAAGCAGGACATGTCCCAGGCTCTTGAGATGGACTCCCTGGTTCAGAGACCAGAGCAATGAACTAGCACCTCAGCCCAGACTGCAAACTGAAGCCAAGCAATTATTTAGATCACATACAGTGACAGATAATCCACCCATTCCCTGAACTCTGAGAGATGTCTTGCCCTTCCAAAAATGTCATCACAGGTTCTCAGCAGATCTGGCAAAGAGTTTGTGCAGTTTGAATACCACTGGCCAGAGTCCAACACAAAGCATGTAAGTCCTGGGCTCTCACCCCACCACTAGTGTGGGAATAAAGTTTCTAAGAGGCGGCTAGAAATCAAAGAAAGAATGACAGAGATTTTTGTGACACTCTAAAACTATTTGCTGAGAGCTGTAAGGTTGCTAGCCTCCCTATTTTTTTTTCCAGAATGATTCAATTGATTAAAAAAGAAACAACCCACACTGACAAACAATTCAAGCTGAAAAAAAAGCCAGCATGTGGCAGACCGTCCTTAAAGCCAGGTTGCCCCTTGCCTTGGCCATATGGAATGTATTTTTCCATTATCTTTTTTTCTTATTCTGCTCATCTCAACATTTGTTTATAATTCTGCCACATCCTTGCTCTCCCCTTCTTTTATTTTTCTCTTTTTTTCTTTTTTTTTTTTTTTTCTATTGGAAATTATTCTTTCTGAACCTTCCACCCCAGTTTCATCCTCATAGAACATGAAACCAGTAACACTGAAGGTAAACTTTTGAACCCAAAGTGTTTGAGTTAGTTCAAAATTAAGTAAAACCACCCAGAGACCAAAGGTCCTCCTTATGCTGAAAGAAGAAATGGGAAGATAAGACACAGAGAAAGTGGTGCAGATAAACCTCTCATTCTCTGCAGCATCACCAGCTGAGGTCATCTCCACACCTTTCAGTGCAATACTACACCTTTGGCTGTTGCCCAAATCCACTGTAAGCAAAAGCACCCTGATACTGACATCCTAGGTCAGGTCCCGGAGGCAGAAGAACTACATCTACATGGCACAGGACTCTAACAAAATAACTCTGCCTCTCAGCACGGCTAATTACCAAAGACACAACATTGTCCTGAAATCAGATGAGAAGCTGGCTTGGGAATATCTATAGTATGCTGTATGGTACAATATAGATATGCCAAACCAAAGCTACTGTTCAGTACAATCCTTTCTGTGAATGCTACTCCCACAAATGTCAGTCAGAATCATATTTCTGACATGAAGTGCCCAATGACAGCAACTGTGAAGTGTTTGGGAGTGTGCTGCCTTCCAACTTTAAAGTCTTTTATGTATTTAAGATGTATATCTGTCAAAAATAGAAGGTTTTCCATTATTCTTTGTCCTTTCAATCTTCTACTTTGCAACTAGGCATATTCTCTCCCATCTGCCTTCTCTCCTACTGATAGTTAAGATTACTGCCTGTGGTGCATAAATGCAAAGTAATGGGTTATGTGGGCAGGGATGCAGGGTCCATTAGACAACAGAAGTTCTGTGAAAAAGTGCAACCATGGAATATTCACTTTCATCGACATAATTGCCCCATCAGAGTCCTAACTGGCCTGTCAATGGCCCATTTCAAACTCCAGAAGTGATGAGATCTGAGCAGTTGGAGAGAAAAGCGTTCTAAAATCTGCCCCAGTAATATCTTATAGGGGACTTAACAGCAGATCCATGTGCTTTCCCCAGCAGATTTCGCCTCTGTAACTATTCTCAGAGGAATAGAGTTATAGCTCATAGAAAATATGACCTGGCTATTTCATATGGTCTTGACTATGGATCAGTTCTACCTATATATGCAATTTTGTCTGGGTGCTGCTCAGAGTAGGCTGGTGAGCTGTGGTACAGAATGTTGTAATTCTTTTATTCCAGGTCTCCAGTGTCTGCCTGTCTTATTTGTAGCTGATGGCTAAATTTCTATCTGATACAATTGCTGAAATAGCTTTGAAATGGGAACTGCCTGTAACTGATGTAGTGATGTCTACCAGCATTTGCAGAATCTAAATGACAAGCTCCAAACACTAGCCTCATCTGGAGTAACACGTTGAGTTCTGTTTATCCTTGTTCCAAAAAGTCATATTAAAATTGGTGCACACCAGGAAAATTACCCCCAGTTTGGCATGGTGTATGGGGTTTGCATGGCAAGGTTTTGGTAGCAGTAGAGCTACAAGCGTGGCTTCTGTGAGAACCTGCTAGAAGCTTCCCATGACCAACAGAGTCAATGCCAGCCGGCTCCAAGACAGACCCACCACTGGCCAAGGCCAAGCCCATCAGCAATAGTCGTAGTGCCTCTGGAATAACAGATTTAAGACGGAAAGAAGTTGCTTCACAACAGCAACTGCAGCCAGAGAGAGGAGTGAGAACATGTAAAAGAAACAACCTTGCAGACACCAAGGTCAGTGAAGAAGGAGGGAGAGGAGGTGCTCCAGGTGCTGGAGCAGAGATTCCCCTGCAGACCATGGTGGGGAAGACCATGGTGAGGCAGGCTGCCCCCCTGCAGCCCGTGGAGGTCCACAGTGGAGCAGATATCCATCTACAGCCCATTGAGAACCCCACGCCGGAGCAGGTGGATGCCCAAAGGAGGCTGTGACCCCGTGGGAAGCCCGTGCTGGAGCAGGCTCCTGGCAGGACCTGTGGACCCATGGACAGACAGGACCCCACACTGGAGCAGGTTTTCTGGCAGGACTTGTGACCCTGCAGGGGGCCCATGCTGGAGCAGTCTGTGCCTGAAGGACTGCAGCCCATGGAATGGACGGACCCACGCTGAAGTAGATTGTGAAGAACTGTAGCTTGTGGGAAGGACCCACACTGGAGAAGTTCATGGAGAACTGTCTCCCATGGGAGGGGCTCCACGTTGGAACAGGGGAAGAGTGTGAGGAGTCCTGCCCCTGAGGAGGAGGAGGAGGAGGAAGAAGAGACAGAAACAACATGTGATGAACTGACCACAACCCCCATTCCCCATCCCCCTGCATCACTGAGGGAGGAGGAGGTAGAGAATTTGGGAGTAAAGATGAGCCCAGGAAGAAGGGAGGGGTGGGGGGAAGGTGTTTTAAGATTTGTTTTTATTTTCTCGTTACCCTACTCTGATTTGATTGATAATAAATTAAACTAATGTCCCCACATTGAGTCTTTTGGTAATCAGTGAGTGATCTCTCCTGTCCTTATCTCAACCCACGAGCCTTTTGTTACATTTTCTCTCCCCTGTCCAGCTGAGGAGTGGGAGTGGTAGAGCAGCTTTGGTGGGCAGCTGGCATCCAGCCAGGGTCAACCCACCACACATGGAGAATAGATTTTGTTTTGGAAGAGACTGACAACAAGACTAAGGGAAAGGAAAGAGACAGACTTAAGCTCTCCTTAGAGTATAATAGCCAGATCACAGCACTCGACTTCCATATCACAGCTGGATCACATATGGCCCATTCAGAGCATGGTAAGGGTGATCTTGGTTTGTCTGTATCCACATATGGATGCATGTGGCTTCTTTAGCCTCAGAAAGCAGAAGGTGTGTTTACATCAGTGTTTTGATTCAGATCAATTTTGAAGCAGATCTCCTAATCTGATTGCTTCACCTTGCAGAATGGTTTTAGAGGGCACCAGATGGATTTCTTTCAAATGAAATTAATCTGGAATATGTGATAAAAGTTATTTGGTGAGCTCCAGCCCTTAATGGGAGTTCAATCCACAGGATCAGACCCAACCAAGTAGAGGAGGTAAAATCCCCAAAATATTTGCAATGTGGATGTGGACTCCTCAGCACCATGTTTCATTCTACAGATTCGGTCATAGGAAACCACACTTCTTGCTAATGTAGACACAGCTAAATAATATGGCTACTTGCTGAGAAGAAAACTAAGAGAGCTCATGCTGGGCATCACTGCCCACCTAGATTGTTTCAAAGACTCCTTGTTTAAAATTAGCTCAAGCATTTTCACACTGCTAAATTAACAATAGTGACTGCAGTGAAGAAATTAAAAAGAACCATTAGAGTTATGAAGTTCTGGACAATCTTTTTAGCTAGACCAAAAAAAGATAAGGACTCTTAAAAAGGTTTTAACTTTATGGAAAGGATTACACGATCTGACTGCCTGTGTTAAACATGGGATGGAGAGGACTTCAACATCCCAAGAGGTTTCTCCCACTTCTGCCTACTTAGGAGGTGTCACTTCCTACACATATTTCAATATGTGCTAGGGACGAACTAAAAAATAGTATTACAAGTAGCAATGAAACAAAAAAGGATGTATTTGAAAAAGAGCTTCAAGTTTTTCCCCTCCATGTAGTAACCACCAAGGAGCCAAGACAAGGTCTCTATCACCATGCAGGGAAAACCTGCATCAAAAGGCCCTGAAGAACTGTCACATGTGACCAAGCAAAATGAACTTTGGGACACCCAAGAAATGCATCGTTGTTCTTAGACCTGAACTGAATTCAAGGGAACCCAGAAAAAATATAGGACCATATATGGAGTGTCTTTGGAATATAGATAAGTCTTGTCACATGTAGATGGTTCTTCTTTCATAGGCTATAGACTTACTTCCTTTTTCAGTCAGGAGAGAGGCATAAGGGAGTTTCGTATGATCCCCTAATTCTTTGTCTTTGTTTACAAAGAAAATTAAAGCAGCTTGAAGGTTGCTGTAAATTTTATGAACTGGTTCCCAGGGGATCATATCCTTTGTGGCTTGTCAAAATGTACTCAGCTCTGGTGCTTCTGTAATCACTGGAGTGCACACGGTCTAGCTGGTGCCTATGCTCAGCAAGAAAATTAGTACTAGTGCCCAGGTCCTTCAATGTTAACAGATCTTTACCTCTCCCAGGTACATGTCCCGGGCTGTTGCCAAAGGGAAGAAGACCTGATGCTGTGACAACTGTCTGTCAGGGATCCACCCAGGAGGAACATACCTCTTGCATTTCCTAAGACTAAAGTGAAAGAAATTCGATTCTGGCCCTTTCACTGTTCACCTTAAAACTTTGTTAGGTTATGCTTGCTACACAGGGAATTCTGCAGAAAGAACAATGTACAGAGATGCCTCTGAACAGCCAGTTCCCCAGCAGCAATGGAAAAATCTCTGAGGTATGCAGAAGACATGCAGTTTTGTGATTAGTGAGCAGGACACAGAGGTCAGGAGTTCTGGGCTTCTCATCTCTGCCACTGGTATCCTCTGTGTCTTTGGGAATGTCACTTAAACTTCTATGTCTCAGAGCCAACATCTCTGAAATGGAGACCATGAAACCCACCTACTCATTGTGATCTGATCATATTTGTAAAGTCACTTCATATCCTCAAATGGCAGCACTTTACGGGTCCTAAGAACCATTAGTGTGGGCTGAGATATACGAAGTAAATAGCTAGAGTTCCAGTGTAAGAGTTATTTAAGGAAAGTGTGGGTGTAAGCCTAATATAAGTCACGTTCAAGAAACACACTTTCTTTGTTTCATTATTCATTTCCCACTTGGCATTCAGAATATTTAGAGTAGTTTTTAACACTTGTGTATGTTTTTTCCTGTGACTGAGGATGCAGCAGTTCATAAAATTTGGACAAGTTTTGAAAAAGCAAAGTAAAAAACTTGGAAATTTGAGCACAAATTAGTATACTCTTTAAAGGGACTTTTTTTTTTTTCTTCTTACTGGCTGTGTTTGTAATGAATTTAAAATAGCATGACAATTCATTTTGCAAGAAATGAGGAACTCCAAAAATATCAGTATGATTGTTACTTAATTCTGTACATTTTTTTAAATAACATTGTTTTGAAAGACCTTCTTAAAATGAATGACACTAAAGCATATATCTGTAACATTTTCAGGGAATTACATCAAGCACCATGTGTTGGCTTTGCCTGCTGTGTCTGCCCATCTCTTTTAGTGCTGCAGCTGTTTAGTGTTTGTTCATAATCAGAATATCTATACGATTCCAACAAGAAGTAGTAAATCAAGTATCATAATCAGTTATCTTGAAAGTCTAGCAGGATTCACAAAACCCTCTGAATGCTCTGCTACCCAGCATTTATCCTACTTGTATGAAGGTTAAAGGCTGACATTAGGTCAAATGATGGATGTTCAGATGATGTTCAAACTGGAGTGGATATGGAGAGAAGATATGAGACTGAAACCAAGACTCAGGTGGTTCCAGGATTAGTATTTTGGGACTGGCCTGTACAACATTCTGTGTGAATTTTAATTTCATAGAGATATAATCTGTACAAGCAACAGTATGAGGAGAATTTAAGCCAACACACAGATATGCAAATATAACTATCGTTTCATATGAACTTTAAGTCAGTATCAGTCACAACTCATGCCAACAAAAGTGATCTTGCACCTACCGCTGTAGGCTGCTTGTTCCTGCCTTTATGTCACCATTTCTCTGATCAAGTTCATAAGAGAGTTCACATGAATGGTTTTGCCAGCATTACAGAAATAGCAGTGGGAGGATAGTGATGAACAGCAGATGCAAAAGGATGCTGGGACCTTTTAGTGACATCACTGACTCGTGTCACTGTAAAATTGCAGTCTATGTCTGCAGCAGGAAAAAACCCTGTCTTCACAAAGGTGTAGTTTGTGTGACATGTACGACTACAAGACTTTTATCTTTTTATCTGTTCCTGTACAGTTTGTGGCCATGGGGAAAGTCAGTAATGGGCTTCCAACAATCTGATGACTTGACAACAACTTACAGTCTTCAATGTGATTTTCATAAGGGCTTTTTCTCTTGAAAAGAACTGGAAGAAAAATAGATTTTTTTATTATTTTTTTTTTTTTTCATTTCTGAAATCTGAGGAGGTTTCAGCTGTATTGACCTGGTAGAAATCTCATATGCAAGACAAGGTCAAGTTTGCATATCAGTTGTTCTTTACGGCACCTGATTTTGATCTGGAAAATGTGCTCCTTCTGGTTTGAATTCAACCCAAAGCTAAACCACAGGGAAAGCTGAGGTCCAGAACTTGGACCAAAAACCCACTAAAAGGGCATAAGTGCTGTTGCTGAGGAATTTCTTCTACAAGTCACATTTGGTTACATCTCAGTAAATTGCCAGATCAAATGCCGGCCAGTCACTGTGCAAGTTAGATTCAAAACAATATTTTGGTCACTTTGAGTTAAGGACAAGCAAGGACAAGTTGGGGAAGAGTATGCAGACCAGGCAAGGGTCACACACTGAGAGCAAACCCCACACACTCAATTCCAAAAATTTACACAGACAGACTCCTTCCATCCCCCACAGCACTCCAAAGCCACTCTTCTATTCTGTGAGCCAGGTGCTAGACCCAACTGGACAGCCTAATCTATGATCATCTCTGTTCAGCACAAAGATGGGATAGATCAGCAAAGAGGGTGAATTTCTCAGCTGAGCCCAACACCACAGCATGAGGCTGACCACTCATGAGACCTAAAGCTCTACAGCTCACCCACTGGGGGAGAAAGTCTTGCAGAGCTCTATCCTTGACTCCTTGTTTCATGCATATGTCTGCAATGGGCACTGAATGTTGCCCAAAATGAGGCGGCCCAGCCAAGACAGAGCCAAGGAGGTATTCAGGGAGAACCACCGACTTTTCTGAAAAAATACATGTTCTGTACTTCCCTACTTGCCATGAGGCTGTGAAAGGGATCACCTCAGACACAGTCACTGCTTAAGATGTCCCTTGAGCAGCCTTCTGCAGCTCCCAGTGTCTCTTCATTTTACAGAGACACTTGATATAGTTGTTGTCCATGCTGACGCAGTCTCCTTGTTTTGTTAGCAATATTTGTGAAATCGCCTCAAAGTAATTTAGTGTATTCAGTCAGGATTTATGAATGGGCTTTAAAGCAGAAAACCTGCTGTTGAATATCCATGCTCAGTCACACTTTGATAACCAGTCACTTAGGTGGTTAAAATATAACTTCTGTGAGATGGGTTTCCTCCCACTTGGGCAATTACTACAAAAAGAGTTTGCAGACAGGGCTGTCTGAAAACAGAGCCCTTCTTCCTCCTTCTCTGTCCTATGGCTTCATAAATCTCTGCTTGTGACATCATAATCTGTTGCTGTGGGAATCCTGCTGGTATCACAAACAGGGGATTACAACCTCAAAGTAGGAGCAAACAGAAAGAAGAGATTGGTTCCGTGAGAAACAAAACATCCTCAGGGAAGATGAATAGATCATCCTCCCAGACCTTTCAAGATCAGGCTTATGCACGTCCTGGAAACCTGAGATCAGATTCCAGATTGCTGTGTCTTAGTAACCTCGTCTGCAGTGTCAAGAACCTACTGAAGACTCCCTTCACATCCCCCTACAAAAAAACTGGATAGAGATGCAAGGAAGATTGGCTTTTAGAACAGGATGTAAGATAGATACAACAAGATAGAAAAAGATCTCTTTTGTGATGACAGTGTAAAACACGTTCTTACCAGATGGGGTAAACTAGCTATAATCAAATACACTTATAAACTGAGTTTATACAAATAAAGTTCAGTTCGACCTCTATCGTCTGCCCATTTAATGACTTTATTTTCACAATTTCTGCTTTGAGGAACATGTCACAAGTTTTTTTGTCCACATCACTGTGGACACCTATGAGAAAGGTCCCCCACAGGAAAGGAGCAGCTGCAGGAGACACTCTGGCTGAGCAAGGCACTTATATCCGAGTAGCTCAGGGACCCAGGTGTCAGAGGTATCATGCTCCTTACACTTGCTTCAGTAAGAGGGAGGAGAGTGCCTCAAGATGTTCAGTGCACCCACGCTATGGCTGACTGAGACCCCTGAGAGTCACTGCAGCTTTGGACCTGACACCAGGGCTCTCAGGAGTACTGCAGCTGGAAAAGGACAAGGGGTTTGGTGATCTCCTTCATAATTTCCGCACAGGGCTCTTCCAATGTTTATCCTTTACTACTAATCTATTAGAATAGAATTTGAAGGAAATGCAAGATCAGTAAAGGCATACGCAAATATAACTTTTTTCTTGTAGGTCATTGCCATAGAAACTATTGCTACAGGATCTAGAGAGACATGGCCAGATCATTAGGGCACAGAACTGAGGGTCTCAGCCTCTT
Organism: Astur gentilis; assembly: GCF_929443795.1. Taxonomy (NCBI): domain Eukaryota; kingdom Metazoa; phylum Chordata; class Aves; order Accipitriformes; family Accipitridae; genus Astur; species Astur gentilis. The sequence goes on along the minus strand of NC_064883.1, from coordinate 32,206,430 downwards.
GGGTCCAGTAACATTAATACTTATGAAGGTTTACTCCATTTTTTTTAGATAAATTTTTTATGTTCTTTTTCTTAGTTTTCCTACCTGCTAACTGGGAATAAAAATCCCAATTCGTCTCACTAGAGTCCTAGGAGGAAGCCTCATCTTGTGTGGACAGGCAACTGGAGAAGACAATGCAAGTTCTTTTGGGAGTGACTTTCCAATGATGTTCAATCTCTGTTCCAGACTCAGGCCTAAGGAATCTTTGCATAGCCCCAACCTAGGGACCTTCCCCTGCTTGTGTCTCAGGGCAAAAACTGAGCGTCACCCAGCAGACCCTTACTCTTCACTAAGTGTTGGATCTGACTAGAGTCAGTCTGCAATACTCTGTTTTGTATCCTGCATCATGTGCAATACCTCTTAACTATGGGCAGCATGTGGGGGAAGGAAGGAGATCACTGGAATTGCTCTTGCAGCAATGTTACTGTCAACTGTCCATGATGTTACCCCAGGACCCTTCTAGGCTCAGCTTGTCTATTTAGTAAAATTAAAAATGCATTCCTTCAAAATAAACCACTCTATCTGAGGGTGTAGTTTTTCAGTGAGCAATCTTAGACCACACTGTAGCCTAAAGCAGTCTTCCCCCCACGCTTCCTGCCTTATGTTCTTGATGCATCTCTTGTGCTGGCAGTAGGAATTGCATAGCCTCACAACACAGAAAACAAATCTCTTTTTTTCTTTATGTTTTTCAGACAAATCAGCTTGTTCATATGGTTGATGATATGACAGCTAGTGCTGCCCCAAGGGAAGGGAATGTGTGGTCAGAGGCATGGGTGCAGAGCTGAACCACTGCTTTTTGCAGAAGCCCACGTTCAGACTGGGCTAACCTGTTGAGGAAATAGTTTCCTTACCTACCTATTTTGTCATCATCCTCTTGCCTTCTTTTACCATCGTCAGTCTCATTCCTCTGGGTAGTTACTGAAGGACTCCACTTAAACTTTGTTTCATTACAGTTACTTCCCAAATTTTCCTGGGCAGATCAACATACAGGTAATTTGGAAGTCTATATTATACCTTGAGAGCCTAGTGGAGTGGACGGTACTTGGGAATGCTGAAATAGTTGTTGAAAGCTATTTGCTGTCTGGTTTCTAGGAGACAGCATGACTCATTGCATCTTTCCTTGCAGTCTGCACCTCTCAACCATTTATCAACTAACACACTTGATCAAGACTGATAAAAAATCTTTTAGAAAAATTATAGAGAGCTGCACTGTAGAATGGGAACACTAAAGTGTGGAAATAAAATGATTGCTGAAGATAAGGTCTGTTCCACTAGCATTGAAGAATGTAGGCTCACATTCATCCCAAGGGATTTATTGATGAAACTCCCACTAGTGCAAGTAATAAATGCATGCATAAATCCCTTTGTATCTTGACAATTTTCTCCTAACCATGCTTTGAACAAACTTCACAGTCAGCAGTCTTTCTGTGTGTGTGTGTGGGGGGGTGTCTTTAAATTATTATTGCCGTTATTTCATTCAGCACTACCTAAATATATCAAAACTACAAAAGAGTCTTAATTTTAGTTGAAAAGTATCATTTACATATGCACACCATTATAAGAACGATAAATAACAGTAGTAGCAATAATAACAGTAATGGTCCAAAACATGATTTCAGAACCACAAAAAAAGCAGATGTGGATTTGGTGCAGTAATCATAAATAAGTAATAGCTGGTAATTAACACATTGCATTTCAAGCTCTGAAAGGAAAATGACACTAGCGTGATAAGGCTGTTTTCTGCAGCTCATTTAGAATAAAGGTGTAAATGGCATATATGACATTTCATAACTGTATATGCCCAGAGATTAGAATGCAGGAAGGAAGGCAAAGACATCATACACAGGTTACAAAGGAAAGTTCAGCTACTGCTGTAGAATGTACAGATTTGGTCTTATAAAAACAGTGCTCTGAATGCCTTTTCTGACAAGCAAGAAAATGTTGTCAAACATTTGATTCATTAAATGTTATCTTCACTATACAAGAAAAGTATTCTAAGCCCTGACAAAGCCCAGGAAGCAGAAAATGAAATAAAACAGAACTTTGCTGCCCATCCAGAAAAAAAAATCATAAAAATGACCACTGAAAATGAAAAAATTCCTTCTTATGCAAATACAGGTCTTCCAATTTGAGGTTGATGAGGTAAAAGGCTCCATTCATGTCAAATTTTAAAAGGCACAGCTGAAGAATATGGGGGGCATTTTCCACAGTATGTACCTGCTTTAGAACTGTAAAAGTTTTTGAGTAGTTTAGTGTATTGGTTTTGTTTGGCAAGGTTTTGGTAGCGGGGGGGGGTTACAGGGGTGGCTTCTGTAAGAAACTGCTGGAAGCTTCCCCTGTGTTCAAGAGAGAGCGAGCCCATATTAGCCGGCTCTGAGACGGACCCGCCGCCGGCCAAGGCCGAGCCAATCAGTGATAGTGGTAACGCCTCTGTGATAACATTTTTAAGAAGGAAAAAGTTGGGACGGAGAGAAACTGCCGCCGGAGTGAGGAGTGAGAACATGTAAGAGAAACAAGCCTGCGGACACCAAGGTCAGTGAAGAAGGAGGGGGAGGAGATGCTCCAGGCGCCGGAGTGAAGATTCCCCTGCAGCCCGTGGTGAAGACCCTGGTGAGGCAGGCTGTCCCCCTGCAGTCCAGGGAGGTCCACGGTGGAGCAGATCTCCACCTGTAGCCCGTGGAGGACCCCACGCCGGAGCAGGTGGGTTCCCGAAGGAGGCTGTGACCCCGTGGGAACCCCGCGCTGGAGCAGGTTCCTGGCAGGACCTGCGGATCTGTGGAGAGAGGAGCCCACGGAGCAGGCTTTCTGGCAGGACTTGTGACCCCGTGGGGGACCCGCGCTGGAGCAGTGTGCTCCTGAAGGACTGCACACCGTGGAATGGACCCATGCTGGAGCAGTTCGTGAAGAACTGCAGCCCGTGGGAATGGCCCACGTTGGAGGAGTTCGTGGAGGACTGTCTCCCGTGGGTGGGACCCCACGCTGGAGCAGGGGAAGAGTGTGATCAGCCCTCGTCCTGAGGAGGTGAAGCGGCAGAAAATAACGTGTGATGACCATAAACCCCATCCCTGTCCCCCTGTGCCGCTGGGGGGGCTTGGTGGTGAAATCCGGGAGGGTAGTTGTGCCCGGGAAGAACGGAGGGGTGGTGGGAAGGTGTTCTGAGATTTCGTTTTACTTCTCATTACCTTGCTCTGGTTGATTTGTAATAAATTGAGTATGTTTTGCAAATTGAGTCTGTTTTGCCCGTGACGGTAATAGTGAATGATCTCTCCTGTCCTTATCTCGACCCGCGAGCCTTTTGTTATATTTTCTCTCCCCTATCCAGCTGAGGATGGGGGAGTGATAGAATGGCTTTGGTGGGCACCTGGTGTTCAGCCAGGGTCAACCCATCACAGTCTTTTTGGTGGAGATGCCGGGGAATGTGAGGAATTTGAGATAAGGATAGTAACTGAGAGAGGTAACGGGCAAAACATGGACTGAACGCAGCTAGAGAGTTAAGAGCTGCTTGATGAGTGGGGAATCTTTATTGTTGTAATTGTGGTGAAGGGATGAGGGGTGGATTGTGTGTGTAAATTGTCCACTTTTGTCAGTTTTGTGATGATATTATTTTGATTTTGGTGTGGGGAATTATTTTTGTGATGTGAGTGAAGACTTTGTGTGATGAATGTGGATTTTAATGATAGTTCTTAAAAATGTGATGCACAGAGGCGAGGGGTGGAATGTATTGGTTTTGTTTGGCAAGGTTTTGGTAGCGGGGGGGGGTTACAGGGGTGGCTTCTGTAAGAAACTGCTGGAAGCTTCCCCTGTGTTCAAGAGAGAGCGAGCCCATATTAGCCGGCTCTGAGACGGACCCGCCGCCGGCCAAGGCCGAGCCAATCAGTGATAGTGGTAACGCCTCTGTGATAACATTTTTAAGAAGGAAAAAGTTGGGACGGAGAGAAACTGCCGCCGGAGTGAGGAGTGAGAACATGTAAGAGAAACAAGCCTGCGGACACCAAGGTCAGTGAAGAAGGAGGGGGAGGAGATGCTCCAGGCGCCGGAGTGAAGATTCCCCTGCAGCCCGTGGTGAAGACCCTGGTGAGGCAGGCTGTCCCCCTGCAGTCCAGGGAGGTCCACGGTGGAGCAGATCTCCACCTGTAGCCCGTGGAGGACCCCACGCCGGAGCAGGTGGGTTCCCGAAGGAGGCTGTGACCCCGTGGGAACCCCGCGCTGGAGCAGGTTCCTGGCAGGACCTGCGGATCTGTGGAGAGAGGAGCCCACGGAGCAGGCTTTCTGGCAGGACTTGTGACCCCGTGGGGGACCCGCGCTGGAGCAGTGTGCTCCTGAAGGACTGCACACCGTGGAATGGACCCATGCTGGAGCAGTTCGTGAAGAACTGCAGCCCGTGGGAATGGCCCACGTTGGAGGAGTTCGTGGAGGACTGTCTCCCGTGGGTGGGACCCCACGCTGGAGCAGGGGAAGAGTGTGATCAGCCCTCGTCCTGAGGAGGTGAAGCGGCAGAAAATAACGTGTGATGACCATAAACCCCATCCCTGTCCCCCTGTGCCGCTGGGGGGGCTTGGTGGTGAAATCCGGGAGGGTAGTTGTGCCCGGGAAGAACGGAGGGGTGGTGGGAAGGTGTTCTGAGATTTCGTTTTACTTCTCATTACCTTGCTCTGGTTGATTTGTAATAAATTGAGTATGTTTTGCAAATTGAGTCTGTTTTGCCCGTGACGGTAATAGTGAATGATCTCTCCTGTCCTTATCTCGACCCGCGAGCCTTTTGTTATATTTTCTCTCCCCTATCCAGCTGAGGATGGGGGAGTGATAGAATGGCTTTGGTGGGCACCTGGTGTTCAGCCAGGGTCAACCCATCACATTTAGATACCTATGAGTGACACGTTCAGGATGGACACGCTGAAAGTCATGGATGTGTGCCAGAGAGTGCAGTTTCAGATCAACAAGGTCTCCTCCTGAACTCAAGTGGAACCCAGGTAAGGGGGGTTGTATGAATGAAAAAAATGAAGAACAAAACTCTGGCTGAGGTTACTACCTTCAGAAGCCCGCTCCATTTCGAGTCCACAGGCAGCAGCTCTGCTTGTAAATCAGGGCTCGACACTGCGGTGTCCCTAAGCTAACTGGAACCAGAGGCGGCTTCCTCCAGACCACGGGCTCCGATGTGCCGCGGACAGGCAGCCAGATGCGAAAGGGAGCAGCCATCCATGCAGGGCAGTCTGGCAGAGAGCTGGGGGCAGCGGCAGCCTGGTCCCACCCATGCCCTCCGTGCTTGGACCTGAAAAACACTTTCCCAAAAGTGTTTTTCTTTCACTAGAAAGGCTAGAGAATGAAATGCTTTATCCAGCTCAAAACTTTACAGGTTTGTTTCCGTAGAATTTCTACACCCATGCACACAAAGGCTACACTTAAGTATTTTTAAAATATGTGTTAATTTAAGCAGCAAAATGACTATACAATGAACTATGCAGCCTGCCTCCTAAACCTCTCTGCCACATTACTGGTAAATCTTAGGTTTACCTTGGATATTTCAAATTTAAATTATTTAAAATTAATACATGACCCCTTTTGCTGGCCGTAGCTTAAATTCCTGTGTGTCTCTATCATGACTATTTATTGCTAAGGCACGAAATATACAGAAGCAGGGAAAAAAAATAGGCTGGCACCCGGGTGATCTGTTCTCCACTAGCATGTGGGAGAAACAGGTTCTCTTCCAACCCTCTTGTTCCCCAGGCTGTCATGGGCACCGAGTGCTGCAGAGATAGCAGCAGCAGCTTCTCCAGCTGATTAACCAGAGACAGTGACAGACTTTAACAGGAGTGCTACCCAGCACTCCAGAGCCAGAAGAATAGTTGCCTCAAAATAGAAGCAGATGGGTCTGCGTAAAACGATGGGACTTCGGAATTGAAAAAAGTGTGTTAGTGGGGAGGGTAAGAAGGAATTGTGTTTCTCATTTTAAAAGGAATATGTACACTCTGTCTCTTACTATCTTTTCCAGCAGGAAGATGAGGAGGTCAGGCTGCGTTACAATATAATGAGCTGTGGTAAACTGTGATTTTAAAACATGTTGAAATCTTTAATAGCAAGAGTAGAAGACTTTTACAAAAGTACCATGTTATAGATCATTTATACAGGGATAATTATCCTGGTAATAAATCTTAATAGGAACAAACATGCTTTTTCTTTCATATTTTGGACAACTCAAGTGGACTACGTGGAAAACAGAGAAACGTCCTATTTTACAAATCAGGTCCAAGCATGGAGCTGAATTTGAAATTTGTCATTGAGATTCCCTGACTCTGAAAGACATTTGCTGTTGTAAGGATCAAACTCTGAAGTCGGTAGGCCTGAGTCTCCAGCAGCTTTTACGCCAGGGTAACTCCTTAGACCTCAGTGAAATTGTTCTAGATCTGTGTTCGGGTAACTGAAAACAGAATTGTCCTGAAAGGATGGCTTCCCATTCGCTGTAGAAAACCCAGGACCATTGGACTTTAATTTATTGATCTGATCCCAATATAGCAAATCTGCTTCCTAAGGGTATGTTGCAGGGCTTTAGGATAGCCTTATACTGCTCTGAGGTGGAAGTCACTTGTTCCCCCACTATATCACAGGTGTGCTGTAGTGCCCTCCAAAACACCGAAAATTACACTTACATTAGGCTCATCTTTGGTTACAGACCTCTAAAAGTTCACACTATATCAGAAAATAACGCTGGACTGGACCTATTTTCCAACTCTGGACTAACTTTTTCACATCCACGATTAAACTCTCTCAGCCCCCAAAGCAGACTGACCGCATTTAATATGCTTATTGAGGATGTGTCAGGCCCATGCTGAGCCCTGAACTGTGTGTAGGCACTGTCTGGGAGAGTGCTGGGACGCTGCTGACGGTGCACGCAATTTGACCATATGGATGGTCATGCACCGGCGCGCAGGGCTGTGCAATAGCCTGGCTCAGTTTAGTCCTATAAAAATAGTCTTAGTGTCTAAGCCTGTCTCTTGTCTCTTAAATGCCCTTCTTAGATAAACTGACACCTAGAGATCCCCATTTCTCCTCACTGAGTTTAGAAAACATCTATGGTGACTAACTCAGACCTAGATTTTAACTTTCTCATGCCTAAACTGAATTGAAGTGTCTGCTAACCGGAGTGTTTCAGGGACACCATATACCTCAATGAAGAAAGAAAGAGGAGGGCAGATTTCTTACCGCGTATGACTGGATTTAGTATCTGGTAAAGCTGAATCTTTGTGTAAAGAAATAAAGAGTGAAAATAAGGCAGTCTCTGCCACATGTAGATCAATGCAGAAGCAAGCACTCACTGAGCCAGGCGAGGTGCTGACACCATGCTTTTCTCCTGTCTGCTCTGTAAGCAGTATAAACAGTAATAGATGTTGTATCATTTTGAATTGCCTCATTGAACGTAATGCTGATTTTAGACTCGGTTTGAGCCTCCTAGCTACCATGAAGCAGAGAATATTTACTCTCATCTTAGAAGATTTTACCTGACGAGACAGAACGAACAGCAGTCAATACCATTAGGGTGAGCAAGACCCTTCTGCACTCCCAGCAATTCTTCAGGGCATCGTCCCCGCAGAGCCCTGTGGGATCTCAGAATCAAGTGGAGTAATGGGCATGTCGGTGCAGAGAGTGATTAATCATCAGTCAAGTTAGAGTTTGGGGGACACACAGACACTTATCCTAATGTAAGGAGAGTAAGCCCCCAATTACTGCCCTTGTTACCTAATGCTTGACATGGCCTCAGTACTCCCTCAGACCTGGCAGAGACCCAGAGAGAGATGCTGATATTCAAAGCTGCAGTTGCTGATTCTTTGAGTGTCCCTTGATGCATCTGATTAAAGCAAATGATCGATACTAAACTTTGAGAAAAACTAGTGTGGGGATGTTACGGATGACAGCCCATGAATAAATAACTCCGATAATGGCATTTGTCTTACAATAAAGCTCATTCATAATTTAGCAAGAATAATGCCCATTAAAGAACACCTAGAATGATCACTGCCAAAATAAAGAGTTAATTGGTTTCTATCTTCTGGGAACTCTCTCATAATAAGCTCAGTATGGAAAACTGGCTACGAACTCTATATACTGATCATAAAAGTATCTACTCTCCAGGTCACCTCCCCCTCATTTAGTCTTTCTTCAGCACTTTTTGGATGTCTGCTTTTGGCACATGTTCTCTAACTTGGAAAGGAAAAATGTTGAGAGAGGTCCCATCTCTTTTTCACAAAAATAAGGAAGAATTTGACCCAATCTCCACTGAAGTCATCAGAAACTGATTTGGGTCCCAAAGTAAATATCATGGGACCCTTAAAGTAAATATTGCTCCTTATTAAGCAAATCAGTGTTGCTGTATGCTACATTTAGAGGAAGGAATAACCCAGTTATGTCAGAGGAGTTATGTACTTTAATAAAATGTAGCTTGAATATTCATACTGTACAGTCATGTAACGCCTATAAAATGTTTCCTGCCCCACCACCACAAAAACGGTTTGCAGATGTCTTTTAATCTAGAAATACTGTCTGTGTAAGGCAAGGGGAGGATGCCAATACCCAAGCCTTGGTCTAACAAAATACAAGTGGTTTGTATTTTCACATAAGAATTGTGCATATGTATTGGCACATCTGTTCACTACGCAGTCCTGCAGCCTGGAATAGATAACACTGACTTTGGGGATTAATGCCAGCCTCACTTGAACAACAAACACTTGTACTCTAACAGTCTTTGGAGCACTAAAACAGGATACGCCTCTTTGGACATCGTGTCAAAATGCAAAGTACCATCCGATCCTGCCCTCACTGGGTGACCACCTGTTTCTATTTAATGTCTTCTATTTAACAAGTGTAGTATGATGGCGATGGAGCCAGTGTTTCAGAAGCATCCTGGAACAATACTCCCTGTGGAAAATTTTGGTGTCCCGTAGTGCTTCACATCTACCTCAACTATATTAAACACTACATAAAACAATCCAAATTCCAGACGTTCTCTCTAGATATTGTAAGTACGCTACACCAGTATTTATGAGATCAAAAACATGCCAAGGCTTTAAATCCATGATTCTAAATAGAAACTTTGGGTTTCACGCAAGGCTGAGCTCTCAGCATACTGTCCCCTCCCCTGAACGTGCCATAGCCTCAACCTCGAATGTGACCACAAATGTCACCACTGTCACTTCTCTTGAGGGGAAGTCTCAGCAATATAAGGGATGATAGTGCAAAGGGACAGCAGTGCAAACCCTGGGCGTTGTTTGAGATCTTTGTAAACCTTGCTGCCGGTGACCTGAGGGGAGCTGGGCTGCCTCCTCTCCCCTCTCACACGCATTACCCTGGCCTCTTTCATCAGGCCTGTGAAACCGTTTCTCTTACTGCCCTGATTGCTAAAAAAGTGCAATTAGCAATGGCTGTTTTCTGATGTTGACCCACACACATGAGAGGAAGAAGAGGCACTGCCAGGGTCTGGGTGCAGAGGCATCAGATGAGCTGATCTGTAGGAAGTCACTGGATTTCAACACCTGAACTGCTTGGTCTCTAAAAGCAAAGCTCTGGAGTGCACTGCTATATATACCTTCCGGCTTTTCTATATTGCTGAGATTTCCCCTTCTTCCTCCAGGCCATTTCAGCCTCTTCTACCTGCTTACGTTTGTAGGAGTGAAATGAGCAGCAGGCTGAGGTACGAGGACAGGTGGATGGAGCAAAAAAGGAGCCAGGGCAGAGGGTGAAAGCTCTTTGTCCTGGAAGGGAAAGTGTTCCCGTGGTTCTGCCCCCCAGGAAACCACCTGGCACAACGCGAGGGGCACCATCGCAGGGCAACTGCGCGTGCACACGCGTGCGTGCACACAGACATATCTATTCTGGGGGGAAATTATGCAGGTTGGAGACCCTTGGTCTCAGATAGTTTCACCTCAAGCCAAGGGTCTATGTCATGTGGGCAGTTTTCTGGTGGTTTTCCTTTTCCCCAGGAGCAGATGGGGTTTTCCTGAATAATATGCATGCATTTCTGTGTGCTGAATTACACTTTCCTCCTGTGGCTATCCAGAGTGAATTGTGGAGGACTGAAGCATGCTGATGCAGAGAGCTCGCACCGCATATACCATACGAGACGTACCGGGGAGATTTTAGTCTCTAAGGATAGCAGCCCAAGATACTTAATGAACGCTGTTACCTTCTATTATTTCCTGTAAGAGAAAGTGGAGAGAGATGATTCACTAAGGAAATCTGCATAATTAGGGTCCATCATTTCCTACAGATGGAAACGTCACAGGCAAAGCAGAACACTTTCCCCCATCCTTTTAGCAATTCTTCTCAAGTAGCTGTTAGCTCCTCCACCTCTGGGAAGGGAGAACGGAAAGCTAATGCCAAAGAAATCTTCAGCAGGATAACTGCTTCCCCCTTGCTGCAACTGCCACTGCTCCCTCATCTTTCTAACTCCACATATTTTCTGTTTAGGAAATGGTCAGTTCAATTTCACTTTCTCTTATGATGTGGGGCTTTTATGGCAATTTATAAATCATGCACTAACCACAAACTGAATTTCGGTCTGACAACTCAGGAACAGTACAGCGGTCTGCTGAGGCCTGGTCTCTGCCAGGATCTGGCCCATGCCACCGGAATGGCACAGACTGCCGTCAGATCAGTCCTTGAGAACAACAGTCTCAAATTCCTGCTTTGGCCAACTTCATATTTCGCTCTGCCTCTTGCTCAGCAGACAGGGTCACCACTGTGTGAGGTTTGCATGGAAGGGATTATTCAGCCAGTGGTCACCAAGTGGGGAAGAGGGAGGGAAAGGGGGTGTTGAATAGTTCAAAATGGTGAGGGAGAGATGTTAGAAATGCACGATTTATGCATTTTGTATGACTTTACCAGAAGTTAGGGGCATACATTTTTAACACTAAAATAATTTCTAGATGGTCCTGTCATATGAGGTAGAATTCACTGCTGCCAAAAATGGGAGGTCCCGCTCTACTCCACCCTTCCCAGATGTGAAACACTACCTCCTATTTGGGGCTAGATATGGCATATATTTAGACAGCCCTTCTCCCTTCCTTCTGCTGGTTTAACTCACTACTCAGGCAGAAAACTAATTCAAGGAGGGTGGAGAGGGGAAGGGAGAGAGTTAGATTTATGTTAGCTCGGTGAGTTAAAGCAGCCCAGGGACACATTTGGAAAATGATAGAGGAAGTGTAAAAGAGAAAGTAGGGCCTTAGGGCTAGGAACAGGGGAGGGGAAGAGAGTGGAGAGTAGCTGCAAACTCCTTTACAGTCTCGATTGCTCTTAGGACAGGACTCTCCTTTGTATCAGCATGAAGGTAGGTAATACCAGTCTAAGACAACTGTGAATTAGAGCATCGGCACAGTGGGTTTGCTTTTAAAACCATTTCAATGTAAAAATCACCTATAAGCAAAGATTGGTGGGGGGAGACTTAAAATGTGTAAATCAGGCCTAAGTTTACCTTCATTCAGAAGCTCTGAGCAGCTTAGCAACATCAGAGCTGGAATGCCTCGCTTGAGGATGTCTGCTGGCATACTCTACCTTCAAAACTTTTTCCCAGGTGTTTCTCAGTTGGGTGTTTGCATTTATGTCTTATTCTCTTATTCTGCTATTGTTTTTCTTATTCTGCAAACTGATAGGAGAGGCTTGGAACCTGAATTGCTTGATATGTTTAATAGAGTTTTTTACTTTTTTATGGGCTTTTTAAATAAATTATATGACAAGTGAACAAAATAAAAATCTTAAAAAGAAAATCCTCAGACTATTACACTTTATGTAGAGTCGATCACATTAGGATATCAAACAGATTTTCTAAAAAGTGTTCTTGTGACAACAGATGATCATAATCTCAACTTTCTGGTAAAGCACATGGACTGTATACTTTCTGGTTTGCTTTTGGTTTTTTCCTCTCTTTTGATTGCTAACATATTGAATTGTTTTATCTCCAATGCTCATCCACCTTTCTCTGATGAGTCACTCAATATATTATTTAAAGAATCATTTTGCACAGCTCCATACTCAAGTCCAGCAAAAATGGGAAGTTTCATGAATCATGTGAGAAAACCTTTCTTTCCTTGTAAGGCTCTAAGAATGAATCAGTCTTCATAAGTTTTGTATACAGTCATAAGCATCTCATTTTTTGTACTAAGCCTTACAAAGTTAGAAATCAGCCCCTCTGCATTCCACCTTTTACAATGAGGATAATTACCCTCAGCTCCACAGTAGCTGGAAACCTTAAAGCTACATCTAAAACCTGTGCTTGCATCTAAAGACAGATTGAAGTGCATTTTGCTTTTTTTTCTTCCAGTACTGTTAATACTGTTACTGCTTTGTAGATCAATAGTAACTTTTCCTAAACAATAGTGTACTTTGTAAACCAGGGTCCTCTTCTGAGCAATAATAAATGGTCAGCTTATGTTAGCTATTTTTGTGATGTGATTAGTTTATTATAAAGTATTCTCCAGCCCACATCTCTGGGGAGGAGTGGACTGCGAACAGGGATAACAAATGGCAGTCTGCTGCTCCCAGAGACCACAGACCTCACTGCTTTGCCTAAAAAGCAACTGCCTGAGATTCCTTATCTCTTCTAAAGTTTCACACTAAATCGAAGACCTCGACAAGAACTTCCTGTCCCCTTGTAAAAGCCCCTCACCTAAAAAGCTGCTGGAAACTTGTGGCCTTCAAAGGTGAGATCTGAATATCAGCTCTCCCCCTGTGCCACTTTGCAATACAAAGGAACCTCTGAGCTTTAATTGTCAGACAAAGGAGACTGTCTTAACCTACACAGTCCCTTTAATTAGGGTCTGCATGTGTATACATCAGTGACCTTTAATGGCAGACCATTAGCACCTTTAAACATTACACCCTGATAGGTTTAGAGTCTGTGTGCAGAGAAGGTTTTCGGTATTAAAGGTCTCTTTAATCTAAGGGAAAGGATAATAAGACCCATTGCCTGGAAACAAAAGTCTGCAGAATTTTGTACTTGCTTGTTTCACATTGAAGACACCTTGCCACTGAAGCACCTTCGTCAAGTCTGGTCTCTCTTGGAAGCTAAAGCCCCTTAGTGTTGACAAAATTAAACCAGTAAAGAGTGGTAAATAGCAGGAAAGGAGTGTAAACTGTAGAGGGATATATGTCTGGCCACAGGACTGTTTATGACTCAGTTAACAGACCTCAGCTGAATCACCGTAACGAGCTCTCCCCTGGGGCTCCATTACACTATATGGGGCAGGATCCTTCTTCCAGCCCTTTGACCAATGGTACCACCACAAGCGTTTGTGGGGCTGCAGACAGAACTAAGCAAAGGAGATAATTCGGGGGGGGGGGGGGGGGAACCAAAAAACAAACCCCAACAACAAAAAACCCCAGCCTGGACTTCTTCTTAGTGGGATCAAATAGGATTCATTCATTGATCTGCTTCATGGCAAGACCCCATCAAGCAGTGAACCCACAGAAGCAGGGAGAGGGCCCTTGCAGTACAGGGTGAGGAATAAGTGCTGTGGGATAAAGTGCCACAGCATTGCTGCCAAGCACTTAACTTTGTCTTTAATATGTTGTTTTGCAAGGTGAAATAGTCTAGTTTAAACATTGAATTTATCAGCTCAGTTATATGGAAAAGCTGAAGTACAAAAAACAGTAAAAAGCTAAAAGGTTAGCCTCAGCTCTCTGGTCAGGCCTCCTTCTGCTAGGGGATTTCCATCACCCACAGCTTTCCAATGAGAAACCCCTACCTCTGGTCATTGATAAACTCTAGTAAGCATTAGCCTCCATGTTCCTGGTGACCATGACTGTTACGGTGATGTTTTTTCAGGTCTTCGACTAGGAAGTTGTTTTATGGTCCATTTAAAGGGAAGTGATCTGAAAGAAAAAAATGATGTGAATAAATTCTACAATGCCATAGTAGCAAACTTACTCCTGGTTGGATCAGGAATAAATGTGCCACTTTAAAATGTAGTATTTTATATGTTATGCTTATACATTGCCCCCTTCTAATTCACCCAATGATTCCCCTGATAATTTCCTTACCGCTTTGTACCCTTTCAGGACAGGCCTATCTGGTCACCTTCTGGGCTCTAACACTCTGATGTCCCAGAGACTAACTGTCATTTCCCACTTTATAGTCTGGCACAGAAGCACACTTTCCACCTTCACAGACATTCCAGCGATGGAGACTCTGGGATCCCACCTATGCCTTTACCTCTCTGATCACTGTGATTCTCCCATCTATCCCCTCAGGGTGCCTCAAAAAGGTTTTCAAGTTCCATGCTTAGGAGAAAAGCAAAGGCCTAACAGGCCTTAAAACATGGACTTTTCCAAGTCTATTGCACTCCTGGTAGAGGCCAGAAGCCCTTGGGCAAGGACTTTGAGGAGTTCAGAGGTAGATAAGAGATACTAATCACCATTCCAGTGCGGAAGCTGCCACAACCACTTTCAAACAGAAAGCCAGTACAGTCTGCAAAGGCACCATCTCAAATCATATTTTGCTGCTGATTCTGCACCTGACTTGGCTAAGACTGGGAAAAACAGTGTGTGGGGATCCTCAGGAACCAGGACTCTGTCAACCAGGAGCCTTTTTAGCACCCTGATCTTGCACAACCATTAAATGCTCCTTTCTGCCAACCCACAAACAGCTGGTGCTACTTATATTGTTGTGGCTGGATGTGAGAAAATGTTCCTTTACCTTCCTTTTCCTTCCTAATTTTTTTCCCCCAGTCTACTCCTTACATAGAGGCTGCTGGCCAAACCTGCATACAAAACTCTCCTCCTTTCTCCAAGACTTGTTATCTGGCTTAGGCAGACACCCAAGTCCCTTCAGACTTCAAAGTTTTCAGCATGCATGCAAGGAACCAGCCATGCTTCGTGCACTCCTTCTCCTCTCAACCTCCCCCTGACTTCCCCAGGCTGCTAAACTCCAAAACAGAATCTTCAGTTATCCAGAGTCCAACTGTTTATCACAGCAATACCCACCAGGGTTCCTGGAGGAGTCACGACGATGAGAACCAGCCTTCTCATTTACTACCGTAAGCACTGGAGAGAACAAACATAGGCCAGAGCCTGAATGCACATGTCCTGCTGACCCTTCCCCTGCCAAAGCCCAAAATAACTTTTTTAGGAGAGTAAAAACATGGTTAGTCACCAGTCCCTGCAGATAAGCATTTGTAATCTGACGGTGCTGGGTCATGTTTGCTTGGGAGATAAGTTGGAGGCTGAGGCACAGGAAGCACTCTGGCCAAGCCGTAATGTTTGTGAGGGTGCCTGGCCTGGCCTCAGTTCCAGAATTAGCAACATCCCTTTTGCAACCCTGCAAGAGCTCTGGTGGCACCAGTCTGACTAACGCTGGGCAAATCTTTGTTTGCAAAGACGCCCTTTTGCCACACCGACTGAGGACATGGAATTTATAATAGGGATTATCTGTGGTCCTACGCAGCAAATCATCTGTATGATACTGGTACAGTCAGCCTGCTTACATCGCCCCTGCTAAGGATCCATCACCACCTGGAAACTCTCCCTTCTTTTTCTCCCATGCGAAAGCATCGTTCACAAAGCAGTATGCATCCCACACTGAGAAATGTCTGGGGCCTCAAGGTGTCTATCCAGAACACCAGCTGTTATGGCAGAAAAGAACTCCCAGGCATCAAGCCTCTCAAGAAGAAATATTTGTGAATATGATAAACTAGAAATAGTGGGGAGATCAAGAACTTCACTCACAGGCTACTGAAACAGGACAGGAAAATATCTGTTTGTTACACTTATTACCTTTCAAGGTTGGCAACTCAAAGCATGCTGGTGATTACATCCACTACGCACCTTGCCAACCTTGAGCCAAGTAGGAATGGTGTCCAGAAAGAGCTTGTAGACCCCCAACATCACAACCTGTATTTTCCAGAAAGATCTAATGGGTTTTTACCAGAGGTAATGGCAAGGCTTAGAGAGGAACCATGGGTCTCTGGATTTTCATTAGCTGAGGTCATTCAGCTGACATGACATGGTAAAGCATAATGAGGTAGATAGAGAGGCCCAAGAGGATGCTCTGCACCCAGTTAGAGAGTAAAATTGCAGGGTAAAAAAATAATTGTGTTGTGAAGAAAGATTTAATAGTCCTACCTTCAATAGACAAAACATCCTCAACTTGACTATAACCTCTTAAGATCATTTCAGCCATATATAATAGTGTACTACACCACTGGTGAGCCCACAGCTTTTCTATGGCAGGCAGGGACAGTAGCAGTCCCTGGCTGTCTCACTTCTAAACATGTTTGAAGAATTGCTTTTTCAGCATTCAGTGGCTTGGTGCTTGAAGCAAGTGAAGAGGGTTTTCCTCTCCATGCACCCACCACTGAAACATCCCAAAGCCCAACTACTTGAAACTAGTGCTATATTGCATTTAAGCTAAATTGTATCCACCACACTTTAATCATGAATGGGCATTTAAAATCCTTCTTTTTGTATTTGTGTTAGACCTGTGTTTTAAAGCCCTGCCCAAGTATTCATTGTCTGGTTTTGTTCTAGACAAAAGTATTTTTCTTGTGATTCAGAAGGTTTATTGCTCATTTCACCCAGTACCTACAGAAATTGATTGATGACTGGGGTTTCCATGCAGTGGCCTGTCCATGTGTGGCAGAAATACCAAATGTACTTGGATTGCTGGCAATCAAAGGAGTTCACCTATGGCAGACACAAATTTCACATGGGGAAAGATCGATAATTAAAAATTATGATTAACAAGGGAGTTAAAATAACAAAAGACATCCACAACCAGTAGAGATGTGTGCCAAGCTCTTTATAATTTATTGGCCATTTTTTTAACAGGCAAAGACATTACTTTTTTTTTTTTATGACTGCCCACATTTTGTATTAGGAAGCATCGTGGCTTTCATAAAGCTTGTGCTGCTTGGCAGATGTTGCCAGCCAGTCTGTGGGGCTTTGGCCTTAACTCCATACATAAAGGAGCTCTTCTTAACCATGATGTTCACTACCATTGTCAGTGACTGTAAGGAGGATTTCTCTGTTAATTGCAGAAGTTTATAGTGACTGTTACCCAGGTTGCCCTTAATAGTGGGTATCTAGTTAATATGTCTAGTTCTTACGGAAGCCTGGGGCGAGTGGTATGGCTGCAGATGTCTGCTCTGTGGATAACTAAGGTTAAGTGAGATGAATCTGAACTTGGTTTTTTGCAGTACAATCTTTTCCAACAAATCCACCTTTATTTTCTGCGTCCTGAACAGACCAGAGAATCAGTGCAAGCCATCTTCATTAAGTGTCTGTTTACATTCCCGTCTTTGGGCAGATTGCTATCATACTCCCAGAAAAGGATGCAAATGAGTGGTAAACTGAGTGTTTCAGAAATCTCCATCTTGGCCCCTTAATCTTGGAGATTTCTCATTAGCCACCTTCAAATAGGCCCTAAACATTGAGGAAAATATCCCATATTTCAGTGAGACAGATAAGGCATAATACATAGGAATCTTTCCTTAAACTTGAAGAGATTTTAGTTCACAGCCAATGCATTTAAATGGAATTGCAATTGGACAGCTCTCCATTTCCATGACATTTGCTAGTCTGGGACATGACTGGAAAGGATCTTAGATATTTGATTTAGTGGGTAAGTACTGCTTTGACTAATTTGGCTATTTGAACTTGCCAGATGCAAATGTGGACATTTCAGAAAGCACCTGCTGTCTCCAGGGATATTTGTGAAAATGAGGTGCTGTCTCTCTTGAGGCTTATTTTGGCAAACAAAAATCAGTAAAACAAAGCCCAATATTGCAAAATATCTCTGACTCTTTTACAATAAAAAAAAAAAAAAAAAAAAGCTGTGAGACCAAATAGATCCTAATTAAGTTAAATCAAGTGAAGTGTGCAAAGAGAGAAAAAGAGAGAAGAATATTTCAAACAAGCTATTTTTGGTTTTGCCTTCACAAAACTCTTTTTCTTTCTCTCTCTTTGTTTATATGGCCGGGCTCAGCCTCAGCTAAAACAGCTGATTCCAATAAAGAAGTACTGGCAGCAGCTTTCAGACCTGCTTTCCCCCTTGAATCTAAGAGAAAAACAGAAAAGAGTTTGCAAACTTTTCCAAGTGGACCTGGAGGGGCTTACTTTCTAGAATTTGAATGTCTGGCAAAAGAACTCATGCTAATTATAACATCTCAATGCTCTCAGCTTCCCAAACCCTTTCCTGCCCTTTCCCCAGAGCAGGAGAAGGAATGTGCAAGACTCCTATTGACAGTGAATAGTAAACTCAGGAGCCCCCATTTTTTCCCTTTCTCCAGCTGAACCCACACCTGCCTTGGACAGGTTCATCCACAACAGCTGTGAAATGCATCTTTCATCCTTGTAGCCTAGAATTGCTAAAATGTGAGACCACAGCAAATTGAAAGCCTGTATCCTGCTAAGACAATTTGTCAGTCTTCATTTGTAGCAAGCTGTGTGGCAGTGCCACTGCTAGTTAAAGGGTCAGTATGACTTTCATTTCAGATTACCTGTTCTTTTTGAGGATCCCCACTATGAATTCCCACTTGTGGGATATAGAATTCTTTTTGCAACAAGCCAGAGATCTGCCTTGAAAAGCTAAGCCCATAACAGTGTGCTTGAGAATGCATGCAAGGATGACTTGATTACTTGCTGCTTATTAGGGACTCTATCTTCCCAATGGTTGCATAGCTGCAGGAAAGAGCAGCTGGAAATCCCCTGTATATTTTCAGACTAAACATTTCCTTTGCTTAGGCAGACTGATTATAAGAAAATAGCTAAATGTTTTGGGGTCCTTAAATATTCTCCGTAACAATGCATTATAAAGGACATGATTTTTGAATCTGGCCAAACAGCACATGCTGTTTTCAAGAGAAGCATGAGGGATCCTGCTATATGTATGTCTCTGGAAAGCTGGGTACAACAGGGTTACAATACGATTCTGGGAACAACAGATGAGCATCCCCCCAGGGACTCTGATTTGGTCTGGGACTGAGATGTCCTGAGGAAGAATTACACAGCTGGCCTTGCTTCCTTTTCCTAATGTATCTGTAGCACATAATCCAGTGCAATCCCTTGGATGTCACGATGCACACGTATGCCAACAGAATCTGCAACTGCCCAGCTAGGGCTGCTTTTTACAGTCCTTTCTGTACAGCAGAAGAGCAGAAGCCACAACCTTACCCAGAAAGCTCATCTTGTAAAAGAACCAGTTGTTCAAGCAGGAATTTTACAATGCTTTAAATATTTAATTTTTTTTTTTACTATTATTTTCATTTAAATATTATGCTTTCTATCAAGACCTAGTATTTTATTTCTCATGTTATGTTTCTCCTCTGAACATTATTTTCTGTCCATTTATTCCTCAAGCTACCTCTTTTTTCTTGTTTTTGTATGTGTAATGGCTTACTTATACATTTAATGAAAACGACAAAAAAGCATGGAAAATGAATATATAGCAAATCACCTCAGAGGGGAAATGGAGAAATCAAATAAAATGGTATTACCTTCTGAGCTCTGATAATGTCTATATATCTTTGTATGCATTGTTCACTGGTTTTGCTGTTCCTACCTTCTGATATTTGTTTGTAATTTGTGTGTCCTGGACTCCTAATACATTATTCAAACAATGAATATCTCCTAATTTCCACTATCTTCTCTGATAACCTTGAGCCCCTTTTTATCTCAGAAACTAAGCAAATGAGCCCATTTTATTTTTATATGCTGTTTGCTAAGCCTCAGCTAAGCTTCAGGTTTGAAATACTCAGACTTACTGGAACCATAGGTTTGAATACAGGCAGGTTAATCTTTCCAACACACAAAACTGAAGTGCAACACCGTTGCTCAAGGAATAAATTCTTTCTGCAAAGCACCCCCAAAATGACAGGCTTTGCATGGGCACCTTAAAATCAGGTTTTCTTAGAGGCCTTCTCTTCTCAGACAAGATGAGTAAGTTCTGAAGACAGAGGCCCTCATGAACCATAATCTTCCACTAGCAGGCTCCTTTTTTTATTAGAGCTCAGAAGATGAAGTGTGTGTCTGCCCAGATTTCTGCTGCATCAGTATAGCACAAAGAAAAAAGTAGTTTCTCAAGGGAGAAATTAAGCCACTTAGTATATCGTAAATCCAAACCAACGCTCTAAACTCCACCCAAAAATCAATAAGCAATCAACATAGATCACAGGGTACCCAAAATACAATCATCTCAACATTCTTCCAGTGAACAGCTGGAATCCTGCCCTCTGTATGAACAAAATTATTCCAACAGATTTAAGAAGCAGAGTTTAAATAAATCATTGTAGTGTGGGTTTGCACCTATGCATGAAGATTGCACCTTCTTGTCCACATGCAAAGGTAAGAAAGCTGTTCCAGCTACTTCTAAGACAATCATGGAATAACTGCAAATAAAATCAGGGTATTCATTTCTAAAACAGAGAAAAAATGACTGACAAACACCTGCAATCCAACAGAAAAATACATTCCTCATAATAATCTCAGGGGTTTTTAATTTTTATCTGGTTTGGGCATAGCAACAGGAAGCCGAACTGGCTACAGTTGGATTGGGCCTAGACCATTGCTTTATAGGGAAATCCTCAAAGAAGACCAAAGACAAAACAACCAACTTTTATTTAGGGGGAAAAAAAAAATAGTAATGCAACTTTATAAATAGGGAAAACAAAGTAACCAAGGACAAATTAATAGGATTGGGTTTTGTATACAGCCTCTTTCCTCATCCACTACATCCTTGCTTCCAAGCAACTCTTTTACTATGGAGTAGCAACAAACTCTCACCTGTGCCCTTTGGGCCCTAGGAAAGTTATTTGCATCATCTCTAAGGCCTGGCTAGCTTCTCTCAGCACCGTGCCACAAGCCTCTATCTCCCTATTCCTTTGCCAGGTTCATCCCACACTTTCTCCATCACATTGTGTCCAAATGTGCTCATAGGCCTGATGAGGAGGTACCACGTCTCCTTTCCCCAAGCCCATCACCCAGCAACTCACTTAAGGGAAGATGTATAATTGTGAAGATACCAGTAAAACAAATGCCATCCAACGCAAGCCTCAATTAACTTTCATGTATCCATGTGGCAATAACAGCCAGATCCAGGAACAAGAATTTAACCGTGCCATCTGGAGCAGAGGAGAGAAAAGATAAAGTTAACATGTGTCTGTTCACTGAAGGCAGCCTAGCCAGGTGTTCATGGCAGCACCTTCAATAGCTTGTTTTCAAGCTGAACAAGAGAAACAGAGCAGGATGAACTCTTGCAAAAAAAGTAGTTCTCAGAGGAGAGAAACCAACTCTCTGAAGTGACTCACGAGGACTTTCTCTGGGTAAAGAATAAGAGCAGACCAGTGCACACCACTTAGGTTTATAGGTTTTTTGACAGTATCTCATGAATAGCCAAATGGATAAGCATAACTCTCCAACTTTATCCATCAGTAGAGGAAAAGTCATCTGCCAGCTAAACAAAGTCAATCTTCACATTGTGCCCTCACAGGAAGCTTTAATTACATATATATATATATATATATATGCATGTTATATATGTATATGTGAGTGTATACAGAGATAAAACCTGTAATTTTTTTGTCTCACTGTGACCTTGACAATAAGCTTCACAAAAAAAAAATGAAAGAGGTAACAAAACCCAAAGCTGGCCAACCTACCCACCCGTGTCTTGTTAACACAAGCCATATCACTGCTCTTAAGCAAAGCTACTGGCCTGGGCTCTTGAAGTAACAATTTCATTTACACAGGACCTTGGGCCTCCTGCTAGGATTTAATAACTATGAAACTCATATTTTCATCCTTGAAGTCATGGCCCAAATGTCACCAGTCTCTTCACTACTACACAGAGCATGACAAGGACAAAAAAGAAGCAGAAGTATGGTAGCATTTCTGTTGGGAAGATACTGCACTAGCTCCACAGAGACGATGTCCATCTGAAAGCAGTCTGATTTTTCTCAGAAGTATCTCATGTCAGCCATGGAGTAGAGCCAGGTATGATTTTCCTCCTAGATATCTGTAACCTAAAGCAACTGGGCAATTTGGTAAATCCTATGGGAAAGAAATGTCTTCTTTCCTTCCAGTGTTGTGGTGGTATTAGAGTTTTTACCACATTTTTCTGCAATCAGCTAGTTTTTGCTTGACAGTCCTCCAGTAAGGGTTCTGCCTGCTTTCTGGGCCTCTGGAACTGCTCTGGACAATCCAAATCAATTTGATCTCCGAGGGCAAAGTCATGGAAGGGGATATCTTGGAGTCAACTCTAAATCCATCAATAGAGTACTTATGGGAGGAGAAATTATCTTCCTCGGGGTCCAAACACAAGTTTCATCTGTCTTTTCGAACAAGCCATCAAAACCGGAGTCCAATGCTGACAACAGAGCCATGTCCAAATTTCTGATTACCAGCCCAAAGAGAAAAATATGCCAGTGTCCAAACCTGACCTTAGGTCAGAAAACTCAAAGACTCTTCAGACTCCAAACAACAGCTAACTCACACCATCAGCTGCCAGAAAGCCCTGCACCGTAGCGAAGCAATGAAACAGAAAGTTTCCCAAGTCGTATCCCCTTTCTCCTGTAGCTCCCCTTCTGCAGAGACTGAATGAGTCCCTAGCCACCTGTCAAGTCGTGCCTTAACTCCTGTACTCTTGGCATCTTGCTCTTTCCTTCCTATGTGTCATCCATGTGCCAGCAGAACTGGCCACCCAACAGCTTCTGCTGTGAATCATGCCTCTGAAAAATACTGCAGAAGATCCCCAATTCTTCCAATCATTTTAAAGAACCCTTCAGTAGTTTTCAGTTGGTGGTACTTTTTTGAGTCATGATTTCTTTTTTTTTTTTTTTTTGGTCGGTTGCTAATCTGCAAAGAAGGTTAAAAACTCTGTGAATATATACACTGCTGAAAGTTCTATTGCTGGTGTATGTTTAAGTTATCACAAAGACCTGTGAAAGGGGAAAGTGTCTCAACTTCAAAATTGTGAAAGCAAAAACTTTCAGAAGAGGAGCAGCAGAGAAGATCAAGGAATTTGGCAGTGTATATATTCTGGAAACAAATGGTTTTCCTTTCTTTCAAGGGTGAATAAAATAGAAATATTAAAGGGGAGGAAAAAAACCCTTTTACAATAACTTTAGAGGTTATACCTATCCTGATGTTTCAGTAATCAAATACTTTATCAAGCAAAAAGAGATTTTAATTTGCCATTTTAAAAGCTCCCCAGCTGGAAAGAGTCTAATCTCTAAAGGAAGGAGTGCCAGATGCATAGGGCAAGAACAGTAAAAGCTCTAACCCAGCAGTCTTCCTCTTATCTTCACTGGTAAGAGGAAATGAATGAGTCAGCAGATCAGAGAGGGAGAAATGGAGTGTGTTGCTCCAGTAGTTCTAAAACATATGAACCCAAGAAAACATCTGAGTTATTGGGCAAACTTTTAACGTTAATAAAGAATTTCATTGGAAGCCAATGGAAGGATTTCAAGTCTGACAGTGTAGTAAGTCAGAGTTTCTTTGTACCAGTCATTATTTTGGATCTTGGTTTAGTAACAATACCTAGTTCTCACATGGCATTTTTCATCACTTGATCAGAAACTGCTTTACCAAGGAGTTCAGTATTTTTACTGCTGTTAAGTTGAAGTAAAAAAATAATCTAAGAAAAGAAGTGAATCTTGTTTGATAAGACATTTCAAGAGCTACAGGACAGTGCCATGTGATCTAGACTAAATGAAAAAACACAAACAAGTTTCTATATTTGCCTTTGATTAATTAGATTGCACAGTTCTTGCAATGATAAGCATGTTAACTAAGGTTGTAATGTGTTTCTTAGACAGACAGCAGCAAACTGTCAAATACTATAAGGTTAATTTAGTATTGAAAAAATGCATAAAAAGAAAAACATTCAAGGAGAAAAATAACCAAACACTGTTTAAAGTAAAATTCCAAATATTTCAGAAAATTTTAGATAAATATTCCATACAACAAAGGGTCAATTCCATTTCTTTTAACCATCAGTCTGATTATAAAGCTGCAAATTTCACAAATTCCCACAAGATTTCAAATACTACTTGCTTTCACACAATCTGGAATGTTCTCAAAATACAAGTCTCTATCAAAGCACTTTGGTATTTTTACTTGTGGTCATAGATACACATGTTAATTAAAACAATGTGTTCCCCTTTAGATTAAGGATATTGACTAAACCACATCAAGCCTGCTAGAAGAGTTGAATTTTTACCCCTCCCCCCTTCTATTTATTTAACTTTGCATGGGTAGAATCTACATAATATATTTCTGATGACCTGTATATCCTAGGTACCTCAAATGAACCCAGATAAGTTCTCTTACCATTTTCCTATTTCCCCACAGCAAATAACTTGGGGTTCTTTCCATTCTTAATTTCATATTTTAAATTGCACTCTCTACAAGAAAAAAATAATTACAGAAGATAAAAAATTAATAGTCCAAATTTAAAAGGTGGCTTCATGAGGCATGCGGGATTTTTAGCTTCCTTTGGTAGCCTGTGAGAAGCTGAAATTAGAGACCAATAGTATTCATTTTGCTGTGGACTGGATAGAGAAATGTGGCCCTATTATTTAGAGCATGTGAATTGCTTTTTCTGAGGAGCTCTGGCATACTGCACACATGAAAGGAGACATCCCAGACCGTGTTTACACAACCAGGCCTCAGAGATGTAGAGTGAAATTCTCCTGCTCTGCAAAGGTCTACCAGGCAAAAGCCACCAGCTTTCCCAGGACAGTTTTTTCAAGTGTATGTAGGGGAATCTGTTACTTACAAAAATAATAGCATTTATATCTCAGCTTGTTTCAACCTTTTGTCCAAGATCTGGTAGTGATCACAGTAGTATGCATTGTGATTGCATTGACATTGTGCTCTCTGAGCATGGATTCCTGTCTAGTTTCACTGGAATCACACTGAGCAGATACATTTCCTTTTCATAATGAAAATATATAGGCCCACCACCTCTACGGTGCACCCCGGGCAGTAAGGGTGGCTGTCACGGAGAGAGGACGCTGCCTCCCCACACACGCTCCCCCTTTCTTTGCTGCATTTGCTTGACTTTCATTCTCGCTGTCAAAGTCAGACGTGGAAAGTGAGGACCCATTAAGAGATTATTCCCAAATTTGTAGACTGAGAGTCATCAATAAGCACGCCTGGAGAACCATTTTAAAATAGCAGCTCCCGGACACGCCATTGCCATAGCTAATTCTCATTGAAATGAAACAATGTGAATGAGACTCTCGGCTGCTTTATTAAGAGTAGAATCACTCAGGCATGGCGTTCAGCTTTGGTCCAAAATGAGCTTTCTCTAACTGAATGGCTTGCTTTAGCAGGGTAAACAGTGACCACCTGCTATTCTTTGAGCTGCAACCAAAGCACAAGGAGCACTTTTTTATTTTAACTAGCTTACAGCCTGAGTTGCATATTCCCATGGATATTAATAAGCAAATTTAGAGCTGTAGTGCTATCAAAAAATGGAACATTTTAAATTTATTTTCACAAAGTACAGGGTCAAAGTGAATATTAATCTTTAACGGGATGAAAATATGTCATTTCCTTGTGGAATTAAAAAGCAGACATAATCTATAACTGACTTATAAAGTAGACAATAAGGCAGTTGGCTTTATCCAGGAATAAAATATTTGGCATTTGAGAGGACTATTTTCTGTGAATTATTCGAAACACAGATAGAACTACGCCTCAGCTGTGAAATTATTTCCTGGCATTCGTCAAAGCTCTTTTCCACTAATTAACTAAATATCTTCAATCAGTGATTTCTGTGTTTATTTATTAAATAGACCACAATACATTGTAAACCACGTTGCCAAGTTGTCTTTTATATTAAAGAAATAATATTTAGAAACAAAATCCAGAATTAGAATACATGCCTCTGAATTTCAGGATGCCATTCAGGTATTGGTATAAATTCTTTATCTCAGTATTTATATCTTACTCTTCTGCTACCTGTGGTGAGATTCCCACTCTGGAATTCAGTATATTCTCTCTTAGATGATCTCTCTATTTACAAAACATGGAATTTCTTTACAAAATGTGACACTTAAGTGCCTCACACAAAAATTTGATTCATCAGTGCTTTTCTATAGTTTGTTCTGTCTTCTTAAAGTCAAATAGGCAGGAAAGTTTAACAGTATCTGTATT
The DNA here is from genome assembly GCF_929443795.1 of Astur gentilis. Lineage (NCBI taxonomy): Eukaryota > Metazoa > Chordata > Aves > Accipitriformes > Accipitridae > Astur > Astur gentilis. Next base: position 32,180,255 of record NC_064883.1, on the reverse strand, counting down.
TCCTGTAAGGAAAGAGAACATCAGTCCTGACATGTACTAGGGAAATTCTTTTTAACTTTAATTGTATTATGCAAATATAAAACTGGAGTGGTAGTTCCAGTTACTTTTTCTCATTTTAATTACAATTTAGATGGAATGATTGATTTGGGATTTGCTAACAAGAAGAAATGTTTGTGAATTGTTATGTATTAAGATAATACTTCAAAAGTTCAGAATGCTGCACAAAAATACACACTACTGCACAGAAATCACTATGTCCTTTTTGACAAATAATAACCACTTTTTGGGTGAAGATAAAGCTACTGTTCAATAAGGCACAATGCTGCTACACAGCAGAATAAGAAAACCGGGGGGGGGGGGGGGGGGGGGGGGAATACCGGACGGGACACAGCTCTCCCTGCTATGAACAAAAACTTGCTTTTATGCCCCTTTTGTGCTGCCTATTTGCCTTCATCTAAACAAGGTTCAGGTCCAGATGTTCACAGCTCACCGCTGCTGTGGGACTTGAGGTGGGACTTAGGCTGGAGAATGTGATTTTTTCTCGGGTTAGTAACATTAACCACATTTTCTCTGACTCAATTCCTTTCATATACATGGTTGAGAAAGTAAATGTAGGTGTCAGGGAGCTGTGGCCCACCTGGAGAGGGGACAGGGGCTGCAGGGGCTCCCCAGGGCAGGGAGGGAAGGGTCCGGCAGCTGGGGTCCATCCCACCAGCCCAGCCAGGGAACAGGGCAGCCTCCCTGGGGATGGGGGATGGCCAAGGCTGGGCAGAACTTCAGCCTGCGGGGGCTCCCCAGGGAGGGAGGCCAGACAGGACACAGCCGTAGAAGGGTTGGAGGTAGCATCCCATGGCTGGGCCAGGACCTGACGGCACTGGGCTGGGCTGAGGTGGTGCCGGGGAGAAGACAGTAAGGCCCATGTGTGCCCTCAGGACCCTGATGGTATGGAAGTTTGCCTGTTATGGAAAACAAAGGGATTTAAAATTATAATTGTGTTGTCAGTGGTCTTTAGAACAAACATTTCTGGGTGGAGCATCAGCAGAAAGGAGACCTGAGGGTGAAAGTCTTCACTACCCAAGGGCTGTAAGACAGCAAGGAGCTTTTACAGGCCTCCCATTCCAGAGGCAGGAGTCACAGACTAGGGAAACTCTCAGGTGCTGACTGTCTTCAACCAAAATTTGGAAAAACACTTTAGAAAATAGATAAAGGACTTTAGTGCACAATAGAAAGTACGTATCTTCAAGCCAAGGAATAACTGGGTATGTAGAAATTTTTCAAAAGCAAGGGCATATCTTAGTTCAGTACCTACATTTCCATCATTATGTGGTAGTATTAACTAATGATCAGCTTCTGTTCTGCTATATTTTATTTCTTTGAATAAGCAGGATCCTCTTCCAGCTTTTGGGTAGGTGACCTGAAGTGTTCTTGATAGCTGTACTGTTTAAAAATTATGTAAATTGGTCAACTTCAAGAAAGAAATCTTTTTCCACAAATCTTGTTTTGCTCAATCTTCTGTTTACCTTTCTCACCATCATTGAGTATTAGGTTGATGCATTCAGCGAACTACCTATAATGATCATATCTCATAAAAATAGGTTTATAACCCATGACTATGTACCTGGAGCAAACTTATTTTATGTACACACTTCCTTGCTTTCACTGACATTGAATTTTATATTGAGATGTTAAGTTATTCTCTAGTTGTTCATGACTGAGATCCTTTTGTAGCTCATCAGAGTCAACTTCAAAACAGACTATGCCAAAAATGTCTATACGATGTAGAGACTTAACAGTGACTGACAACACATTCATCCTCATTTTCAGATCCAGACTATGCTGAACTTACGTATGTCCTAGTACTGATCTTAAGAAGATTTTGCAAATTTTTGGATACCTAACACTTCTCCATTTCTCCATTGTATAAATATGTCATTTTGCTCTAACCTTCTTTGATCACCCACTAATCCATAAGAAAAATTCCTCTGTTATCCCATGAGTGCTTAGTTTCTTTAAAAGAGATTTTGTCAAATGCTTTTTGAAAATCCGTACATATTATATCCTTTGGATCAGCCATATACACATGTTCATTTATTCTTTTCTCAACTATAATAAAACTATGGCTTTCATCAAAAGCCTATTCCCAAATATGTCATATTCCTCACTGCTTTACTAAATTTCATAGAATCATAGAATGTTTGGGTTGGAAGGAACCTTAAAGATCATCTAGTTCCAAGCCCCTTGCCACAGGCAGGGACACCTTCCACTAGACCAGGTTGCTCAAAGCCCCATCCAACCTGGCCTTGAACACTTCCAGGAATGGGGCATCCACAACCTCTCCGGGTAACCTCTTTCAGTGTCTCACCACCCTCACAGTGAAGAACTTCTTCCTCACATCTGATCTAAATCTACCCTCTTTCAGTTTAAAGCCATTGCCTCTTGTCCTATCACTGCATGCCCTGTTAAAGAGTCCCTCCCCATCTTTCTTATAAGCCCCCTTTAGATGCTGGAAGGCTGCTGTAAGGTCATCCTGGAGCCTTCTCTTCTCCAGGCTGAACAACCCCAACTCTCTCAGCCTGTCTTCATAGGAAAGGTCCTCCAGCCCTCTGATCATTTTGTGGCCCTTCTCTGGACCTGCTTGAGCAAGTCCATGTCCTTCTTATGTTGGGGACCCCAGAGGTGAACACAGTACTGCAGCTGGGATCTCATGAGAGCAGAGTAGAGGGGCAGAATCACCTCCCTCGACCTGCTGGTCACACTTCTTTTGATACAGCCCAGGATAGGGTTGGCTTTCTGGGCTGCAAGTGCACATTGCCAGGTCATGTTGAGCTTCTCATCAACCAACACTCCCAAGTCCTTCTCCTCAGGGCTGCTCTCAATCCATTACCCACTCAGCCTGTGTTTGTGCTTGGGATTGCCCCGACCCATATGCAGGACCTTGCACTTGGCCTTGTGGAACTTCATGAGGTTCGCACAGGCCCACCTCTCAAACCAGTCAAGAGCCCTCTGGATGGCATCCCTTCCCTCCAGTGTGTCAACCACACCACACAGCTTGGTGTCATCGGCAAACCTGCTGGGGGTGCACTCAATCCCACTGTCCATGTTGCTGACAAAGACGTTAAACAGCACTGGTCGCAATACCGACAGCTGAAGAATGCCACTCATCACTGGTCTCCACTTGGACGTTGAGCCGTTGACAACAACTCTTTGAGTGTGACCATCCAGCCAATTCCTTATCCACCAAGTGGTCCATCCGTCAAATCCATGTGTCTCCAATTTAGAGACAAGGATGTCACGTGGGGCACTGTCAAATGCTTTGCACAAGTCCAGGTAGATGACATCAGTTGTTCTTCCCTTGTCTACCAATGTTGTAACCCCATCGTAGAAGGCCACCAGATTTGTCAGGTACAGTTTGCCCTTAGTGAAGCCATGTTGGCTGTCATCAATTGCCTCCTTATTTTCCGTGGGCCTTAGCATAGTTTCCAGAAGGATCCGCTCCATGATCTTGCTGGGCACAGAGGTGAGACTGACTGGCCTGTAGTTCCCCAAGTCTTGCTTTTTTCCCTTTTTAAAAATGGGAGTTATGCTTCCCCTTTTCCAGTTAGTGGGAACCTCCCCAGACTGCCACAACTTCTCAAATACGATGGATAGTGGCTTAGCCACTTCACCTGCCAGTCCCCTCAGGATGTAGGGATGCATCTCTTCAGGTCCCATGGACCTGCACACCTTCAGGTTCCTTAGACGGTCTTGAACCTGATCTTCTCCTATGGTGGGCGGTTCTTCATTCTCCCAGTCCCTCCATTTGCTTTCTGCAACTTGGGTGGTGTGGCTGGAGCACTTGCTGGTGAAGACTGAGGCACTTTATTCATTATCAAGTTTTTTCATTTCTACTGTTTTGTGGAAATCATATTTACTGATTCATATTTCCTGGGATCATAAGTGGAACTTTTCTTCAAATTTTGAAGCCATGTTTCCCATCTGCTTTCCTCTGACAATAAGACAGATGTAAACAACAATCACAGTTGTCAATTAGCAGTTCAACAATTATATGTTTACCTTTTTTTTAGAATTCTAGCGACAATGCTACTAAGTTCTAGTGATTTGTCATTCTTAAATTTATTAACTTATTTTAAAACTCTTTCACTGATGCATCAGTCTGAAACACTTCCTCAGGTTCATTCCCTTTAAAGAATGACTGTGATATTGGAATGATTCAGTCAGCCTTTCTGCAATCGTTATATATTACACAAATATTCCTATTATTTCTTAGACATATCTTGGAACTAGACTAGCTTTCTTATTCCAATAGGTTTGAATAAGAAGCAGCTTCTGTACCACTAAAGATTAGTTTCTCCAAATGTTTTTGGCATGTTTTTTGTGATTTTGGTTTTAACTTGTCAAGGATGATGGTCCTTTCTAGCCTTCTTTCCCAGACATGATTTCCACTTTTTGGTTTTGAGACATTTTCCAGAATTTACCCATATACATGTACTTTCTTTTTCCTTTACTCTAGCTTTCTCCTTTAGTTTTTAAATTAATTCCCTTTTAAAACATTCGTTTTAGTTGCTTTTTTAAAAACTTCCATATTACTTAGAAATTTAGGAGCTGGGGCAGAACTCTCTCTCTCTCTTACTTGGAAGTTGAATACATACAGTTTCTCCAAGTGAAAGGAGATCCTTTAGGGTTTTTACCTGAGCAGAGAATGCACCAGGAACAGGTTTGTTCTTTATATCTTCAGGTATGAATAGAATGCCTTTAAACAAGGTCTTAATGCATTTATGGAAATTAATTAACAGTCGGTGGCCTTAAAATCTCACTAACAGAAGTCAAATGTCTGAGCTGGAATTTAAGGGTCAGGCTACTTCCAATGTCACATGATTGTTAGCTTTAAGAGAGTGGGACCTTACTGATTCCTAATTTTTCCATTCACCTAAGCCTACTTAAATAATCAGGTTTTTATAGCTTTCTGTATAATTTATAGCCTGATAGTTCACATGTGATAAAACTGTAGAATTAATATAACTAACAGATATAATGGATTCTCTGATTAATAGATTCCCTATATCTCTGGCAATATTTAGCAGGCAGCAAATAATATACTTCCCTTTAATTAGCAACTACTGAGAGAGAATTTTTTCCATTTCAGATTATTATGGTTATTATTCATATCATTTTTAAGGATGAAAACTTCAAAAGGTTGAGCAATCTTGTTTTGCAGGAACCATAGGATTACCTGAGAGTGTCCCATTTTTATTCTGGTTCTTCTACTACCTCTTCTCTTCTGTCATTCATCTCTCTCAAGGGAGATTGTCCTTCTCCCACAAAGTTTGTCTGCTCTGCCTTTGACCACTAATCTATGTCCTTTTGTCATATCTTTGAATTTATCTTTGACCTTGCAATCAGCTGTGTCTATTAGTGCAACTCTAAATTCAGTAAGCACTTTGGCTGACCCACGTAGGCTCTTCCAGTCCTTTCCTACCCTCTTTTGAGGCTCCTCTTTCACCCTTAACTGCACACTCCTTCAGAAAAACCCCACTGAACTTCTTATTTTTGTCCCACCAAACTGTTTGTGCAACAATAACAGATGTTGCAAAGTCCGCATAATAACATTGAACCTGTATATTTTTTTGCCCTAGATCACTTAGTGCATACGAGATTGGACATTAGCAGCCAGCCAAGAGCTGATTCACTTTTTGGCTAAGGCATTTCAACAGAGGGGTCAAATATCAAGAGAAATTTCTGAGGTGAAGGGCAAGTCAATTGTGGGAGGTAGAGTCGGAAAATGATTCTTACCAGGGCAGTTATAAAAGCTGAAGGTTAAAATTTGTACTTCAACTTACACTTGTGATTTTTCCAAATTAATTTGTCCCTCCCTAATTAATACTAAGAAACAGTCATAAGCAACATTAGAGCACCACCACTTAAGATAATGCTAGTATCCCCTCAATACACATCTATAAATATTCACTCTCGGCCAGAGGTGCTTAGCCTTTTGTGCTGCAAAATACAGCATCTGCAAGTCTGACAGCCTAAGGGTTGTGTTTAATTTGCATAAACATTTAAATACATTTACATACACTTGTCCTGAACATAAACAGTAAAACCCAATTAAGACTTAACTGAAAATAGTAGGTGAAGGTTTTATTTAATGGCAAAAGAAAGAAGACAAGACAAAGTTATGCTACCTATAAACTTTACTCAATGTTCTTTCACTGAATATTTTGTTTACAAATGAATTCTGCTATTACAAGAATGATTCCATAAGGAACATCCATTATTCTATTCCAGATCAAATCATTTATGGCTTAAAATGGACTCAAATGTGTCTGGTATGTTACTAGATGTTGACAGATTTTCAATACTATTCACCAGTTCTGTACAAAGTTCTTTAAGTGACCATTGTTTCCGGGAAAATACAACAAAAACCCAATGAAACAAACCATAAAAAGGAAAGACATGAAAAAAAAAGAAATAAATTGTCTTTTTAATTTTATTATTATTATCTTTTTCTTTTTTTCTCTCTCTTACCTTCTTCCTCCTGTCTCATTCTCACTCTTATTTGAAACAGCTCTTATGCAGTTGTTGTAATTTCAGCATGAGACCATATTGACATTCCTGGGTAACCCAAAGAACAGTGAAAAGAGAAAAGAGTATCTCAGAAAAGCAAAGCTCATTGTAACAGCCTGTAGTGAGAGCTGGCAGGACCATGCCCTAAGAACTGCGTGTGAATGGCTCTTCTGAACATGGCTTTTTTCCTTCTACCGGGGAAGGCCACTTTCTGGAAAGATGGCCACAAAACAGATTTGGACTGGAGCTCAGTCTGCAAACAACAGGTCCAAAAGAATGTGCGCTGGTGGCTTGTGAGCTTTGTGATACAAATGTAATACAGATGGCTAATACAATACAGTGCCCACATAACCCACTGCTTAGCACATTTGATAATCCCTTAAGAGAGGTGGAGGTACTGATGGCCTAAGGGAATCCTGGAGCTTCTTTGAAGAAGGTTGGTTATGCTTGATGGTCAGTGATTGGTGCTTGCTATAGCATAGGTATCTCCGTCAGATAAGCCTGTTTCTGCAAGATTTGGGGTGGATCACTCAGACCGTTCCCCCAAAATAAGTTAAGTGACCTGCTTTCCCAGTGGAACAGTTTTTCTTATCCCTTTCCACAGATTTCCTCATGGGAAAAGGCAGTCAAAAAATGTACTATGTCTTCAAGCTTCATATTCTTAATACCCCTTTGCTTTGTTTTACATCCAGTTTTAAGATATAGATGTATATTTACCTCCATGTAGGTAAATATATCTATAGAGTGTCAGCACAATATATCTGTACAGTGCTGCCAAAATGTTCATAATCACAGTACTGTTTTCTCTGTCTCAGATAGCCTATGAATTTAGTCATGGCCTTTATTGTCTTCAGCTGATAAACGTCCTCTTCCATAAATATTGCTTTCATTACATCAAGAATCCAAGGCGTATCCCATAACATTGACATTGTCATACAGAGAGCTATTTCACTTTTAACAAGCAACAAAGTTAGTGATTTTGTTGGTGGAGTTAATTAAATTTTTGTTATATTTATGTTGCAACTGAGGTATCATGATCTGGAGATAACTGCTGGACCCAGTCAGTTTTATTTAATGCTCTTTAAACACAGTCAAGGGCATCCAGAGCTTGAGACTGGCATTTATTTTGTTTTGTGTAGAGAGAAATCTAAGTAAAGCAAATTCTCTTCTATTAGTGTAAATCTGGAGTAATTCCTCTGAAATCGGCAAAGTGTGTCAGATTTGTACAAGCACACTAAAGGTAAATTCAGACCTCATAATTTCTTCATTTCTGTTCCCAATGCCATGCTAGGAACTTGAAAAAGATAGATGGGTCTCTGTTTTCCTTAGTGGTAGCTGACAGAATCTTCAATAAGCACGTGTATCTCCATGAACGTTTTCATACTTCAGGTAAGAAGATGTCCGTATTAGCGTTGGAACTTAAAATTGCCACAGTGTGCTAAATTATCTTTCTAAAATATTTCCCCATTTCAGTAGTCACAAAGGTTTTGCAAGGAAAAAGTTACAAATCTTCAAAAATTTTATTAGTGTTTTTTTGAGGTTTTTTAGTCTAAATTTTGGCAGATGTGGGAACTGCTCAAACCCACATATATCCTTTCTTTCCATCTGGAAATTTTGCTCAAGCAGAATTTGAGGACTGTGCACACAATCAGGTTAGAAACAAGATTTCCCCGTATCCAGCAATCAAGTCAGAGCAGCAACAGAGAGGTACGGAAATGCTGGCTATGTCCACAGCATGTGTTGAGATCAAGAGGGTGGCACACGCATAGTAAGAATGGCCCATCCAGATAGCACTGCACCTCTTGCAAACGTACAGACTAGTTGTGGGAGCACATGAGCATAAATCACATAGATCAGCTGCTGCCAGGACCTGCTGGGCTTGCGTACTTCATCCTGTCTGAGGAAACCTGGAAAAGGATATGCCAGCCAGTCCTTATCTGCATTCCCCTCGCCAAGGAAGCAAAGCAATGGACTCTTACCAGGAACTGATCCTCTCTTTCTTTCTAATACAAAGGCAGTTCCCACTAGCGATACAACCTTTTGCATCTGAATTCTCAGAGACTGGAGCATGGGATGTGGGAGACTGTTCAGTGCCTTTCTCAGATGGAGATTATTCAGACTCCTGTTTCTCACCTACCAGAAGGGTGTCTTAACCATAGAACTAGAAGAGAGGAGCCTCTAAGCTCCCTAATGCAACAGCCATGCTGTAGCTGTATTAAAGCAAGCTCACATCTGTCTCCATGAACAGCAGCCACTGCGATCAGACTGTTCAGCACAGTTTGACAAGGTGCCCAGTTTTGAAGATTTAGATTTACAAATGCCTTCTCAGGATTTCTCTGCTTCCCAGGGACCTAGGGTCCCCTAGGTCCCTGGGTATCACTAGGCATCCAGCTCCCTGCTCCAGCTGATGTGGTTGCTTGTGTGCATGTGTCAGTCTTGTATGTCTGCACAACTTACGCTGTTCTGGAGAGTGAGATGGGGTCTGGTATTGAATATGCATCAGGGACACATGGATCTGAGCCCATGGCAACCTTCACAGGAGTCCTGTAGAGCAGACAGAGAGGCTGACACAGACGAGTGCCTTGCATATTATAATCTATTTCTTCCAGTCTCCAGCTGCCTCTGGTACTGACAGTGTTTGCCACTGGGGTTTAGATTTGTGACCAACTCCCCCTACCCCACTCCACCTTAGTCTTCAAATATGTATTTATGCAGTCGATTTAGTAAAACTGTATTAAATAACATTTTTATATATATAATTATATAACATAGCACCTCCTCACACTTGCACCATTCCTTTATGTCTCTAATACTTTAACCGGGGTCAATAACATTTTTTAAATGACTTGCAGCAAATGTGGTAAGTACTTGAACAATAGATTCCATCAGTTTCAGAGAAGCTGTTTTATTCTACTAAGTCAATTATCAGTGGTTTCAAAAGTCTCTAAATAAGTAGTTGTTTGACAGATCATAATGTCTCCTGTTACTCTATGCCAACTCATATACTGCTGCAGAATAATTTGTTTTACTCTTTTGTTTAGGGTTTGAAAAACAATCATGTTGACAAGAAACAGAAGAAAAATTGTAAGAATAATGGAATAAGAAAACAAAAGCAATTCTGGGAAAAATAAACTTCCTACTCTAAATATTTCTGGGATCTTTTAGCAGTGTATTTTGCCATATGAGCAATAGATTTACCAAAGCTCTCAGTTCTCTGGCAATCGCGTTAGTGTGCCACAGTTGCATTGGTTGAAATCATCTGCCCCTTATTCCCATCAGATTTGTATTCACTGCCAGCCCCTTTCACAACTGATGCTGAGCCTTGGGGAAACCACCTGGTTGCCTGTGCTGTAAGGAAAAAAACCCTCACTTTCTGGATCTCTTTTATGCCAAAAGCATCATCGAGACTGGAGGTAATACTGCCAAAAAAAAAAAAAAAAAAAAAAAAATTGCAGTTTTATTAATGGGCTCCCTTCACAAGTGCTATATCCTTTCGCTTTCCATGATTGCTTTAGGAACCAAGCTTTGCTGAGTGTTCACAGAGCCAAACTTCAGGTCAGATGTGCAAATGGCTGTGGTGTTTGGTTGTCCAAGGTTAACTTGTAGGCCATCCAGTCAAGGAAAGAAAGCAATACTCCAAGGTCAGTTGTGACTATCCAAACCAGGCAGCATAGACATTAAGAAAACCCTGTATGATCACTTGCCAGACATTCCTTGGATAATGTCTGCAAAGCTACAGGATCCCCACGGATGTCATGGTCTATAGACAGGCAGACAGTCTCTGAGATAGCAGCGACCAGAGTTGTCAGCAGCTTCAGGGATCAGGGCCAAGGGAAGGAAACACTGAGCAGTGCTGACGCTGTAGCATGTGCTCTTTGTAGCCTATGGCAGCAATAAAACTGAATAAACTCTCTGAAGTGTTTTCATGCGCTGTCCCAGTTACAGGAAATTTCACCAATATAGGATGGAGACGCTGATTACGTGCATAGCCAAGGCCAAATTTTAAGCTGGGAAGAAGCCACTGATTCTCACCTGTAGCAAGACGAGATAGAAGAGTGGGGGGGTTTCCCTTCCATTGACCATCCAAAGTATCTGGGACTAACGTGTAAGAGAGATTCAGTCATTTAATGAGTTGAGGCACATGCTCTGTTTTGGCTCCTTACCCGAATCATCCACCCCCTTCTGCCAGCATTATTTCAGTCTTGCATGTATCCAGTTTAAGCCACTGCATCTACAGTCGGTATCTGCAGGCAGTGAGAAAAGGCAGTAGGATTACTGCACAAGGATCACTCACAATCCATTGGGTGAGGATCACCATACTTCCAAATACTGTTTGTATGGACTTCTACTATCTGCCTTTTATGCCTTTTAGTCCACAAGCACCTGTTAATTCCATAAACTTAGAAGTGGCATAGTAACTACTATAAACGAAATTGTAAAATAAACTGAGATGGACATGTGGAGACCCGTTTCCAAGCAGAAATCCATTTCCGGTGGAATAATAAAAGAAAAAAATCAGTGCAAAATATAACCACAAATCTTCAAAGAATAATTTAAGCTGGCTTTACCTGTGCTTTTTGCTGAGCAGAGAAAAGCAGCCAAAAATCAGGCCTAGTGCTTTTGTTTACCTTTCATATGCAGTTCACTATTTGCCTTCATACCATAAAAACATTTTCAGAAGAGCCTTTCCCTCTGTGTGCATGATTTATATTCCTAATATCCCATGCTTGGTTGATTTCCATACGCAAATCCAAACATTTCTAGCAACTCCTGGGTCAATTTGTGGAGAAGTTCTTGAAAAACCATGCACTTACAGGTTTGCTTTCTTTGTCCTCAGAAATTTTCCCTCTTTCTGTGTGTATTGTGATAGGGGAAAACTGGAGGAAATAATCTGTCTCCTTCATTAGAATTTGGAAACAAAGTTTCTTTGATGCTTTGCTCATTATTTTTATAAATAACCATAAAATAGTGCATTCTTTATCCATAATTGAACAGATCACTATGTTTATTTCCCTGTACTATTTTTTTTCCCTGCAAACTGCAGATAAGGAGTCACTCATATGTGGCATAAAGCTCTTTTTTAAAAAAAATTAGTCATGGTGAGTAATAGTTGGAATCTTTCAAAATTCTGGCTATTCAACTGCTAGATGATTGAGATGCAGCATCAAAAATTCATAAGAAATATCAAAAACCTTTTGTCAGACTGAGAAAACCAAGAGAGTATGAAGTTGTATTATCTCAGGCACAGTGAGATGAGAAACAGTGGCATCCTCCAAATTAGAGGTTTTAAAAGGTTTAGCCAGCAGTACTCAATGAACATTGCTATTTCTTAAGGCAAAATTATCTGAAATAGTTTGGGAACACTGCCTGAGGTTACCTTTCAGGGCAAAAAAAGAGGGGATATTATATATTATTACTGTTGTTGTTTTAAATACATTTGACCACAGGCCATTGAAGCAGATGATAATGGTTTTTTTTAGTACCAACATGTTTTCCATGCATAATAAGTAATGATCAAAAGTGCATGAAAAAGGACTAGTCCAGTGATAGGAGACTATTTGTGGGTTTTCTTACTGTAATGGCAAATGGACTTTTATTACTTCTCTGAATTTGTACTAAGACTATTTTTATCTACTTGGCTGTTGCAGTCCAAGTAACCTCTATGCAAGACTCTGTGCTAATGTTCTCCACGCAGATCTCGAAACATCACTTTCTGGAAGAATAAGTCAAATTTACCTTGGAGATATCTGAGACACCTCTCCCTTTTAATGTTTTTTGAGTGGACTTGTCAGCCACACCGAGCTGTCTGTAGTCTATGAGAACTGTTGTCCATTGGTAACTAAACAGGCTAACACCTTATATGCCCTCCTATATTTTTGACAAGACTCAAAACGTAGCTTTTATTCTAAGATGAAAAATGCTTCCTGGGAGAACATTTGAACCACTAGCAGGAGACCAGGAGAATTTCTATGTTTTTCTGGAAGCTTTTTCTTTCAATCATTGGGATGCCTCTCATCAAAAGGTGTTGAAATCCTCAATTATGTCTTATGAAACTATTCTTGTGTCAGAGAAAATAACAACAACAAAAAACAAAACAAAAAAACCCAAACAAAAAACAAACAAAAACAAACAAACAAAAAAAAAAAAAAAAACCAAAAAAACAAAAAAAAAGAAGAAGAAACTGCAGATTTATATCTTCTGTGCCTCACAGAAAGCCCCCCCAGATACGATCCTTGGTGGTGCTCCCTGGATTTCCCTGTACCTCTTTGAACCTCCCTTAGCAGCTTCTCTCTGCATTGTACACAGCCTTTCGCAGTCCACCTCACTATTAATCTCCTGCTCACTGCTTCTGCTATCGGTTCCTCAATAATATCATTATTTCTAAATCTGCTTTCAGGATTTTACCTCTCCATCACATTCTTTCCCCCACCCACCCTCTTCCTTTTCTTCAAGGCACTTGTATGACTCTTATTTTCTAGGACTCTCACCCATCCAAATCTCCCCTACTATTTCCATGGCCCTTTCTTCTTAGGCCTACAGCCATCTTCCAGCTCCTTATTAGGACCAGTATTTTAAGAGCATGAACTCTCCTCTCTGTATCATCATTTACCTCTCATGCTTGTCTCTCCCTCCTCGAGCCGCTCTGCATACATTCACTGGGCAGCTGCAGAAAAGATGAAATGGCCATTCACTTCCTTGCCTAGGGGCAGAATTTATTAGATGCTGAACCTCAGAGGGCTTGATTCTCTCCAGATAGTTCAAGACGCAGGGCCAGATTCTCAAGAAATGGGTTTTATGGGCCAGACTACACAAGAGCAGTGTTCAGGCAAGCAGTGTGGGAGGAACACAGAAGCAGCGCATCTCACCTCCTGCAGCTGGGATTTTGCAGTGCAGAGCAGAGGGATTGCACTCTCTTGCTTCCCGTCTCAACTAGCCCTGTAGCAGAGGAAGTACGGGCTTCTCTGCTTTAACTGCTAAAACTGTTTAGGAAGCTGTACTGTACCCCTCCAGAAAGTGTAACACCAAATGCCTCGGCTTTTCTTTCTAGGACAGTGCAACTTTCTGTATTCTGTGGCAGGCAGTGCTGTGCATACCCCTGACTAACCAGTCAAAGCATATTTCTGTATGCAAACCACTGTTTTAGAGTTCCTGTGACTAAAAGTCTGTTATCTGAAGAAGTCTATTATCTGTATGGGCATATCATCTGCTTGCAAATATACCAGGCAGGATGGAGAAAAATATGACCCTAAACTAATGTTCAAATTTAGATTAATATTTCCCCAAGCACTATTTCCATTAGTGCTAATACAGGAATGCATAGATCATAAATTGTCCTTTTAGACTGTGACAGTTCTAAATTTAGTGCCAGTGTTAATTAAGCAAGAGAAAATTAGGCAATGCAACAGATTTGGGGAGCAGGCAGTGGAAGGGGAGAGCTGGGTCATCAGTTTGAGGACTTTGAGTGGTAATTATTTAGTGCACAAACAATCATGAGGATAGACCTGACTATTTCAGTGCTTTTAAAAATTTGTAGCATTTAAGGACAGCAGATTATTTTTTAATTATTTAGATTCCACATGAATAGAGAATAATCTTGATTTACCCTTCTCCCGGCCTTTTCTGTGTTGACAGAAAGAGTTCATTTGTTACTCTGACATACATGCTAATTACTATGCCCATATGTACATACTGCAGATTTTATTGACTACTGTATGAGAGAGATTTCAGTGGGGTTAATAAATGTCAAAAATCATATGTAAACATTTTCTTCTCTTTTCTTTCATATAATAGGGGACTCTCTTTAATAAACCCAAAATCAGTACAAGGTCACAACATGTTTGGCTTTAAAACTGAAGTTAGTGTAAGTAATTACAAAGGGTCCACTGTGTTCCTTATTTAGTTGCATATAACACAGAACTGAATGGGATGATTAATAATCATGTTCTACACTGAAAGAATGTAATTTATAATAGTTTATGTAAATACAGCAGCGGTATTAGTTGTTCATTTACCATTGCCATGTTAGCACGTATGGGAATTCTAGCATTTTTAGAAAGCAACAAAGCTAAGCTCCTCACAGGAGTTCTGTGCTTAAATACCTTTGAGAATGTGGGCCCAAGGTACTAAAATAGCTTAGTATTATTGAATGTTTAGTTAAAATCAGACAGAATACTGGCATGTGTAGCAATGTTTGCTAAGAAGTCTGGGTTATACTGAGCTGCGTTGGCAGTGGAGGAAGACGGGAGAGAATTAAAAGCTTTTACAATATCACTGAACTAAAAAAGAGCAAAATAAATAAAAAATAATCATCAACATAGCATAAATTACATTTTTTAAATGAAAATAACTCAGAATCCAGTACAGGATGTTCTTTTAATTAATCAATTAATGTCAAAATTTCAATATAAATTATTATGGTTTGTTGTTTTTTTAATCAGCATGACCTACGAGAAGCCGGGGAAAAAATGAGTTCTCTCCAGCTTTGTTCACAGCCCATGGTGCACTCTTATGACAGTAGTGAATTGGTACTTACCTGCAGCCTTTGATCAGGAATGAAATCAACAGTAATGTTGCTCTACCATGTTTGTAATAAGCTAGGTCATGAATTGAGAGCACACCAGATACATCTCTCTCACCTTCTACATGAATGCTCTTATTACACAAGGCTTCACTGAGGCTAGAAAGATTTTGGCTCCTAAGTATCTTAGTGAATCCAGCAGTTAGTGAGCTCAACGTGCAAAGTAGCTATTATCTTTTGAGGGCACAGTAAAACTTGCTTCACCATGTCCTTATGAAGACCTGGTGCTAAACAGAAAGTATTGTATAATTTTCATTTTGGAATACAGCATGGTTAGTCTTTTATGAAGATGATTGGGTCCTGGCTTATGCCATGCTTTAAATTCACTGTACTTTTTGCTGTTATTCATAGAGGTTCATGTTCAGGAGAAATAGCAGGTTTAAATCCATTTGTGTTTGAGATCATATTAAACTCTTAAACATAGTGCATAACGTGCACTAAACAGCGTTACTTTCTTGAGTGAAAAGCCCTTGGTAACTAACTGACCAGGTAATTAATGGCAAGTGCTCATATTCCATACTGCGAAGGCTGGATCATGCACTGCCACGGCCAGTGGGAGTTCTGCCATTGACTTCGGTGGGAGTGCAAAACGAGGCTGTTTTGTTCCTCATTCAGTTTGGTTAATAAGATTTGTGCTGCAGGCCCTTTTCACCAAAATGCTGGCAGGCTTCTTATAGCATTACTGGAAACTAGACCCTACACAAATTACTAAGGCCTTTTGTATTTTAATGTCTTTTTTGTAATGATATTCAGTCCTTCGGGGCAGCTGCCTAAGAGAGACATTTGTCAACTTCACTTTGTTTTTAGGACAGATGAGCCAGAGCCAAAACCATAGACCTGAATAACTCGAAACTCCAGAGGAGTTTGGATCCAGATTTGAGCCCCGCGATTTGAGGCCCTTGCTAATTAGTGGGCCCAAATTTCAGCCTCTCACAGTGTGCCGTGCATTAACCACAAACTGGGCTTGTGCTTACAAAGGGGCTCAACGTTTGCTGCCGGCATCTTCAGTGCAATAACCCAGCAGTAAGAACACCAAAACCAGCTGAGCAGAGTCGAAACGAAAGGCTTCCTGGCTCTGACACTGTCCTATAGCCATTGCCTATAAAAGAGTACAGAAAGGGGGCAGGCACATAGTGATACTTCCCCGGCACAGCCCCCCCATCTTCAGCAGCACACCGGGGTGGAGTCTTTGTGTTGGCAGAGAGAATTTTCTTTGTTAGCACCAGCCACTCCTTTCTGAATTATCTATCGCTGTTCCTACTCCTCTTGCTCCCGAGGCAAAGAGCTAGGAGGGGGAGCTTGTGAAATCCCAGTGCTGTTATATATGCATGTGAGACAGCTGAGAAGGGCAGGTCTGAAATATGGGTCATGGGGAAGAATGTAGAGAGGCAGAGGAATGGCTGCAGAAAGTCTGTGCTTGGAAGGACTCAGACCCTGGGCTCTAGGATACCCACGATAGCTTTTTGCAAAAGCGTAACTATTTCCAGTTAGAAAATGGCTGGAGTTAAATCAGTACGGCATTCTTCCTTAGATAAAGCCATAATTTATAAATGCAATTCTGCATTTTTGTGATAAATTCACGCACAAAGACCAAAAAGTAATGGTAGTAAGGGCAAAGTGTCTGAAATGTTGTCTGTGAAATGCATGTGCAAAACTAATTAACTTATAGATGGCATTTGTCCATATACCCCATGTGATGCACTGAGAATCTCTCTAGTATTGTAGAATGCAAATGCTTTGAAAGTAAATTGCCCAAGGGATTGAATGTCTTTCCTTTACGTTGTTTTTAAAAGGAAGAGTTTCTCACACTGTGTTTATTTGCTGCTAAGATACTGTTACACTAGCACCATCGCAGCCTGTTTCTCACTGCAGTATCCCATAAATTAGATTGTTGCAGCGAGTATTAAGAATGTGCATACACTGCCTGACTAGAGCAATTTTATCTGAATAATGTTTCATGACCTTTCTTGCGACAAGGTCCTGACTAGAAAAGCATAGATTTACCAGGCATCCTGGCTGTACTGAAAGATTGTAATTACCATTCTATTTTATCAGTATTAGTAGAGAGAGTTCCTGCCCTGACATCTCCTCTTCAAACACAAATGAAAAGTTGGGAAGCTGTATGACTCAAGTAATGAAGTACATTAAATCCAGGTACCCGTTTCAAATCCAACAATTGTGGAAATGATGGAAGAGCCATCGCCATCAAGATGACTTTCCAACAGGCTCAATGAGATGGTTTTGTGGCCTCAGTCCAATTCTTAATGGACAAGAGTCCACATTACAAAAAGCAACACACAACTGGCAGTAATTGATACTCTTTTGGCACTCAACAGAGAAGCAAAGTATTGAATGAGCATGAAGAATGGACTAACCTTTCACCTCCCCCCTATTCCAGGTCAGGGATGAGACATCTGATAGAGCCACATAGGAAGCTTGGGCTGCTGCTTTCTGTGCCGCCCTGTGCCGTACCCAAACAAAGGACTTCTTTCTTAACAAGCATCGGGCTGACACTTTTCATGAACTCTAAATTTATGTGAAAAATTTGGAGGCTTTGAAAGTTAGTGTTTAACCTCAGGATTCTGCCTAAAGAGTACAGGCTACTGCTCCACATAGAGCTGTGTCTTTCTGATTGCCAGCTGCATTAAAAACTATTACACTAATTCCCTGTTATACATATGCATATATAATGTGTATGTACATGCGTAGCAGGAGTAAACGTATTAGTTATTCATGTATGTGTATACATAATAGGAGAAGTAATGCCTTTAGCTAAGATTGGCTAATGCTCATTTATGAGAACTTACTTTTAATTACTTATACAGTTTGCCAAAATTCAACTGTTACAGCTTAAATTTTCCATGGTGGGTGCCTGTCTGTAACTGAATTGGTTTTGGAATAGCTCAGATAATTCCAAGAACACAGTTAGTAAAAGTATATCCTTTTAGTCGTGTTAAGAACTCTTGCAGCCATCATGTTGAGAGACTCTAGCATGTCTGAGCTTTGGAGCTAAAGTTTGAAACTCCGTAAGGAAATTGCTTTGATGTCAAGACTTATCTTCTGTCACTCCTGTGGAAATCTGATCCAGCTGTAATCTCCTAAAAAACTAAATTCTCACGCACTCATGTTCTGTTAAAATGTAAATTCTCCAAATACTCTATTTGCAGTAAGCATGCTGTCTTCTCATACAACTATGACATCTTGGGCACAGTGTATATTTGCCTTCTCTGTGGAGAATACCCACTTATATACATATATATATATATGAATATATAGTCCAAGGCCACTCACAATGTCATTCATACACATTGCATAAATCAGGCATGATAGCCCTATAAACCCATCTATCAGTAGTATTAGAGCTCAGCTCTTCTCAAGGACAATGTAGATGATTTTAGTTATAGCAATGAGGACAGAAGCACTGCAACAAGGATCAGGAAGCACCTGCATCGTGGATCAGTGTGCTTAAGTCTGTCCTCAAGACTTCTCTTCATCTCACAGTGAACCCATAAGATATCAAATGCCTAGTGTCTTAAAGAGGACATGCCCAAAGACAGCTGGGGGCTGCCCTGATTAGTCTGTATCCCTACAGCAGCCAAATGCTTTGACCTGAACTTTGTTGAACCCTCTGGGTGGATTGGATATTGCTCACAGGGTGCTTTACAAACAAGTTTAAGGAACTGCATAGTAAAAAGGATGAGCAGTAAACATATAGAAGGGTCATTAACTTCTGAAGGATTCCAAAGTGAGGCAGTGCTTGAATTAATATTGTCCTTTCAAGAATCCTAGTGTGAGGGAGCGAGGCAGAAATCTACACTTTTTTAAGCACTGAAAATGAGAACTAGAAGCCAAAGTATCTCAATGGACTGTCACTCTCTGATCATGATACAAACACACAGGAGGAAGCGTAATGATTTTGTTGGTGATAAAGGTTTGAGTGGTGTGTATTAAAAACAAAAGGCTTAGAGACATCACAAAGGGAATTGAGTCAGCTTAAAAAAACCCATAAATATCTAACTGCTCTTCTGTGAGCTCTCTGAATCCAGTACATTAAATAATATGAGGGCCAAACGGAAAAAAATAAGTTTAATACATATAATCAAAGCTTTGTTTAAATGCATACTCAGAGGAAGGACAAATTAAGGTTCTTGTCTCTGCTAAAAGGGTTGGAAAGGATGATGTTCAGAGGTCCCTTCCAACCTCCACAATTCTGTAACCCTTGCATTCTCTTAACACGGTTTTTGGTATTATAGAGATATGTGTTTAATTTCTACATGGCCCCCCAAAAAGGGCCATCTAGAGAAACTATATACAAAACCTAATGTTTTCTTCCCTTTCTGTGTCATATTTTGAATTTCTTTTGTTATGCAAGTTAACCCTCAGGTTGCAAGCACTTTCCCACTTTGCCAGCCAAGTGAATATAATGAAAGGACACCTGTAGGCATACACAGAAGCCAAGAACACTCTGTACATCCATTGTTTAGTTAGTTTTCTTCTTTAGATCTTGTTTATCAAGAAAAAAAAACCACAAACCAACAGGTAGAGACAGGAGAAAAGTTCATCTGCTATATAGTTGCACTAAGAAAAAGCATAGAAAAGAACTAATTTTGTTACCTTGGCAAATAAATTAAGAATGTTCTCCACTCTGCAGCCTGTGCAAAATAAGTCCCACAGGAATTATGCAAACACATTCTCATTATGATAGTTATGATTTAGATTGCATTACAAAAGTAAAAACAATCATTCAAATAGGCTTGGGTGCAGTGATTTGGAGAGAAGCTGCCACTCTGCCAAACAGAAAAAGAGAGTGAAGGGGTGGGGGGAAGGGAAGAAATAAATCCTGCCAAAGTGAACTCATGCGAAGGTGAAGCCAAAATGCCCAGAGGTACAGATTAAATGCTCTTATGAATGTCCCAAATGTGTGTAAGCAAACTGCCCAAATAAGGTTTTGAACTGAAAGCTCAGGCTTCTGCTGGAAACACCCAGAAACACAAAGATTAGATATTGTTTGAAGAGCAGGATTCGGGTTTGGTTGTCTTGAATGAGCATTTGAAAATCACATCTTCTGACCAGAGCACATTTTAATGCAATAGAAATGTTTCCAGGCTTTTTCAGTAACTGAAAACCAGCCTTTTAGTAATTCCACAACATGAGAGGTAGAGTACCAAAGGATTTTCTTCCTTTTAGTTCCAGTTGTTCTCCATTTGGGTTTTTTTTAGTTTGATGTCTGTAATGGCCATTTTAAAAAATGGAATCATTCAGATAATTCTTTATTGGCCCCTGACTTTAATGAAAAATTCACAGGAGAAAAAAGTTCTTATCTTAAACATAGCTGCTGACTTCCGATATCTCATTTTTCTCTCACAATAATCCCAGTGTTCAAAGTAGGTATTGTATTTATCATCTTTGTATGGAGGCTGAATTTCACTTCACTTTTCTTTATGGTCTTATCACATCGTTTACAAACACTTTATCTCTGTAACTGAAAATAAATGAAATCCTGGGCTTTCGATGAAATGCCATGATGAAATGGATGGTCCAAAAATCTATATTTAGATGACTGACTCCTGTTTGTAGAAGACATGATAAATGTTTCATGCATATAAACTGAAGGATGATGGATTTAATGATCACAGTCTAACGGGGAAATGTTATTTTGGAATAATTAAGTGTTCTGTCATTTGCAAGTCTAAATAGTCCATTGTTAGCTTGTGCTT
The DNA here is from genome assembly GCF_929443795.1 of Astur gentilis. NCBI lineage: Eukaryota > Metazoa > Chordata > Aves > Accipitriformes > Accipitridae > Astur > Astur gentilis. The sequence continues at coordinate 32,159,396 of NC_064883.1, read as the reverse complement.
TTGTCTGTCAACAAACCATTCCATTTTGTGAGGGTTATTTATCATTAAAACAATTGATGCAATGGGAACACACCACCAGTATGTGTTGTTAACAACACATTTTGTGAGACCTTGATTTGGATCCATATTTCAGGGATAGTTAATTGATGTATGTTTCTCTCTTACAGAAGAAATATATGACAAGAACCATTGAAGGATTGGAGGTAGCTTTCTCATTTGAAGTGTCGCATGTGAAATGTATTTGTTGTCCTTCCTAGAAATATTTTCAAAATTAAAAATATCTTGGTTTTAAGGCTCACGTGTACAAGCAGTTTGCACTGGGGTGTACTGCCCAGTTGCCAGCTGTTGTTCCAAATGGGTGTAAGTATCTGCAGATTATGATTTGTATCTACTGGCTCTTATAGCTGTCCTGGACATGTCAGATGTTATCTCAAACGGACATCTCTGTTTAGACGTGTTAATCTTGCCACGAGGAATACCTCAATGGGAAGTACAGTATGTCTATGCTATTTTACAATTTTTAATATCTGCATCAACAACCGCAATCAAGACAGTTACAGTAGTCTGATTTCCCCTGTTGTGCACACACAATTTTTATTGACTCTGTGTACAGAACTGAATATGAGTGCCTTTTTTCTCAACATTCAGTAGCAGAACAAATAATAAGAAATTCAAGTGTTGAAAAGTAATACAAAAAAGGGAATTATTTTGACCAAAAAAATCAATGCCTATACATTTGGTTGTGTTAGAATAGTGTCTGATATTTAATATCTGAATGATCGTCACAGCATGGGAAGATATAAACAAAAGGTTAATTTTTATTGTAATCACAAACACTATTTCCTGGGTTGCATGATATTTATAAATGTTAGACCACTTCATATATCTTCTTGTCTCCTGATTATAATAGCCAGCTACTTTTTACCACTCAATCCCAAACGAGTTTTAAGCGCATTTGGTATCTTTTCTTCATGTTATAGATTAAGGACTGAAGCATATAAAGGTGAAGTGAATTTCCCAGGATCAATGATAAAATTTAACCAAGGGCCTCGATCTCCTGACTCCCCACTCTGTGCTCTGGTCAGTGGTGGCTCTGTGAAATGTCTCGTCACACCGGTTTCTATACTTTGCCAGATATGGAAGCTTTTTATCACAGCTCTGAGAAGAAGAAACAGTTTCTCCTTTTTACTGGCCAGTTAATTACCTTTGCCATGAGTCCCTACTCTCTGCATTGATACATCCACAAGACTTGTGAGACCTACTAGTCAAGCAGAAATCTCAGCGTGCACAAGTGTGGAAGCTGTGAAACAGATACATTCGATCATCAGTGATTTGCCATGGGCTGCGGGCAGAAAAGAAGTACTGAAAATATTCCCATAGGTCTAGAGCTGGGATCAATGGTTCAAATCTTGACAAAACTAGCTGATACATTGTGGCATATATATATTTACGTCTCAAAACTCTTTAGAGATTCTTCTAGCACTTTTCCCCATGAGAGACTCTTCTGCGTCACTGCTTTCCAGGTCATTTTCTTAATCCTGGGTGTAGACAGTAAAGAATGTCTTCATTTCAAAAAGGAAAAGGGGAGGCAAGGGGGAAGCACATCTACTCTAAGAGAACTTTGAACAGAAGAGTATTGAAGGGGTTGGTTTTTTTTCTTTTTTAAGATTAAGCATTTTTTGGCATTTTTGTACTGAAAGACTTTTTCCTAGTCCTAAAATATACTAAACCCTGATATTAACCATAAGTCTTGACTTAATAAATAGATGGAATTTATCAGGTCTAGGTTACACTTTGTTTCTTAAAAAACATTTTGTCATTCTTTTTTTTAATTGTTCCCCAAATGTATGTAAGGTTAGCAATTATTTAGATGTATTGTACTGATGAGATAAATATGCTGGAGCTTCAACACTGCCTTCAGTACATAATTTTGTTAGAATATAATTCTCCATTTATCTTTTTTGCCATAATATCCATTCTTTGTTATTATCAATTCCTTATTTATGGGAATAATCTATTCAATCCTACACTCCATAGCCTAATTACCTAACAAAGATAAACCTTGTTCCTTTTGGAGCAGATTTTCCCGAGAGCCTGGATTTCGACACTATAAAGCCAGGACAGTTCTGTAGAAAACAGACATGCTTTGGGGGGCATCACCGTGAACTCAGAGATACTACCTTGAAATTGAAGCCAGTAAGGGAGGCTAAGGGAGGCTGCTCCAGTTGTCAACAAACACAGTTCCTTAAGGACAGTAGTGTAGGATAAAGAAACAATGGGGCAACGCCTGATCTGCCCCCTCAGCCCACCCTGGTTGTGCTGAGGCTGCTTCCTGGATACACAGGGACCTGAGCAGAAGCTGACTGCTGCCAAGGCATCGCTCAGCTCCTTGACTGCCCCAGAATACGGACCTTCGTGCCCATCTTTGAGCCAATGGAAAAAATTGCCACTTGCAAGGGAAGAATACTTTCTGGTGTCTCAAGCAAAACCTAGTGAAGTATTGCTGTTATTTCACTCACCACTAGTACTCCGGGACCAGTCACAACTTAGTTAAAGTAGACGAGGCCTTATGACCTTGGTCTGTACAGACATGAGCCCATAAACATTGAGGCAAACAAATAACCTTTGAGTTCCATTAGTCACAGAAATTAAGAGGCTGAAATGCTCAAGCACTTGCAGAATCAGTCATTTTGCTGGTAGTCTCTTCTAAATATGGCATAAAGAGTAGGTCTGGTGGAGTGATTTCAGTATTAAGTCTATTTTTTCATTCCTAAAACAGTGAAAGGCTTACCAGCAAACCCATTAAAATTATTTTCATAACACACAGTGAATACTTTGAATATATCAAGTCAAGGTTTCAGTTAAATATGTTCATATGGTGTCAAGCTTAGCAATTTATTAGAGAATCCTTACCTAATTTGATGTAATTGATGTTAAAGCCTTTTTTCCTTTGCCCAAATATGCTGTTTGTGTATTCCTTTTAAATGAGCATAAGAAGAAATGGATTTGTAGAAGATGTTTTTAATTGATTCCAAAGGGAATACCTACCATAGAATCTGCTGACGAGTTCTGTGGGACTCTAGATTCCAATCATTCAGCATGTATATTTTTAATGACAAGATGCTGCAATGCTTAAAAAATGGAATTTAAATCATAAGCACAGATAATTAATGTCTGCTCTCTCCTAATGTCTTATCAATAACCACCAAACCTCCAGTTAGGTCAGGGACTTCTGCATTGTCTTAGAGACCCAAATTGCATAAAAAGCCAATGGGAGTAGAGCTACTATCAAGCTCTTTGGAAGCTGCAGTCAGACACTGCGTGTTAAATCCTTGATTTTCAGTTACAGGGTGTAAGTATCAGCACAATACATACAACATGCTGTATCATTTGCCATCCCTCATTATTTAGACACTTGTTCTTCCTCAGTTTTTGTATAGGTCAATATTCATTCAAAATTAAACAGGACTAATCCTTTGGCCAGCTTCATGGTAGTCATCCTCTCTGTGTGAGAATCCCACTAACTCCAGGAGAACTAGTTGCATGACTGAAGGTTGCTCAGAATTAATAATGATCAGGTTTGGCATTTGTAGTGTGATTTAAGGCTAGCTTTGGGCAGTAGGAAGCAAGACTCTCAGGATGCTGCTGGTATTGATTCCCTGTGTAACAACTGGGCAAGGCATTTAACAACAGAACTTTAAAACAAAAACAGCAATGGTGTTATGCATCACATAGCTGTGGCATGATTTAATGAACGCTCCACTTTACATTCTGTAGATTCATCTGTACAAATTGTATGTATTTTATTAGGATATGAATGTGTAAGCAGGAATGTAGCCTATAGGATACATAAAGTAATCCGTCACTTCTCTTCAGCAATGACAGGGACTAAGAAGCAGCATTCTAATTTTGGCTACTATGCTCCAAAAAGACCTGTGGACTAATTGCAGAAAGTCCTGAGGAGAGCAACAAAAACAATCAGAGGTGCTGAAAATATAATCTATCAGGAAAGGTTGACAGAAAAGGGGATGTACAGCCTAAAGCAGAGAAGACTGACATGCAACACAATAACGAGCTTCAGGGGAAAGTGAAAAGGAGATTAAAGCTACATGCAAGTAAACAATGTTCTAGTGATGCACAAAACAGGGAAATGCAACAGATTTCTTGGGGATAATGTGCTGTATCACTGGACTTCTTGAAGGAGAAGACACCTGCCAGGGATGACAAGTATAGTCAATGTGGTCTTTGGGCAGGGACAGAGTAAATGAAACTTCACATTGCTTTGTAGTGCTACAGTTCTACAGCTCTGTGATTGAAAGATGTTACAATAATGCAAATTGCTTTTGTGTTACTACATTTTCACTGTTCCTTGTCAGGTAGACAAAAATTACTGGAGATATAGGCGTCATCTGCACACGGAATCTGTAAAAAAAGTCCTATGTACCGTTCAGTTGCTATGCCAGGATCCCGCTTATCACTGCAGAGATATACTGTGGCTAGAGAGTACTCCAGAAAAACATAGCAATTCTATGTAAGTACCTTAGAAAGTAGGGCAAAATATTCTGCTACTTCCACCTCAGCAAGGACAGATGGAGGTGCACTCTCTCCATGCAGGCATGAGCAGAATAGAAGTGACCTGAAGCAGAAGGCCTGTTCAGACTGTCTGGCTGTGAGGTCCCTGTGAAATAACAGTTAGCTTCTTATTTAACTCCTTATCTTCAAAATGTTTCCAAGGCCTCAAGTGTTAGTCAGGTAAAGATCAAACAGAGTATGCCTTTAAAGGGTGAGCAGATGGGCACATCTGGTTGTTTGACAGGAAAACGTATGTGTTGCTTGACCCGGCAAACATTTCTTGGTGTTGTGGAAGAATTGCACAAAACATCTCAGACAGTAACTTGAAAAGCATCCCCCAGAAATAGCTCCATAATTGGGATATGATGGTACAAAGCCCACAACAAAATGAGTTTGATAGTTCTAGCTCAGTTAAAGGAACATTGTTCAGCTTGATAACTCTGAAATTAGCGGTGCTACCTGTGTTAAATGGCTCTGTCTTGTTGTATTACTCATGAGAGATCTTTTTTTTTTTTTCTTTTCAGTGTAACAAGTTATATCAGAATACACTATGACAGAAGCAAACCAGAGCCAGCATTTTCAGAAAGGTATTCTACCCATCAGGGATTTTCTGTTTGTTCCTTTCCTCTGCCTCTGATGACAATTTTAGCAGGTAATTGGGCACGTTTCTTGCCAAAGTGATACTGCAGAAGTTAGCTTTTACTGACTCAGGCCTGGCAACATGCCTCCAGTCTTAGCTTTCAGAATCATACCATGAAGGTAGTTTCAATCTAGGCCTTAATTTAAAAAAGAAAAAAAAATCTATTCCTAGCCCTCATAGTTCCAAAAGAGAAATTTCTGTCCCATGTGTAATACTTGCAGTAAGACCTGCTGATAGCCTCAATATCAGTAGCATCATTGCCTAGCATCAGGTGTTGGCATAGAAGAGAAAGATATCTAGCCCTGTATGCATCAGAAGAGATAATCTTTATTCTCTTTCACAAAGAGATCCTTGAGCTAGTACTGGCCAATCTGGTATAACACAGCTCTGATTTCTGTTGGAAATATTAGCTCTAGTTCTGAAAGCTGTATAATTACATTAGCGTTGTTCCATGCCTGAGGTAATAAGCTCTGCCTCGCTGCTGCGTGACCAGCTGAAGCTCAGTGCCGCTCCAACTGCTGCACCCAAAGTGGGACCTGGCACTGGCTCAGCAATAAAAGCCTCACCCAGAAGAGTTTTTACAGTTTTCTGTTGGTGCCACATTTTGACCCACAAAAGAAACAGACTGGGGTTTTGGAAGTCCAGAGTGCCCAACTTTCCCAGTAAAATCAGTAGAAACTTTTAATATTGCTGAAAATCAAATCCAGTGCCCATATCATGAGGGCATCTGGAATGCTAGTCACGCAAGTCTTGCTTACTCACAGCACTGTCTCTGGATATTTTTACAAAATCTACATTCTCAGTAATAAAATATGTGTTGCTATGGGGCATCTGTTTATGTTTTTATGTGAACTGATAATTGCACTGGAGTTCCTTCTGTCTGTAAAAATGGTAGAGTTTTTCAGTGAGCCTACAAATGTAAAGATACTCACGATTTTATACAAGAAAAAGCAAATATATGGGATAAATCAATGCAAGTAGTTATCCAGGCAATTGCAGGTATGAGTTGTATGTTTGGCACATGTGACAAAATCCAGTTTTGTACCTTTATAATCTTGTAAGCTCAGCTCTCCTCTGAGCTCAGGTGCCATATTACTATGTTCACCTGTCAGCTCTCAGACCTCACAGCTAACTATCCTAGGCTGGGTGGATCTCTGCCTCCCTTTCTCTGAGCAACAAATGCCAGGCAAGTGTTAGAAACGTGACACCATTCAAAGCAGATAGGTAGATAGGTAGATTTTGTAAGTTTGAGACAATTCTGTTATGGCATTCCTGAGCCTCAAACACTGCAGAAATACAATACTTACTATGAATAAAAGAGCAAAAGGAAAGTAAAATAAACCAAACTGTAGTTACGCTTAACTCACACACTGCAAACATTAACCCTGTGAGGCAAAATCCACAGGAACAGAGAGCGTCTTACAGTCCAGCTTCTTAATTTGTGTTTGATCTTTTTGTCCCAAAGACACACAGGCACTACCAGAGCCACTGGTGCAAATGCTATGTATTAAGTGTCCCCTTGCTTACATTCCTTTGGCAAAACCAGTCATACTTTTTCATGTGAAATTTGACTGCCTCCATTAGCTCAGCCCTCAAAGGCACTTACATAGAAGCTCTCTGAAACTGCTACCAATGGTCTCACAGCTATATGAGCAATTTGTGATCCTGGACTTCTGGCCCTGTGTCATGGAGAGTCCCTCTGAATGAGGATAATACCTTTTCTTCAGAGCTGGCTTCCACATTTTGTTTCCATCTGCCTAGGGTTCTTGCCTTTAAAAAATCATGGATTTACAGCCTACTTATTGTGGTTAGAGGTTTTATTTGTGTCCAGTTCATTTTTCCTTTAAAAACGATAGGGTTCATGTTTTCTTACAGCTTCCCAACTTTGTTCTGTTCTGTGTCCGATGTAATTGCTGACAGATTAATGCCCATCTGTCACAGTTCCACACTGTTCGTTTTTAGTGAAAATATTCTGCACTTACTCTTCTGGGTGTTACAACCTGAAAAGAACCAAATCCAAATCCATAATAATAACATTACCAGAATTAGATAGATATCAATGACAAGTCATGGAAGTATTACATATGCATATACATATGTGCTTTGAAACACCATGGTTGGGCAGAGTAAATTACCAGTGGCTCTAGGATAAGGGTGTGTATAACAGAAAACAACCACAAAGCTGGGGAGCAAAGACCTTGGAAATACAGGAAGAGCAGGGAGCCGGAGACCCAGCAGACAGACACACGGAAGGTCATTGATACAGATGTGTAGCAGCCTAATGAAGCTGCCCATAACAGATAGCATAGGTGGAATGTCTTTAAGATCTATCTATAAGACAGTCACAAAAGCAATTGGTTGCCTTCATCCTGTACTTCAGAATCAGATGTGCCGAACATATGGCTCAGATCCTATCCTGAACTCCTCTCTCAGTGCTGTGGTAGTAGCACGATAGTACTTAGTACTATGGTAATACTGTCTTACTACCATAAATACAACTGTGTTTTGGTACCTGATTGTGCATGGCTGATCTTGTTACCTGCTTTTGAGGACTGGTTGTTAATTCTGCATGCAGCAATTGATGCAGGATGTAGGCAATCTAGGAAACTGAGTACTACTGAAAATCTGCCATAAGGAAGGAAACATCCTCTATCTTGCTCTCATGATCTAGCTGCAGTTCAGCCTCAACAGCCTAAGTACCTAACTGAAACATTTGTTTTTTCACCTTCACCATTTGGTACTAACAGTTTTAAGTATCCAAACAGCCTATGTAATTCGGAATCCGTCAGCCAAGAAGTAGTAACCAGACTTGTAACAGAAAAAAATGAGCAACAGATTGAAAGGATCACAATCTTTGTCTCATCATCTCTAGGACATGGGAAAATGAATTCCCAACTAGAATCACGGATTTCACAATGGGGTCCAAATCCATGGACAGAGGATGTTTTCCATGGCTCATCAGAAAATGCAGAATGAATTCTTGATGTCTAAGTGTTACTAAAAATGAGAAATTCAGTTACAAGAAACCAATGAGTTCAAAAGATGAGCCATTTGCATATTGCAGCATACAGGAGAAGAAACCAGAGGTAGGATAGAAGATACTGAAAATAAAACCAAAGAAGCCAAAGAAACAAAAAACGGGATAAAAGCATCAAAAAAAAGGTAGAATAAAAGAAGGTGAAGGTTAAACAAAAGAAGATTAGATAAAGTTAGAACCAAAGCCCAGAAGATGAACTATGGGAGTCAAAATAGAAGGTAGAAGAAAATGAACCCAGATAATGTAGCACAAAGGGATTCTGAACAGCAGAAATGTTGAGGTTTCTAGAAAAAGGAACATAATATATAGAAAAAGAGTAACCAACTCCCATAAGAGGAAGAAAGAGCTAAACAAAAAATTAAGTGAAGCCTAGCTTAATTTTCAAGTTGTGCTGGAAGATAAAAAGAGGAATCAGAGGAGAAATATGATCACATGCTGTGTTATCAGGAAATATGACAGTTTGAAAACATTTTTTAAAATACCAATTTTTAAAAAATAAGCATCAAAAATAGGTATTGCAACAGCTGTACAAATGGGGAATAACTTAACTTAAATGGAGATGTCAGGTATGACCCAAATTTTGTAGGACTTAATAAGAGGTCACAAAAATATAATACTCCCTCTTTCTTAAGAAGAGAATGCAAATTAGTAACATTAAAACAAGCACAAGAAATGGTAAAACTATGATAGCCAGATTAATTTCCAAACCAAGGACAAATGGACAAATCACTGTTGAAACAGAACTGGACCCCAAACATGTTAGAACTATTAAAAAAGGACTTAGGATCCTTAAACAGGAAAAATCATACAAATTGGCTAGTAGCACTGAAGGAATATCCAGGGCTAAACAGTGGAGATGGAACTTTAATTAATCAAGCAGCCACAACAAAGTTTGGCTGGGCTTTATTTACTCAAAACCACAAAGTAATCCAAAAGGTAGAAGTGTACTAAGGAAGGGAACTTGACAGGTCTGACAGTTTATTTAAGGTGCTGGTAAATCATTGGTAAGTTGTTTCACACTGCAGAACAAAGAGCAAATTAAAATGGCCAAGGGACATACACAAGAAAAGAAATTGTTGGGGACTGCAGCCAGGTTAGTGACTGAGAACACTGGGGAATATTTATAAAGAGGGTTTCAAACTAGCCATATATGAAGGGCTGAACCAGGCTGAGAAGTTAACTACACATAGTAAATCCAGCAACCATGAAATTGGAGATTTTTGTAGATATTATTTGAAGAGCTGAAGAAATTTTACAAGAGGGATGTGAGAGTTAAAAACCTATCAGGCTAATAAGGGGGAAAAAAATCTATTCAAGTGGTAACCTTCTCTAATCAAGGACTAAAGGGTCAAAAAAAATACACAGGTAAACGGAATCATGGATAAGACTGTAATAGAAACTGTGTATCCAGCAGCCAGGGTGAAAATGTTAACGTGGTCCTAAAAGATACTGCAGACAAAAGCACAGGATGGCAAGAGAAACAGGAAAGGAATAGAGTGAGGAATTAAATGATTGATTGTTGTTCTTGAAGGGATGTGAAATCCATAGAGAGAAGCCTACATATTTGAAGCCACCATGGAAAGCTGAAAGGTTTTCAAATTTAGAGTAGAGTTGCATACCATACAAATCAAATTAAATATTCCTTTGAACACACATTTTTGAATTATCAGCTGGAACGTATCTTGGGCTAAACCCATGCAGACAATGGATTAAAAACTATATGAGTAGAATGGAAAGATAGAGACCTAAGTACTTTATTGAGAAGAGTAGGGATAGTCAGTGGGACATTAAATAGTATAGTTCTCAGATCCATATTTAATGTATTTGCATTTATCACTGATGGGCAATCACATGATGAAAGCATTCCTACTGAGAAATGGAAGTTTACACATTTTAGAACATAATGAAGGAGACTCATATTCTTTCTAACATTCTTCATTAGTTTCAGGTGTTTTAAAAACAGCAGAAGAATCCATCTGGATTGTTATGTGGCCTGTGTCATGTGCTGGTATACAAAGCTTGTTACAAAATGTAACTTTCCAAGGCTTAAAGGAAGTGACGATGCAGAAATGTCTGCTTTGTATTTCGGAAGGTCACATACCCTTACATGCAGCTTTACAGCATTTTGACTGGGAAAGAGGACAGTTTGTATAGTGTTATATTGGGAATATTTTAAAGTAAGTATGTATAAGTTAATGGCCTCACGTTTCTTTTAAGAAAATACTAAGAAATGGTAGAGGCCATAAATTCTTTAACTGTGGAGATATACTGATAATCAAAACAACTCCGTATGATATGTTAGCATGTACCAATTTAGTAGAAAGATTCTTTTGTTTTCAAGGAGCTAATCAAGTAGCTTTAGAGATGTCCAATGATTGTTCTCTTGCTTCAGGAAAACAGCAGCAAATATCCATCACCATGAAGAATCACTCAATGCAGAAGTTATCTTTTTCAGTCTGGAAAAAACACGCACTTTATGTACTTTGTCATGTGGTATCTTGGCAGTTAGACCATACTTTGTAATTGAAAACTAAACTTTACCCAAAGATGTTTGGTGCTCTGTGCACTCAGTCAGGTGGATTCAAGTGCATAATCAAACATACAGTTCTGCCATTACAGTAATTGAAAACAACACACAGGCCTTACGCTGGTTTAAAACTACTCCAACAGGGTCAATGGATGGAAGAAATTATGGAAAAAATCTTATACCTACATCTACACTGAATTATTCAATAACAGAATTCCAGCAAAAATTAAAAGAAGATTGAACAAATCCAGCAAAAAGTCACAACACGGGCATCACAACTTGGAACAATATATGGTGTTTTTTTATGAGATTATGTATTTTACAGTTCCACAGCATCTAAACTATTATATATATTAATTCATCCACTTATTGTATTGTTAATAGTACAGGCTGGCATCCTGCTATATATCATTATAATATTTAAGTGCTTATCAAAAACTTTTGCATATTACAGCAAGGTTATTTGCAAATAATTATCAAAGAGCGAGTATCTGATGAGGCAAGACCAAAGCATTCAAAATACACTGTCCAGTCAGCAGGCACATAGCAATAGCCAGCCAGCGCAGGTCAGGGAGCGTATGGTTTGGCCATCTGAAATATAAGACCACAGTTACCTGAATATGTATGTCCCTGTAAAGGAAGAGATGGTTGTAACCTGAACAGAACCAGATTCAAACCCCTTAACATTGCAATAATGAGATAAATACCTATAAATAAAGGAAAATAATGTACTGCACATGTATATGCTTTGAAACACCATGGTTGGGCAGAGCAAATTACTGGTGGCTCTAGGATAAGGACATATGTAGCAGAAAGCAATCGCAGGGCTGCAGCAGAGGCCCCCAAGAAAACTGGGGAGCAGAGACCTTGGAAGTACAGGAAGAGGAGGGGGCCAGAGACCCGCAGACAGGCGACGTGGCTGCTCATTGACACAGGCGTGTAACAGCGTAGTGAAGCTGCCTATAACAGGTAACATACGAGGGGGGGTTTTAAGGTGTATTTCTTATAAGACTGCCACAAAAGCAACTGGTTGCCCCTACCCTGTACTTCAGTCACGCTTGCCCACTACATGGGTAAGTACGGTCTGCGCAGTACCTTTAAAGGGACCCGTGGTTTGGTGTTTGGTCTAATGTTTTTTTCATTGTATTTGGCTGGTTAGGTCGTGTGCTTTTGAGGACTGGCTGTTAAATTTAGATGCATCGGAGGTGACTGGCTGAGGAGATAGATTTAAACTCTGCTTTTTTGTCCTTTGTCTTTGAAGTTTGCTGATTTTGAGGCTGTGTGGGGCAAGAAATTCAGAGTTCTAAGTATGAATGTTAACCTCAGAAGGCTGGTCACCTCCAGACAAGGACGGATTTGAAGGGTTCAGAGGGCAATACAAATGAAAACACGCCGTTTTAGTTGTGGTGAGGCCATTGGCTTTGGCACTATTCATTTGAGAGTAATTTGTCATCTGTGTTAGGAACACTGTGTTACTGGAGCATTTAATGTGATTGCAGGGATGTTTTAAAATAAGCCCCAATATAAAATGAAATCAAAGAAGCTTGTGGAGCTCTTCAGCAGAGAGAAATCCCTACTGAGCTGTATAGAAGTGTGTTATAAATGAATACGGAGTGTCTGAGCTGCGACCAAATGTCCATTGCTAACCAACTTTATTTTGTGGTGGATTGATCTTTCTTCTTCCAAAGCTCAGCATTCATAAATTGTTCTGGAAAACATCAAAGTTATTTGAAAAGGTCTCTAGCAATATAAATTTCTCTATGCAAAATGGCTGTTTAACAAGATTGCCTCCTTGAACTTTTCACATGATTGTGACAGCCACTTTCATTTACTAATGGAAGTTTTATAGCGGATTTTCCCACTACTCCCACATCTCTGTTTACTATTATTTTATGGAGAATACTTTACAAATTGGGTCTCTGAAAGAGAGGAAAAGACATTTGGTGACATTCCCAGAGTGCTATGTGGCTTGTTAGCAGGGCTGCCCAAGAAACAGTGTGCAGGAGAACCCCAACTGACGTGGACTGCAACTTTGGGCTGCACCTACTGGGCCCATCTACGTGGGGGTTAATTCGACAGTCATTATGGTCATTGCTGAGAAACTCCTTTTGTGTTAGCCCTGCCTAGATTCAAATTAGGAAGAACGGAAGGTTCATGAGGAATTGTTCCTCATTATTTGTGGTGCAGACAGCAGAAGGATGGTGTGTGTGTGTAGTTAGGTTTTACAGTGATAGTCATAATTTAAGTGAAAAAGGAAGAGAGGATTAAGGAGCAATTGGTTAGGAAGGCATCTGAGGCTTCATGTACCCAACATCCATCATATTGTAGCTGGATGAGTTTTGGAACTGATCAGGAACTATTTTCTCAGCTCACCGTGCACAGAAAGCATGGGCTTGGTATTTTAGGAAGCATGTCATGTATTCTATCTGGAGAATCCCTGGGTAATTTTACGTTAAATGGTTGAATTCCCTCAGGGCAAGAAGTAAAGATGTTTTCAATTGCTTGATGAGAAAGAAGAGAGTAGAAAGGAGGAAGAAATATCTAGAGAAGAGACAGCTAAGTGTAGAGTAGCATTTAGAGAAGCAGAAAAGAAATGTGAGTAATAGAAGTAAAGGAATGATTTATTTATCTTTTATTTTTCCAAGTTATATGTCTTTGTGAAGTCTCTGTTGCAAAAGACAAACCTCGAGTTTGCCTGATTTGCCATTTTTCATTTTGTGAAGGCTCATATTTTTTTTTTCAGCAAAAGACAGTAATATTTCTTCTAGCAACTAAAGATTTTTTTTCTCCAACAAGTTATAAATGTGAATTAAAATAAAATTGTGAAATGCTCTGACTTTGCATTTTGGTGAAAAATCTCATTGTTACAGGCAAGCATCTTCTTTGTGAGTAGTAAAAAAAAAAAAAAAAAAAAAAAAAAAATTTTAAATATTTTTTCTTTTTTTTTTTTACCAGAAAAAGTAGCTTTTCTTCTCAGTGAAGTTCCAAAACCTCACAGAAGCTTTAAAATTTTTTTTACCAGTCCAAAAGTATGTTTTGCACATTCCTAAATGTGACATGATGAACACTTCTTAACTTTTGAAGCTGGGCCATCCTTCTGAACCAGAGTCATCCAAGGTCAATGCACTATCCTCAGCAGCGACAGTGTGAAGATTATGATGAATCATTTCTATGCATGGGATAAAGGCATTATCTGCATCTGCATTTTTCTTCCAGATGCACTCATTAAATTACAAAAAAAATTAGTGGGAAAAAGTCAGGCTTGAGACACACAGAATGTCATGAGTCTAATTGAGATGGCTTGTGCTTACTTCAAGATTGAATCTGATATAGTGGTTGTACATTGTTGACTGAAAACTGTTTTGATTTTGGCTGTGTGGTTTCATAGCAGCAACCTTCACTTTAATGCATACTGACATCACTGTAATTAAATTTAATTCATAAAAGAAAGCTAATTTTAAAAACTTTTAATTTCTTTTTGTTTCTATATAAATGCTAACATTGAAAATTTTAAGCACATAGTAGGCACAGCAGGAGCCAAACAACTAAATATGCAGTTCTACATCCAGACCCCTTAAATTGCCTACTGTTGAGGCACATCATCTACATCAAAAGGACAGAATTCCGGCAGAGTACATCCTCATCCATTACTGTGGCAAGTGAGGAGATGCACAATCAGATTACAATTACACTATGTAAATGCAAAGGATCAGAATAGGACCTCAAAGACATATACTCTGGGCTTCTCAAGTAAAAGAGTTCCCAAATGTTATGCAAAATAATATGTGGCATTTAATCTTCTAAGCGATGTAAAGAAAATGTCTTCTCCTTTATACATTTAAAAGGAAAAGTCTTTTGTTCATCACATTGGACAGAACTTTCATCCTTAAACTGTCAAGATGATAAAGGCATCAGCATACATTTAAATTCCTTACCTCAAAAGATGGTAGATGATGTATGCAACAGAAAACCAGGGTGCACAAGAAATTTCTTTACACAGTGTTTGTACCATGGAAGAAAGTTAATGTAAAAAAAATAGGTGTGTTTTATTAAGCTTATGTTAATGCTCAATGAGGTCAAGTGGCAAGCAAATCCAGCCAACTAGAGGCTTTTTTTTTAATAAGAAAAAGGGGGGGAGGAGAAGATTTTTTTTTTATTTTTTTTTTTTTTTTTGCTTTGCTTTTGCTTATATTGATGGACTGTGAAGGTCAAGAAGAGATTGATCCTCAGAGGCCAGTAAAAGTTAGAAGTAATTTAATTAGAGTTGTCCAAATCTGAAATATCTTCTAATCCGATTATATACTTATTTCTTGAGGGACAGTGTATGGGTATCTATATTTGCTATAGAAAGATACTTTTCTGTAATCTAAAAGGATTCAGTTATCAACTTTTTTTTAAGCAGCAGAATGAGTCAAGAAAAAAAATTCCCTGAGTACTTTTCCACAGTTAAAAAATAGAATATGTTTATATTCGTTTATATTTCAAATTAACTGTATGCACGCATGTGTGTGTGTATTTGAGTGTGTTTGTGTATATTATATCTACATAACATAAAATAGTCCTGCTGCGTCCAAGTAAGCGGAGGCACTGTTGGTTAGATGTGTCATGTGAGGATCCGTTTTAATGCTGTGCTATGTGCCTTATGGAGCTGGTGTGATTCATCATAATGAAGGACATACTGTGGGACATTTAAAGAGATGTAGTTTTGTCTAACTGTCCTAATATTAAATAGACAAAATGCTTTCTGTGAAGAGGAAGACTGTCATCCATCAAAGATTTTTAATCCCTGCTTTGCCATGGTCATCCTTTTAGGGTTTTAAGGGTACAAAATGTACATTAACTGTAAGTACAAAAACTGAGGTGACTCTTAACAACTGTGAAAGCAAATGAGGCATCACGTGAAAGTGAATACACTGCAAATGAGAGCAGAGAAGCTGGGAAGCAAATTGTCGTATCCACTGAAGGGCAGCACAGTCTGCTTCAAAGAGGCCTGAGCTGCAGAGAAAGGTCTTCTTCCCACCGCCCCAAAACAGTAATGCTACAGAGAGGTTTCTAAGGATGCACCTCATCCTCAGATAAGCAGGTATTGCAGCCCTTCCTAGTGTAGTAGAACAGGATTTGCCTAAAAAGCGTTCAGTAGAAATCTTGAGGTAAAGTAGGTTTGGGTGTGCAGAAAGCACAGGAGTGTAGGTGAATCCCTGCCTCTCCCTGTGTTTATTAGTAGCACCAAAACAGAAACCAAAGGGGGTTTTTGAGACATAGAGTTATATTTTTTGAAATGTCCCTCCCTTTCATTTCTTGAATCCAGAGCCAGAAATAGCAGTGCTGAAATTCTGTGAGAAAGACCATTCTTGCACTTCTGGGAAATGCCATAGTTATCTCTATAAAGTCTGTTGCTGTGAGATTTGGAGATGTTTTGCTGACTGCAGAGATCTGGATGTTCTTCAGATAAGGAATTGAAAGTTTGTCTCATTACCAGATGCAAATCTCCACTCTAAGGTCCACCCATTAACAGGTTAGGCTGTTGAAGTACATTGAAGTATAACTATCATACAAATCTGGTAGGGTCTCCTTGGCATGAGTGTTTGCAACACTGCTTTCAAAAGATTTATAAATATGAATGGACTGGTGATGTTAGCCAACAGGATTAAGGTGCTTCCTAAATCAACGTTACCACTGAGTTGCACACAAATGGCACAGAATTTATTTTATTTTGATAAATAAAATATCAGAGATAAAAAGCCCTGCACAATGAGTGCTGTGCCTCCTGAGCTTTTACTTTTTTAGCTTAGATGAGCAACTGATACAAACAGCAATTAAAGGCTTACTTTAAGCAAGAACTTAAGTTCCATGTGCTCAAGTGCTTTGACAAGCAAGAATTTAAATTCCTCATATATTTAAAGATTTGTCTTGCTATTAGACAAAGAATTCAAAATTTGAAATTTATATCCATGCAAATCCCATCCGGATATAACAGTTTTGCAAATCAAGAAATGTGCCGTGCTTTTTGGAGCTTGCTGTATCCTGGAAAACAGATAATATATTCCTCCGTCTCACTGGTTATTTTACTGGGCAATTGAATTTCTTGAAGAGTATTGGGCAGACCGTGCATTCCTAATGATAAATATGCTGGCATGATGACAACTGGTTTTACCTTGAACGTTTCCCTGGATAGTGAATTTTTTCTAAGCTGCTAATAATATGGCTCAGTCTCCCAGAGGGGGGAAAAATACTTTCCTAGGAGCTGTGTTAGTCCATGCTGAATGAGGTCTCTAAGAACAACCCCAGTGAGAAGTCACACGAAAGCTTTTTTAGTACAACAAAAAAAAAAAAAAAAAAAAAAAAGGCCGGCCTAAAAGAGTTTACACAGCTGTGAGTGATAAAATATAGCAGCCATGGCAACCTACTCTCCACTATTCTGATAATGCATCAGAAATTAGGCTATTAGAATTATTAATTCACATTAGCAGCTATTAAAATTACTACCTGCAGATTCACAGCCTGAAAACCCTTTTCTATTTCTAAGAGAAGGTTCAATTGCAGAAGGAACCTTTTTGCTAAATAGGTGCACTGTATTGTATGCTAGACATTATGGGAAGTCCAACAGATAATAAAGCTCACATTGAGCTTTATGTAGCTGCTTTGTAATGCAAGGGTAGCAGATGTAATACTTTATTCTTTTAATGATGGCAAAGAACCAATACAGCCCCAATAGGAGTAACAATAACAGGACTCTTACTGGTTCCCTGGAAGCTAATACCAGAAATCCAACTTACTGTAGGGTATTTCATTAAATACCAAGTCACATACAAAATATTTGACTTTGGTAGGTAATAAACAAAGTCAACAGAAATCAGCAGAAAAACTGAGCCAGACCCATAGAAAGGTTTTGTAGAGATGCTGCGGTGAGACTTAGGGAGTCCTGCAGAGATTTGGCTACATCCTTTCCATCCCCCATTAACTTAACTCAAAATGCAATTGCATGCTGTTTTAAGTAAAAGAAGAAACACTATTACACCAAGGCCACAGCGGGAAATAATCAGGGGGAACAGCAACATGGCAGAGAAAGAACATTTTATTTATGGAAATGAGCAGAAAAAGTAACACACAAGCTAGAAGCAGCCAAATAGGTACCAGTAAAAATAACAAACAAGCAAAGAACATGAGCTTGGATCACAACCAGTTTTTAGGAATTCACATCACAGTCTATCTCCTTTAAGATCCCACGTACCAAAAATGGATATGACATCTAGTGTTCTTTCTAAAAATTATCATTCTCAGAAAGAGAAGAGGAAAACAAGGGTGACTGCAAAATGAAATTTAGCACGTCCCCACAGGCTAGACACTGCAAATGACGAAGACATACACAATGGGGCTTGAGTAGCCTTTACACTAAATGCTCTTCTGAATTCTCTCCCCCTTGTTGCCACCTAACTCAAGAACAGCCTGAATTCCTTAAGGACTTAATTTTTTTGCAAAGTTCCGTCTGTGCCTACAGACATTTCTTTCTACATGTCTGGTTTTCATTTCCTGCAAAACTCTATCAGTAACGCCAACAGGTACGTGGAAGTAGATATTTATCCACCTAAGCTTCCTTCGGAGCATAGAATCAAGCTCTTAATAAATATAGACACTCTTCTTTTCAAACATGTTGGCAATTACTTTCCTAACAAATAAAAAAGTGGTAATACTTAAGGTCATGAATTAGAATACCCGGGGCTGATTTCTTCCTGTGGCTGTTCAGACTGACAAACACTGGATGTCCAGATAGCTGTCTCCCCAACACTATTGGGGCTGTGCCTAGAAAAGTTTGTTCAGTTCAGCTCTGCCACCAAAACCACCAACTGTGGGTGCACTTATAATGTTAAGAAGGTGAACATAGAACTTTAGTTTAGTCCAGTCTGGCCAGCAAAATCAAAGAAATATTAGCTCATTGGGCATGCCAGAAAATGTTAGTGATCAGCCTCACAAGAGATGACCAAGTAACAAAAATATTTGTCATTGACCTTATTTGTAAAATTTCCAACAACTACGATTCTGTGGTAGCAGTACCCTGCCCTTTTCCCATTTTTCCTCAGGCATTCAGACAAACATTGGTGGATATGGTATTATTCATACAGATAACTGTATCCCCGCACAACCAAATGGCTTCATACAGGAACAAAAGTTATTTGTTGTTTCTTTTTCACTACGTGCTGTTCATCGGCTCAAGTTCATGTCAGCAGGATGACTCATGTGCTCCTGTTTAGCACGTGCTTAATGTTCAGCTGAGTGAAGCAGAGCCCGCTGTAGCCTGCAGAGCCCAGCTTGCCAGCGGGGAGAGGAGAACGGCTCATGCCCCATGGACGTACACTGCACGAGCAACAGGCTGAGCTGCCGCGGAGCAAGTCCAACACTGCTCCACGCGACGGAGGGTGCTCTCCAAGTACCCTCAGACACAGCCACACTTTCTTAGGTCACAAAAGTGTCGGGGAAATATTTTTGCCTAGGAACTTGCTGCCTCATAAAAAATGAAAGGTCTGGCAGAAGTGGTTTGGTTTTGGCAAGGTGACAGAGCTCTGACCAGGTCTCATAGACCTACCTGCCCGCCAAGTCTCTGATGGCAATATCTCCTTGGTTTCCTGCCATTGCAGCTGCCCAGCTTCTCCGTAGCGTGGGGCATGGAGAGCCTCAGCATGACCTCACAGGAGCAGGGCCCATCACCAAATATCTTTTCTTTCCTCCTTTTGAGAAATTTGAAATTTCTTTCCTGCTTTTTCCAAATTACAGCTGGAAAAAGAATTAAAATATTAAAATCTTCTGCAAGGCAAAATCACCTTTCTCTGTACTGTTCGTGTGTAATGGACTAATGAGCAGTTACTTTTCCATGTCAGAAAGGAGATTTTTAGGAAACTTTTGAAGTGAGAGACAAAAGAAACTTTGCAGGGACTGGCTGGGGAGATCACGTGAATCAGAACAGGCAGTAGAAAATTATACAGTGTCAAGAGTAGGCAAAAAACACAGGTGGAGACCCCAAAAAGCAGGCTCAAGGGGGCAGAGGAAATAGCGGAGGTGATAAAGCATTTCTCTGTATGTACCATGTAGCATGAATACATTTGCAGAGATCACCTGTGTGACATGATAAGCTGCCTAAAAATGCACCAAAGTACATATCCCAGAAAGCAGCCCTGTACTAGAAGAGGAACAGTCGAAGTATCCAAATACATTATTATTCCTTACAAAAGAGTCCACATTTTAAAGAAAGAGTCCAGATGTATAGTAAAATTTAGGTGGACAAATGCTGGAGGATACATGATGAAATTCTTCAGTGGGTCGAGGGAGACCGACTCAACAAATGTACGGGTCGTTCCAGCCATGACTCCTGGGAGATGCTCCCCATGCCCCACACGTCACTGCTCCAGAGCAGCTCTGTGGAGGGAGCGGATGCTTCTACAGCAAAACAGGCTTTACCCAGGAAGCTATTTTTGCTAACAGTATCATCTGACAAAAGCAGTTTAAAATCATTTGCTTCCTTCTATTTTAACATTTGCTGTGTGTTTTCCTTCAGACAGTCCTCTTTTAAGTCACCACAAAGGAGCAGCTTCCATACATTGACCATTGACTAAATGACTGCTGCTACTTTTAGTAATTTTGATTTTAACTTAATCTCATATTAAAATCTAAATGAGGGATGATTTCAATTTCTTCTTGGAGGCTGCAAGGACCAGCAATGTGGGACTGTACCAGCTGCAGCTTTAGAGCTTTATTTGGAAGGCTACAAGGACACACTTTATTTCCTTATGGATCTCAAAGGCCTGGACTAATTAGTACTTATTAGAAAACAAATTAGAAATGCATTTTATTTCTCCATATGGTGAAAGCAGGAGCTACAGTAAAGGGATAAGATATCAGAAGAGCTGAGATAGTGATTTGCAATGCATAATTTATTTGATTAATTTTTCCTTTTCTTTTATGCCTATGCCTTGTCTATGAACAGGTATCAACTTCCTTGAATGTATCCATTGTTCAAAATAATTTGTCAAATATTTTTTGCTATGTTGCTCATCTGTGAACAATTCATTGTATGTATTTGATCACTAAAATTCAAAATTGTAGTGCCAAGAAATGATAAATATGCAGGTGACCTGACATTTTTTTTATTTGATAATGTGGACACCACTATGACCTTTTTTATGTGAGTGTGCTTGATTTGATTTTTTAATTTTCTGTCAGCATAAATTCTTCAAAATTAACTTAGAACTGCTTGATTGCCAGTAAAATTGCTATGGAAGAGAAAACAGACACTACTAGGATTAAATAGAATTCACAGGAGCTTAGACCTTATCCTCACTGTTTTGTGAATGTTTTTCCCATGATGTACTTTATGTATGTAGAAGGTGATCCTGGCAGGTGAGTAAACACAGTTAAAGCAATTTTATCTTCAAAAGTTAATGAATACCCAGAGAAAAAAAAGAGGTGATCCCAGTAGCTAATGTCAGAGGCACCTTATGGCAACTCTGTCATAACCAATACACTATTTCTATGTTTGTAAAAGACAGGAGCTTTCAGAATGTTGAGGCTAGAATAAAGAACTAACTGTTCGTTATGCCTTGAGTGCATTAGAAATGGGAACACTCATCACTTTGGTGATCTCCTTCTGATACTGTTCAGCAACAGGATGATGCCAGCACTAGCACCTGCAGAGCACCACTACAGAGATGGCTATGTCCTGGTGATGTTGGAGGTCAGAGCATCGCAAATTCACAGCTCTTACCTCTCTTTCCTGAGTAGGACATAGTGACCATCAAGCTAAAGCCATGCTTCTCAGCTCAAATCCTGACCTCTAACCTTGGGACTAGTTAAGGTATTGAAAGGTGTTCCTTTCCACATGCCCAAAGTTGAGGTCTTTAATTTCTGAGTAGACTACTATTCAATAGGCTTTTATATGAACTGTTTCCAGTAATCTGCCAACCACATTTGTTGTAAAAGTCATGTCACGTGGAAGTCCATATTGCCAATGTGCTAGGTGCGCTTTCAGCATGCCCACCTATAAAACAGGGTGCCTTAGGGGAACAAGGGCAGAAATGCCAGATTTGTTCATCCCAAATAATTTCTCCCATTTGTCTGCTCTGGACAATTTAAAACAGAGAAAATTACGCACATACAGAAGTGAATAGAGGTAATTATGTCTATATGCATGCTGACCATGCAATTGCATGAACAATTGATTCCAGATATTCCTTTTATAGCCCCTACACCTGGCTAACTCTAAACTGTCATCTTTAGACCCCAGTACATGGAGGGCATGTGCAGCCTAGTCCCATTAATAAGACAATTAACTCCTTTGGAAACAACCATGTATCCTTCACACTACTAAATGTTCCAAGAAAAGGCATTCTATACATCTACTGGTAGAAAGAAATGTAAAAAGAATCTATGTAAGCATGACAATTTGGGGAATTGATTTTATCCCCAGATTAAATGTTTTTGTTCGCTATTTGTAGATTTCAGTCAGACATAATCAATTTTATTGCACTGAGAGGAAAAGGATAGGAGATTTGTTATCTTCCTTAAAATGTTTTTTGGCTAGAAAATGTTTCTAATTTTTGTGATGCATTACTCCATCAATGCTATAGAACTACATGCTTAATTTATACAAACTGTAAGTATGCATGGATCATATGTAGTTTTTCAGATTATGAAAGACTTCTTGACTTCTTGTTTTTCTCCATTGATTTCCTTTAGTGACAGGACAGAGCTCACCTTTCAACCACGTCTTTTAACAGCACTTTGCTAATCTATAGGTAGTTTATAAACTCTTTTCTCTCTTTGAAAATGTTTTCTCCAATATGTTCCACATTCAGAGCTGTATTTCAAAGTGCCACTTTAATCCTTTTTATCTTTTTGATAACTTAGAGTATTGGTCATTACTTGGTTATTCTGGTCACATTTCACTGTTCTTCACTGAAATCTCAACAGAGAAAGACTGCTTTGGGCAAAATGAACTCTGAACTTCTGTGTCATCAAAATCTTAATGTAAGTATATTGAATACAGCCTGCACAGCTTAACCTAAAATCATAAGAAACACATTCACATTATAAAGTTTGCACCGGCACACAAATGGAAGCTTTTGTGAAAAGGAAATTTCATTTCTCAGTGTTATTTGTTACGACCCTGGGTACTTACTAAATCTAATAATAAAAAAAGTTTGAAAATATTTATATAAAATCCAAGAATGGCAATGCAGAGAAGATAACAATAAGAACTTCCTGCCCCCACGCCCACCCCCCATACAAACCATAATGCTTTTTACTGCTCATAAACTATTAAATGATTCGGCTTTCTACAATTACATAGCTAGGGCATTGTCTTCATATGCCACATTTGAATACTTACAGGTCATGATGACACAATAAAAGTTAATGTGCATACTCTTTTTTAAATACCATTACTACTCCAAGGAAGTAGTGCTTATCATAAAATTGTGTTTAAATTAAAAAGAGATATTAGCATGAGTTAGTGTCCTTTTCTCTTTCATTCTTTTAATACTTTATGTCTCAGGGATCATCAGCAAACTACTTGTTTTCTAAAATAGCCATGTCTAACATAGGTACTTCAGCTCATACTTTTCTTGTATATCCTGACATCATTATTACATTAAATCACTATTTTTGTAGAGGATTTTGTCTTCTTCACTTCACCTTCTGCATTAGTCATCAAACCTGCTACTCCCTTCTGGTACAGACCAATTTCTCACAGCTTAGTACTCAAATTATTATCTTAAAATTCCTAAAATGCAGTTCCACCATGGCTTAGCCACTTTTGCCGCTTTTAAAATCGCTACTTATTAATGTTAATCATGTTAGAATGCTGGGTTTTCTTAACTAGTATAAGAGCTTAAGTTTTTAATCTGAGTCTTTTTTTTCCCCTCACAAATTTCCAGAAAATTGCTAGGATTAAAATACCATAAAGATTTCCTTTCAGCCCATGTGAGCCTGTAACCCAGATTGCTTAGAAGAGAATCTTTTATCCCATTCAAAGGACATATGTACAGACTGATGTAAAGCATGATCTGTAGTACATGTGTGTCTGCTCCATCAGGACATTTGTACGTTTTGCATGCTGCGGTTAATAAAAAAGTAAGAACTGAGGGAATTTTGTTACAAGCAGCTATTTCTTCCCTTCACCTTCATCCTGTATCTATGTCGTCACCCATCTTTTACACACTTTTAGACTGTCACCCTAAGTGAAATATATGAGGCCTTTAAGCTGTGCAGCCCCCAAAGTGTAGTGAAAGCTGGGTCTCCATTTGGGAGAATAAAGGTGACCCTACAGGGGAAGCCAAGCCAACCTACTTCATTGCAATTAATTACCTGGGGGAAAGGAGATGGACAAATGAACTCTTCACCCTCAGTGCTCTCCAAGACAAGCAGTGTTTCCTCCTGTGGTCACACAGCTGGGACTGGAAGAGATAAAAGTGACCTCTTCTCTGGTAATATGTCAGCCAGTTTAAGAAGCAGCAGTTCTGAAGTTTGAGGAAGGACTCCATTTTGCACCTGGATTTTGGAACCAAGCTGAGCACAAATGCGTTAGATCAGATATTTCTGATTCCTCATAAGAACTAAAGATAGCATCTTTGCAAAACTAGATAGCCATTGGTCGTCTTAAAAATGCATGTCTCAGTATTTGCACATCTGTTGCTATCACATTGCTCTACAATCTCCTTTCTAAGGGTCTTCAAGGAGGAAGACGAGGATTGATAAACCAGTCTGGAACCTTAATCTGTCCTTCATCCTTTTTTTCAGGTTAATTTCAGTTAGGAGAATAGCACAGAGACTGTTCTAGTCTCACTGACTCTTGGTTTCTCCTTAGCAATGAGCAAAATCTCAGATGTCTGTTTTAATTTCTTAGATCAGTCAGCAGGCTTTGATACCTGTGGTCCTTGGTTGTGATAAACAGCATAGCTTTTATGCTATCACTCACTTGAGTGATTTTGTTCTTTCCTTTCCAAATGTCAACTCCAGTTCCCACTGAACTCAACTGCAAAACTGCTTTAGGCTTCAACTAAAACAGGTTTGGGCCCCAGGAGATGAAAGAAAGTGATTTTGATCAATTGCTCATCTGCCCAAAGAACACTTTCACACAGGTTCTGCCAGGCTATATTTTAGCGCCCCTCCACTATGTGATGCTGAGAGAGATAATAACACAATTTGGGTTGTTGTGCTATCAAGATGCAGATGACACGCAGCTCTATGCCTCATTTTCATCAAACCCAGATGGTGCAGCATCTTTGCTTTGCCTGTGCCTGGCAGAGATTAATACTTAGATAAGGGCAAGCCGACAGAGGCTTAATTTGGACAAGATGGAGGAGGTGCTATTGTGTAAGGGAAAATAGGCGTGATCTTACTTCTTTTCCACTTCCCATTTGGGAGGATTTCGACCTGGAACGCATTTGGATTCCTATTGCTATTTGAAATCGCAGGTGGCTTTGAGAGCCCAAGACAGCATTTCATATCTGATTCAGTTAGACATCTATCACATTTCTTCTTGGCTTTGGACAGTGCCACCTCCAATCCATGCCTTTGTAAATTCTAGACTTAATTATTGTGATGCGCTCTATATGGGGCTACAGATGAGGACCAACTGGAAACAATAGTGCGTGCTGAAACCAGCTGCTTGCCTGGCTGGCAATGGGAGCCACTGAGCACATACTAGATAGCTTCTCTGGCAAAAATTCGGTCTCCCTCCCCACCAAAAGGATGGTTCCCTCCCTGTTGATTCTGGCTCCTACATTGAATTAGTGTTAAATGACCTGGGTCCTATCTTCTTGAGAAAACACCTCCTGCCAAGTGAAGTCTCAAAGCAATTTCTGACAATGTAATGTTACAGCTCTAGAATTAAACAAATAGGAGGCAGTAGCAATCCTTTTAAAACAAACAGCTCTCAGCTTCGAAATTGGCTTCCCCAACTACTCCAACAGAGCCCAAATGTGTTAAGCCTGGCACAGTAAATGACCCTTCACTTCTCCCTAGCTTTGGATTATCATCACGCTTATCACAAAGGACTGGTTTGGGAATCTCATAGTAATTGCATCTGTATTCATGAGCTTTTTAACATCATCATTAATATTACACTAAAGTCATGGGCTCCTCATGAAATTACACTAAACTGACACCAAGAACTCGATCTAAACAGCCTTGAACTTTGGATTATTGTTTTAAAGATTCCATCTGTGACCCATTGCTCCTCAAAATGCGTGGTTCAGATAAGCACTCCCAGGATTCAATATTCTTCTGACCTGCCTCTTGGGTCAGCAAAAGTGGTTTGGAAAACTCAAGAGAGTAGCCTTATTTATTACATTTCAGCACATCTTTTTCTAAATCTAGCTAAATCCAGGACCTACAGAGAGGAATTCTTAGGACATTAAAAAACTCCTTTCAAATTCCAGAAGGACTTACGTTTTGTCCTCAGAGGGGAAAAGCCTGTCACTTCTTATTGCAGCCAAATCATCCATTACGGGGGACAGCTTAAGTAGAATAACACAGTGAGAAGTTATACTACTATGTATTTAATGCAGAATACTGAAAAATCTTTTCTTTTAGACAGATTTTGTTATCTGTATCCATGTCAGATAATGCTATTCTCCATCAGTAGTGAAACTGTCAAAGTGGTGTAAGATACTGAGGACTAAGCTACAACTTTATAAGA
The DNA here is from genome assembly GCF_929443795.1 of Astur gentilis. NCBI lineage: Eukaryota > Metazoa > Chordata > Aves > Accipitriformes > Accipitridae > Astur > Astur gentilis. Next base: position 32,132,932 of record NC_064883.1, on the reverse strand, counting down.
GTAACAGTGGCAGAATCTGGTTTTTATGATAACAAATCAAGAATCGAATTACTTCCTCCATTGCTCCAGCTGACCACTTCACACCTTGATATCTGAATACAATATCTCTGTCTCAAATATTCTGAGTAAATGGGATTTAGATGTAATTTATAATTCTTGGAAGGGAAAAAAATTCATTATTTCCTATATAGACTACATATACCAATAATAATTTAAATTCCTAAAGATATGCAGGTGCTTGGATGGAAAAAGGAGACATTTTGATTACTTGGTCTCTACTTTGCTTAATTGGATTTTACTGAGCATTTTAAATCGGCTGAGACTTTTGATCAACTGCACATCCACCTTCACTTCCAAGAGCTTTCACAACACTACAGACCTGAATATCTGACAGACATATTTTTGAATCTACTAACAGTTCCTTACTAAGATATTTTCATCAAAAATGTAAAACCTTATAAAAAATTCAAATGTTTTGGTTCAGTTGAGGCCCTCAGCTAGAATAATGTCATCTCATGTCTATATGGCATGGTGTTGTTTTTATTTGGGAGCTTTTAATGCTACAGTGATAGCAATTTCAAAGGTTCTAGCTCCTTTTTAAGAGACAACTGCACTATTCTTGATTTTGATCTGTCACCACCTTGCCACAGTATGATATTCCAGGTTTCTTGTTTTGAGTAAATGTATTTTTTTTTATCATTGCAGCTTGATAAAACAGAAGCCCATTTTGAACAATAAAGCATAAGTAATGTATTTCTATTTTTATATGTTTTCTTGGATATGATTGCAATTTATGAGAAAAACCACTATAATTATGAATGCAAATGATTTCACAGTTACTGCAACAGATTTTGTTTATATATGTTAAACTATGCTGAGAAAGAGCTGGCTTTGATCTGGGAAACTCATTAATGTCTTTGCAAAACAGCAATCAGAACATGGTATACAGCAGCGATAGTGACCATAGTTCACCAGGATGTGACTCAAACCACGCCAACTTTGAAACTCAGACACCTTCTTGTATCAGCACACAGAAGTGGATCATAGGGAAGCTAGTAAGGCTTTTTTAATTAAATTGTTTAAAAATTGTGGGTTTAGCCTGATACTAATAACACTGTAATTTATTAAAGCAATAGAACCATGGTTTCTACTAAGGAAAGGCAGAAGTTCCAGTGAAGACTGATGGCAAATTCATTACCCTGTGAAATTAAAAAGGGCAGGTGCGCAAGCTTGAGCATTCAGCCCTTGACATCCACTCTGCATTCTTCTTTGGAGTGTTTGGACTATTCCCCTTACACCTCTTCAACATGAAGCTTAGGTTCATCCTGGAGTTAGCTTCCACCAAGGAACAGTATGGATGAGGCCATAACAAGTTTAGCTATCTCCATCTGTCACCATCCTCCAACATTAACCTAGAAGACCTCATGCTCTCACATGCAACCCAAAATATTCACACAACGCTCCAGGGCATGTGTTTACTCTCCACATCACACTTATTAAAATCCCACTCTTGAGGCTGTAAGGCAGTTTTCTCATTAACAGCCTGGCCTATGGACCCAGTCCTGACGACAAGTGTTGTTAACACCATGTCACCAAATGTCTGCGGAGCACTGTGGAGCCAGCCTGGGCCTCCCAGACAGACCAACCCTCCTTTCAGCATGCAAAAAGAAAACCCAGGAGGGGAGCAGCAGCCTGATGCCCCAAAAGAAACAGCAGGATGTTGCACCATCCACACGCCATCCTGGTAGCCCCATACAAGTTCAAAAAACAACAAAGTTATCCTGAGAGCATCCCAAAGGCAATGTCTAAAAGAAATTCCTTGCCCTCACCTCGCAGTTTCCTGATATCTGTCCATACTGCAGTGTTTAACTCATTCAGAGTTGGCCCAGGTGAGCTTAGAAGGACCTAGCTGTGCCTTACACAAGCCACAGGGAATATCTGTGGGTGATCGGTGGCATACAGGGGGCATATGGGGGCAAGGTGGGCACCACACTGGACAGGCTCAAGACCTGGAAGAGGAAGGCAGGAGATATGGCATGAGAAGGGTCATCTCCTACTGCCTTCAGTTTTTTACCAATACTCACCATCACACAGATGGGCTTCTACTGTGTGGTGGAAACGTATGCATGCCCCTCTCACAGCAAATGTGAGATCCACTCCTGGATGTGGTGGAGGAGCAGACTGTCACAGCAACATGGAGTGGTACCCCTCTGTCCCCCTCAAAGGCACCATCCTCCCTCCAGTAGGGCATTTGAATCTGTAACAGACACTGGACCCACTCCCCATTGCCAAAGAGCAGTTCACACTGCTGAATGCCAAACCACTTCCTAGACCTTCTGCTAGCCAGAGCAGTTGGAAGCCCTGTGCACCCTGTTCTGGTGACACAGAGAAATCTGGAATGTCACCTAGTAGCTGAATAATAAGAATTTGGATGGCAGAGAGATGACGAATCCTTTGCATGTCCTCATATTCAAGACCCTCCCAAAAACCCTGCCTCGAGCATCTGTGGGGTCTGCTCCCCGGGTCCGATCCCCAGGTATCAGCACAGGGACTGCTCTCCACACTGGGGAACTGAGCAACAGGTTGTAGTACATAGGGTCACCCTTCACTTTGATTGCTTCCTATCCACAACAAAAACATGTTCCCTGAAAAAGTAGCCCTTCATTTTGATTAACTCTTGATAGTTTTCCATTTGCTGGACAGCACCAGTTTTTGGAAAGATGTAGTGTGTGGCTACTAAAACTATGTCTATACTAGTTAATGAAAGGGGTCAAAGGCTGTGCTCTGATGGCAACTAACCCAGTCTCACTTACACAGGACGGCTTTGTCCCAACTTCCAGTGGGAATGGTCCTTGTTCCATGCTAACTCCCAAACCTCACCCAGGCATTGCCTGCTAGCACTAGCTCTCACTGACCAAAACCATAGTGAAATCATGCTGGCAATTATCAGTACTGTTCGGGTCCACACTCACCCTAATTAGTTTAACAGTCTAACTATGGCCTGTTTAATTCACTATAACATGAAGCTATTTCAAGTTGATATAAGTAAGGATTGAAATGACTGTAAGTTACAGAGCAACGCTCCTTTCTTCTATCGTTTAGAAAATCAAAGTCTTCATTGGACTCAAAAATAGGTTGACAACTGAACAAATTTATTCAAATCTATTTTAATATATATTAAGTTGAATTTCATTGAGACAATATTTTCCATAGGGCATAGGCAAGCTGCAGACTCTCCCAGAAAAACTAACTTATTTCAATGAGTATTTCTCAGGTAAATATTCTGATTAGTTGCCAAGGAATTATTTCTTTTCAATGTTTGTAATACCTTACTCTTCAATGAGAGCTGATTATGGCTGGCAGCATTCTCATTCTGGGGCAGTAGGTCAATAGGTTAATATCTCGGCTAAAGGACCTGAGTGTGCTTCACTTGGCAACGCCACAGCGTGCTGCCAGAATGCAGCAGCAGACAATAACAGTGAGCTTAACTTCCCCAGAAACACTCCTCTTCGCCAAGGGAAGCATCACACAGGACTATCCCCAGCCTCCTTTAAATACCTGCTACTGTCCTTCTGCTGGGTTTTAGCATCTACATGCAGTCTTGCCACCATGACTAGGCATATTAAACTTTTAAGCTACATTTTTATTTTTTAAAGCAGTCAGTGTATAAAAAAAAGTTCACGTTTCATCTGCAAAAGTGTGGGCCTTTGGAAGGATAAGCACCAGCTCATCTCTGGTCTTCTTTAGCCATAAAAAAAGATAACATTCAAAAGCAAAATTTGTCAATACTGTCTCATCACAAACTTCATATTTTTTTCTCCAGGTACCACATTCACATAATTAAGAACCATTCATACACTTTGTTTTTAAATTTTAATTGACCTTAAACTCTCCAAAAGTGAGTGTCTCTACTTTACTTGAATGGAGACTTGGAGAGATTCTGAATACACTGATGAATGCAAAATGTGTTACATTTATACTGATTGCACCAGGATCATAAATGTATGCCACAAAATTATCTTGTAAGACAAAAATCAAGGCAGTAAATATAACAAGAATTTTCAATAAATCCAGTAAGTTTCCATCGTTCTCAAAAATGATATTTTAATTATATTCAGGGAGTGATACTGCACATGTCAAAAAATAAATTTCTTTAATTTTCTAACATTCCATCCAGATACCGTATCACAAAGGTCTGGCAGCCCTTTTCTAATTATGGGTAATTGGGTGAAAGAACATTTAAATTTATATTACCATGTGAACTTTCTGCATGAAGGATACAGAGCTTTCCAGCAAGTTGCTCAGCGTTTTACTAAGGAGCTGAAAAAACATCAGCTCCTATTCTGTGTTGTATGGCAGCTGAGGTTACTCAGTCTTTTATAAGATTGTTCGGTATCTTGCAGGATTAATTTGAAGTGGAGTTCTTGGCCATTGGTCACAGCATGGTATTTTCTGCCTAGCTGAAATCATCTTCATTCCAGTCAATAAAAACCAAGCACCTTTTGGATTCATTACATGTAGTTGCCAAGCCGTTAAAGTGGGCTTTGACCTTTTTCCAGTCTATATGTGGTACCTGTGTTTTGTCTGTTTATTACTCATTAAGATCCTTGTGATGGAAGAATTTGCCCCAAAGGAGGAGAAAATAATTGAAGGTTTTATGATATGCTATGGCATGATGAACAAGCCATGAAGGAAATCTCAAAAGCAACATAACATATAAATGTCAGGGAGTTTCTATTCAAACACAAACCTCACCAGAATAAATCAATGACTGTTACTAATCAGAGCCTGAAATAATCTTAAAGAACAAAGGTGTGCTTAAGATTATAACTACAGGGATGAAAAAGGAGGCACTGTCATGTTTATAAATTCTGTAATGGTGACAAAGAAGCTTCAACACAGTAAAGCCAAGGGAGCAGTTGAGAACAAAAAAGCAATGTCTCCGGATAGATTTAGAAAAACATTGAATTTAAATTTTTTTTTCACAGCAAACAAGATGTTCTCTGGCAAATGATATGAATCCTTTGTCAAGGCTGTCCAGATGGCCTTTGCGAATAAAATACTGCACACAGCAGTGACATACTTGTTGGACAGATAACTTACAGATTTGGAAACAGCCTGTTGGAGAGCTTCTTCATTAAACTAATAATGTTTCTGGTTATTTAGTTACAAGAAGCCAAGGGCCTGGTGACAATTTTACAAAACACAAAGTTTTAGCTGTTATGACAACCTGGACAACTGTGTTTCTCCTCATGACAACCTGTTTAAATTATATAAAATCATGAACCCACAATGAAAAATAGATTCCAGAAAGGTCTCTAAGAAATGTAAAACCACACCTGGGAGATTACAAGGAATCTAATACAATGATTCTGTTACCCTGTTCATGAAATAAGATTGAGAATATTGTGAGACTTGTTGAAAACTGCTTTGGTTATTGCTTAGAAGCTTCTTTACGAAACATTTTTTTTTCCCCACAAAGTAGTAAAAATGATTAAGTCAACTTTCCTCAAAACAGGAGTTCTTCAGTTGACTTTGATGGCAACTAAATGGTCCCAATACAGGTAAAAAGGCAGTTGAAAAGACAGAAGGAAGAAAAAAGGGAAACACAACAAATTTCCAAGAATGGTGAGGCCTTTTAAAACATAATTTCCTATTTAGTCAGTCCTTTTCCAGGCCCTCTTTTACTTTCTTTTTCTTTTTATTTTGCTAGTTATATACCAAGGAGTCTACCAGTCCAATTTTCTATGACCCCCATTGGGTTTCTCTGACATCCCTCTACCACGCCCTACAAATTCAGTTTTTAAATAGTTGCCCACTCATATTCCATAGCCAAAAATGTCTTGCTGTTTAACTGCGCCTTCTTGATAAGGTAACAAAACAAAATATTTCTCTACATTCTTTTTCAAAGCAATTTTAAGAGACACAACATTTCAGAGCAATTTTTCTGCAGACATAGCAATAAGGAAAAAATACTGAAAGAAACCGACATTCTGAAAATGAATCCGTTAGATCAGACCAGTTATATTTCTTGCTTTCCACTTTCAAGTCCTGGTATGAAATAAAATTTACCTATGTAGAGCCTAAGACCTCCTCACAGATCTCAGTCCATATTCTTAAGGTGCAAATGCAACAACGGCAGGCATATAAACTAATTATATTTAATTTATTTGAATAATACTCCTACCATTATATGTAATCACCTGAATAAATATCTGTGTGTTAGGGGTTGCTTCCATCTCCTCCAATGAAGCTCACTGACTGGAGGTAATCCATTGCCTAAGAGTTAATCCCTTTGAATACGATTCCCTGAAATTCTAGTTAATCCACTATAGTCTACAAATGGGTTCTCCATTTCATGTATAACATCAAAGTATGACAATGTAAATGTTCTCTAGTTAATAAATAACCCAAACAAGCATTTAGCTGAAAAGCTATTTAACATCAGCTGTAATAAGTGACAAAGAAAATGATGATAGAGAACATCTCTTGAAGAAGATGAGAGACGACCGAGAAAGGGAATCTGATCTGTAATGAATGCAGTCCCACTGCTTGTTTACAGTGATTGCTGCATTGTAGCGAAAGGGGGTGCATGACAACCATGCAGTGTGACTGTGACAACTTCCATTTCCCTAATAACATCGCACCCTTCCTAGTATTATTCTATCAGATGTAACACGTATAACATAGTGCATATAATTTTCAATAATATGATATAATCATATGGCCCTTTACGGATGAATAGGTAGCAGGACACTAATCTTCCAGCCAAAAATAGAGCAAGACAAGAAATACAAAGATACATCCAACACTATTTTCACCTACTTCTTAATGATTATAGACCTTCAGTCCGGCAAAGCCTTAATTTGAAAGGAACTGCTATTTCGGCTTTTTGCAGCAGTTATCTTAGTGTAAACACAGGCATTGATATACCCATTGTGCAACCAAATGGAAACAAATGAAGTTGATAAAAACAAGTTTATAATCCAAGGGTCCATTATCATCATACAGGGCCTGCTTTTCTCCTTTGAAGTCAGTGGGATTTTGTTATTGCCATCAATGGAAATATAATAAGATTCTTAGTCCATATGGGTGGATTTGCCATGTATTACTTCCTTCACTACAGAAGCAGCTACTTCAGAACCCCTTGAGATCATCAGGCATTATTATTAAGGACACTATCGTAAATCATATGCTGTATACGTCCCCACTTCCTATTTCAGATAAAAATCAGTTTACACTGACAATATACAAATATTACTGAAGAAAATGAGTGGGGCACTCTGCAAGAACATGGTGACCATACTTAGATTTTAGCAGCTGTAGCAGGGCCAGCAGATGAGGAATTAGGCCTAGGAGAGACCTGATGAGCTTGTTGTCAAATTAGAAATGGGAGTAGAGTGATATATGTGATGATTTGCCTTTGACACAGATGAAAACATTTGACTTTTGATAATCAGATAATCAGCTAATAAAGCCTTGGGCTGTGCTAATTTGTTGGAGTGGAATGTGTTTAGACAGGATGATGAACGTGTTTTGATAAGACGTTTGTGAGATGGCACAGTTGTGATTCCAAGGAGTTTGGTAAGATATTTGTAAAGTCACTCTAACCCTAACAATGTAGTCAGTGTGGAGATGATGTAAATGCAAATGAATCTGATCTCTAACCAACAGAGTATAGGATCTGAGTATATTTTGCAATACATCGCCATATGTAAATTTAAATATTGTATAAATCAGAGGGCATGGTTTATAAAAATACATGTATTTGCAGTAGTTCTTGAAGAAGCATAAGGTGTGCAGTGAAAGAAGGATCATTTAGATGCATGTGGCTGCGTGTGGAAAAGAGGTGTAACGTGAGAGGACAGGGTAAAAAAGCATTGGGTGTGAGAGACTGAGTAGGAGGATAAAAGATGTAAGAGATAAAAGGGTTGAGAAAGAAGAGATATAGACAAGGGAAAATGTATGTCTGATCTTAAAGATAAGGGTAAATAGCTTTGGTTCAGTACAGTAAGCAACAGGAAGCCAAACAGTCATTTGTATGGCCAAAGCAACAGGAGAGGAGATGACACAGAAACCTGATTTTGGAGAGATTATTGGGGAAGATAAGTGAAAGAAAATTAAAACATTAGGGAGAAGGTTATAAGTAAGCACCAGACTATATATGAAGATTTGTTTTATAGTCATAAAACAAATATATTTCTCTTCTCCACTAAATATTGGTAGGAAGTCTCCATTTTCAGGCATTCAATATTATGAATGGGTTTAATTTGTTGTGTTTCTTTTTCAAAATAATACCAAATAAAGATGTCTTCAGCCATGGATTAATCATTTGCCAAACTTAGTTTTTAATTAAATGCATTGCTGTGCTATATGAGTGCATAAAGGAGTAAACATCAAAGTTGCTCTGTTCTGCTATTGTTAAAATGGGAAAATTGTTTTTTCCTTTGGAATTTTAAGTTTTATATTACATGATTTAGCCCACGGCAAATATTTTTTATGGCTGAATTATAAAGTTCTTGAGAAACAGGTTTATAACAGAAGTGCAGACAATCTTCAAAAAAGCATTATAAACACCAAGTCAAATTATGAAGCAAAGATGGGCCTGAACCCAAACCCCAAAGCTAGCCACTCCATTAACTTTTACATACACTGGATTCAGATTCAGCCTTTGTAACACTAACTCATCCTTGCCATAAAATCCCATTACTGATGTGAAAATGGAGAGCTGAACAAATGTGTAAGCAGTTGCAGGATCAGGACCTAAAATACCATGACTAAAATGTGAGAAGTGGATTATAAAAAGAGACTTCTGAATGTTTCATTTGATGCCAGTTTATATTCAAGATGATTAAAGATTAAACATTTTCAGATAAATATATGTAAACCAAGGATAGAATGTTTTCACTCATCATTTTTAGGGCAACTCATACATGGAAGAAACCTGTGCCTCTATCTATGAACTAGAGAGAAAAAGATGGCTAGAAAAACTAGTCTAATGCCGTCCACATGATGATAGGAAAGGACGTTAACGTACAAGACTCTGCTATATTTCCTAGGCCCTGAGAATTCAACAGCAAAAAAAAAAAATGTCCCAGTGTGAAATCCAGAATGCCCATGGAGTGCTGAGGAAGGGCAGAAATCCTCTTCCATGGGCCACGTTTAGCCACAACAGAGGCCATTCCTGTTCAGCTGTCTTTACAGCCTACTGCACATCTCTCTGTGTGCAAGAGGAGGAAGCACTGATGTTTGAGATATGAGCATACTGAAATAAACCGTGGTATATGGATTACTGGTTACAAGGTAGGATGAGGTGATAAAAGCAACCTTCGTCATTAGTCTTATAATTTATCACATTGTACCATCTTCACTGATGTACATGTTCTGTCTGCACTTAAGTGTTTAATTTTTCTTTCAGAGAATGGAATTTATTTAAAATACACTAGCTACTAACACACTGTGCCTGCATCTGTGGAAAGTGACTTGTTAATCTGATAGGAAAACAAATGGAAAAAATACCACAGGTTGGTTGGTTGGTTGGTTTGGAGCATCTTTACAGCATGAGTATTCCCTCTCTGCAGATTCGTAGAAATCACCTGACGGAGAATGCTAATGCCAAAGCAAGCCAGCTGTCATTGCCATGCACTAAGTGTAATTTTTTATATACCTGCTCTCTGGGTATCTGCTTACTACGTTTTACTTACAGAATTAATGTTGGCTTCTGAGACTGAGTTTTTAAAACAAACATGTATGTATACACTTCTGCAACCCCCCAGTAAGCTACCATCAGCAGGTAATTTATGTTTTCAAAAATAGATGTACTTTATTTTAAAACCTATATCGTCTTTCAGTCAGTCACAGACTACGATGTGCTTCAGGATAGAACCAATTTATCTCAAGGACTGTCCAGCAGCATGAGAGTTTTAATAACCAGAAAGCACTGTTAACTCTCCCCTTCCCCCTTGTTCTGGGAACTTCTCTAAAAGAAAAAAAATAAAGGGGGCTTAATGTGCTACCCATAAAATATACATCCCAATCAATCAAGGAAATGCATAAGTATTGCATATGATGATCCAGAGACTGCCTAAAGACGGGGAAATGAGACTGGACCCAATAACTCAGTCTGACTAGTTCCAGCCTGCCTGGTTTCCAGCCTGCCTGCAGACATGGGCACGGGCAGGAGCAGGAGCAGGGGCAAGGGCAGGGGCAGAAGCTAAGGAAGGAAAGAATGAAGTGTACAGAGAGCATAAAAGGATCAAACTGCACTTTAGTGCATGATATTACAGAACTGCAATCACGGAAGAGAAGAGGAATGTCTGGCAAAAACTCAGAAAGTAGTGATGAGAGAGTGTGCAGTATGAAACCAGCGGACAGATTTCCTACGGACTTAATCTCCAGGCTTCAGCTGACCTTAAAGTCGGGGCTTCAAAAGGGCAGCGAAGGAGAGCGAGAGTGGAAGGCTTAAACTCGGGGCTGGAGACAAAGGGATGGAGGAGGCTGAATCTGTGTATCATTTCTGAACACAGATGTAACACATTTGTAGTTAATCTGTGTGGCTACAGACTTACAACTATGTTTGAAAACTATTTCAAACATAGTTACACCTTCAGAGTGGACAGGGTTTTACTGCTGCAGCTGCACTTGGAGGATGACTCTGCCCCCAGCAGAGCCAACTCTTTTCCCTCCGCATCCTTCACAAGGACTCCTTGTGGAGTAGGTCCTCTAACAGGTCTTCTTCCTGATGAAGCATTAACAGAATTTGCCTGGGCTGTGCACCAGTATCAAACTGTTTTCAAACTCTGCTCTGGGAGATGGGAGTGGCTGACATCCACCATTGGCCGCAGGTCATTTTCCTAGCACAGACTCATCTTTGGGGACCATTTAACACTGTGTTTCAGCTTTCAGCCTTAGAGCTCTTCCTCTAACCCCTACCCCAGCGACTGGATTGCCTCCACACAGAAGAAGCTCAAAGCACTCCACATAAAAGAAGCAGTTGGGTTCAGCTAGGTAATCACTGCCCCGGTAAGGCAGGGCAACGGGGCAAGGAAGGGGCAGGCCCCATAGCTGGTGAGCACCAGACCGTGCAGCCAAAGCAGTGGGATTCGGAGCCCACTGTCCCCGCTTTGTACCTGTCCCCTGGTGCCAGCTGGGGGAGGGGATCCCTCAGAAGGAGACACACGCTCCCCAGTGGGGATTTCATGCCGCATAGCCTCCGAGGGGAGCAGAGCCGGCCCCGGGGGACCCCAGCAGCTCCTCAGACCCTCAAGAGTCTTTATGAGAGACAGACAGACTGGGGGGGGCAAAGCCGCAAGGGAAGCCGAGAGAGGCGGGAATGACGACCAGGGTGGGCAAAAAGGGAGGTGGAAAGACAGTCGGGAGGGAGAGGGTTCAGGAAGGTCCCCCAGAGATGCAGGAATGCAAAGGGGACAAGGGCAGTGGGTCCGGGTGAGCCTGCCGCCTGGGGGTCCCTCCGCGGGGGTCCTCACAGCTCGCCCCACAGCAGCGAAGCCAGCAGCCCCTAGGATAGGACTACGGGGGTCCTCACAGCTCGCCCCACGGCAGCGCAGCCATCAGCCCCTGGGATCGCGGGGGATAGTGGTGTCCTACCGGGGGACAGCAGGGACTCCGACAGACAAGCGTGGGGCGGGTGCGTGGCTGCGCACTCGCGCGAAACAAAAAAGGGGGTCGGGGGGGGGGGGGGGGGGGCAAGGTTGCAGAGGGGGAGGCCCGGGAGGGGACGGGGCAGGCTGCCCGCGGGGCGTGGGTCACGGCGGAGGGAGCGGGCCGGGAGGCGGGCAGGGGTACGTGTGTCTGCGTGTGGGGCCGGGGCGACGGGGCCGCGCAGGAGCCCGCGGGGGCGGCGGGGCGCAAGTGGGTGCCTCCGCCCGGGTCGGCTCTACCTGCCGCGGCGGGGGGAGGCCGCCTCTCGTGTGTGTGACCCCCCCCTCCCTCCGCGTCCCCCCCGAGCCAGCCCCCGCCCCGGCTGTGCGCCACGGCCGGGGCTCGCCGTGTTTGTTTGTTGGTTCTTCCGCGCTGCCGATGTCTTGGGGGGCTGAGGAGGTGGAGGAGGAGGAGGAGGAGGAGGAGGAGGGGGGCGGGGAGGGGGAGGGGACTGGGGCTTGGGAGACGGCGGCTCCTCGGCCTCTCTTATTGCCGCCGAATTGCGCTCCTCTTCCTCAGGCTGCGAGCAGGAGCCGCCCGGGCGCTTCTCCCTTCCCCGGCCGGCCGGGAGTCCCTGCGGCGGCAGCGCGCTCTCTCGCCCGCTTCCCGCCGGGGCAGGTGAGTGCGGGGCGCCGGGCACCGCCGCCGCCCCGGCAGGCAGTGCCGGGCACCGCCGCCCCGGGGCTGCCGGCCCCGCGGGAGAGCTGCGGCCGCGGGAGAGCGGGGCAGGCGCGGGGCGGGGGGGGACACGCAGTTTGGCAAACTCCGGCGCCCGGCTGGTCCCTGCTCACGGCCGCTTTCCCTTCCTTCTCTCCTCTCCGCAGAGCACCCCCGCCCCGTCTCCCGGAGTCCGCCCCGGCAGAGCGCTCCAGAGGTGCCAGCAGCCGCCAGGATTTTTGTCTGTCTTGTTTGTGTGTTTGTTGGGTTTTGGTTTTGGTTTTGGTTTTCTTTTTTTTTTTTTTTTTTTTTTTTTTTTTTTTTCCCCCTCGTTTTAATTTGGCTTTCTAGTCTTGCTGGGAATGGCAGGGGCAGCGGCGCCTGGAGAAGGAACAAGTGTGGAGAAAGGGAGCGGGAGCCGGAGCTAAATGACAGGATGCGGGCGACTTGAGGCACAGAAAGAAGCCAGCTTCCCTCTGCCCCCGGGACTGCCCTTGCGGACCGCGCTTTCTGCTCCTGACTCCGGCCGGAGGATTTAAGACCTAGGAAGAGTTGTGCTTGGAGGGCGTTTATTTTTTTTTTTTTATTTTTTTTTTCCTCCTTTCCCTGCTGTCGGAAGGGAAAATGGATTGGGGACTTCTCCTGCACTGTGCAGCCCTCACCTTCACCCTCGCCAGGGCTCTGCGAAGCGGTGAGTGTCACGGGGGACGTCGGGTCTCGGCCTGGGCTCCGGGGCTGCCGGAGCGGGGGGCGGACGATGGGGCCGGCACCGACCTGAGCCCGGCCGGGGGGAACTTTCTGCCGGAGGAGGGAGGCGGCGCGGTCCTCGCCCGAGGCTCGCCCGCCCCGGCATTGCCTTCCGACTTTATTCTCTGCTCTTTTGGGTTGTTGTATAAAGCACGCTGCTCGTTCTCACTAGATCAGGACAGCCAATTATCTTAATAGTGTTTCCTGCCATAGGCAATTAAATAAGTCTCGCCTTCGATATCTGAAAGATAATGAACACTTTAAAGGAAAGGCTTTCTCCCCCCACCCCCCTTTCTTTTTCCAAAGCGTAAAACTTCAGATTATCGTGCCTTTTAGTAGCTGTGTGTGTACCTGCGAGTAGTCTTCAAACGGAGAGACCACTAGACTACCCCTTTCCCCAGTCTGCAGTTTACGTGCAACTTACACAGTGCCAAGAGAGAAGCTGAGCTCTTCTGTGAAGGCTCAAGACTCCCTTCCAAGAGAGAAATCCCGTAACAACTGACTGATGTAGCAAGTCTACTATCAGGCAGCCCTTGAAAATACAACTAATTAAAAGCAGCGTGCTCCTCCTTCCCCGAACAATGCCAGAGCACCGTGAATATTTCACTGCATGATGCATTTTTAAAGACGGTCTAATTGTGGGACTGCTTGACGTTTAGCTCTTGCACATGAAACGGCTGGTGCGAGTTCTACTTTCCTGACAAATCCTGAGCAATTATTATTAACTAATTATCAAATATTTACTTTTGCCTGACTGGGTTTTCAATCAAAGTAATTAAAAGAAGAGAGCACCCTCCACTTATGCTGGTATATTGTTTTAATAAGGGACCACAAGTGGAGTGTCATGGAAGAGAGAGTATTAAAATCGCCTGGTTTATGATGGAAGTTAATCTCTTTCCCAATATGTTTTGAGGAAGCTGCTTAATTTAATCAGGATGAGCTGCCTCCTCCAGTGCTGCGGTGCAGGAGCAAAGGCGTTAGAGGCATGCACCAAACCCGGGTTGGGGATGCTCTGAGAGGTGCACTTTGCTCATCCCCCCGGCCCAGGTGAGGGGTGCAGGTAGCTGTCTCCCTGGCCCCCACATAAACCAGGACTGCCTCTAGTCCCGCACCCTCTGAGGGGCGGAAGGAGGGCACCCAGTGCTCTTGTTGACCATTTCTCCTCATTAAAATAAGGGAGTGGGTTGCTGGGCCACAAGCTGCTAATGTGGTGGCCCTGCTGGAGTCACCAAGGCCATTAACCTCCTCTGTAACCTACCAGACCTACTAATGCCACCTTCACCTACGTGCAGTACTAGTGTCTGCTAAATTAATTCATTAACCTTATTTAGAGCTAATGGTCCAAAGTCATTAGAAACTGCTCTTCTTAATCAAGTGTGAGAGAGATTGCACAGAGCCAGGGAGTCTAGCAGACCGCATTATCTTATTACACTGTCACTTTCCCAGAAGTCGCAGATTAAGGAGTGCTGGTGGTAGTGAGTCCACCTCAGCGTCCTCTGAAGTGACTCTGTCAAGTGACTAGAAGCAGCACTGCTTTATTTCAGGCATTTAACAGATGCCAGACTCTACCATGTTATTTGCAGGGCTGGAGTGGGCTTAATGAGACAGGATCACTTTCCGAGTGTGCTTGCACGAGGAGGAAAAGGCAAGATTCCCTGAGAGCCCCAGACAGTGAATTAGCAAGATCACCAGTGACAGCTTTTGAGCTTTGAGCTGCAACGCCTTTTGTTCTGGTCAGAGGAAAACAGCCTGCTTTGCAAAGGCAAAGCAGAAATAAATAATAAGATAGCCTTTCCCAGCAACATGCTTAGCAGTATCTGGGTTTTAACCATACACCTGAGTACGTCTCGTCCCCTTCCCTCTTAATTTATGGCAAATAATTTCTATAAAGAGTGTAGCTTTATGCATTTTTGATGTGCACTTCCTCATTCATTTCCATTTGACCTGTTTTTCTACAATAAAATCCCCTACATTTATAAATTCATGCTGAGAGCAAGGAATGCCATTTTGCTTTCACAGGCAACGTATTAGATACGGCATTGCAGCCTGTATACACCATTATTAGGATGTAGTGATACACAGTCTTGCTTTTTAATGTGGACATTCTTCCTGTCTGTAGTTTACTGACATATTTTATTGCTCAAAATTAAACAATCAATGTGTGGCGAAAGTTGTTTTTTTTCTCCATGAAGGTCTATAGAAAGAAATCCATAGTAGTGAAGAAGTGATAACACAAACCTGCACTGGACAGTGAAGTGAGTGACTGTGTAGGTTGGAGTTCTTGTCCCTTTTTATTTTTCCTATAAACCTTAAAATGTAAGCCTGACCATGCTGGCCAACAGACCAAGATGCAGCATACCACATTTCACAGCCACACTTGGTGATTCTGGAAACTTTTGCAACTATTTTGCTATTAGAAATAAATCTTTGTTGTTGTAGGGGGGGAGGAAGGGATGGAGGGAAGAGGAAAGGATGTTGTTCTGCTCCATTACTTTGATGCAGTCTCCAAGCATGAGCAAACTTCCTTGAAGGAATAAATAGTGGATGATTTCTGCTTCACTAAAACCACTTTGTTCTCTGCTACCCTGGGTTTGAAGAGCCCAGATAGTTTCAACCTGCCTAGATTTATGGACTGATAAAACAAAGGGAGGGTCTGCTGCGAATGAGCTTGGATCCACCAAGACAATCCCAGTGGTCAGTGACACAGACCAGGCTTATCCCATAGCTGGGCAGGGGGTCAAATGGCATCCTTTTAGCTCTTCTCCCAGCTTTCCTTAAAACTTCATACTTAAGAAGATTATACTTTTTGGAGACAATTGTGTCTCAGAAACCCTTCTGAGCCAACATTAACACTGGCGTGAGGATGCAAGGTTTTAACACTGTAAGAGGCACTGTTTGCTCGGGGGGGCCGGGGGGGGGGGGGGCGCGTCTTGAAAGGGTACTGTTTGGAAATGGGGTACCTTCTGCTGCCTGTCCAACTGCTGGACTTACAGATGGGCACGCAGAGGCAGGCCTCTTCCCTCCTGTAAAATGTAGCAGAAATGCCCTTGATTTAAAGGCACAAGGATGCAGCGAAAGTTTGCCTGAAGAAGGCTGCAAACCACCCCCCCACACCCCCCGCCCAGCATTCCCACGGCGGTCGGCTGGTTCGCTGCTGCGGGCTGAAACCGGGTGCTTGCCGGCGGCGGGGGGGGGAGGGAACTGAGAAAAGCCGACCTGTTTGCTTCCCCTGCAGATAAATGCGGCGACACGATCAAAATTTTAAACCCCGGGTACCTCACGTCTCCCGGCTACCCGCAGTCCTACCACCCCAGCCAAAAATGCGAGTGGCTGATCCAGGCGCCGGAGCCCTACCAGAGGATCATGATCAACTTCAACCCCCACTTCGACCTGGAGGACCGCGACTGCAAGTAAGTGCGGGCGCCGCGCTCCGGAGCGCCACGGCGCCACCTGCCGGCCGGCCGCCGCCCCGCGCCCGCGGATCCCCCGCCGCGCTGGGCGCCGCGGGGCGCCGCGCCGGGGCCGGGGCCGGGGCCGGGGCCGGCCCCCCCGTGGCTGCCAAGGGGCTGCGGCCGGTGTTTGCTGTGGCAAGATGCAGGGGGCGCTCAGCGGAGCATCCTTCGGGGCGGGGGGACGCCAACTTTTGGAGCGTTATAAAGTATACTTGAATTCTCTCTGCCTGGTGGGGACGCCGACTTTTGGAGCGTTATAAAGTATACTTGAATTCTCTCTGCCTGGTGGGGACGCCGACTTTTGGAGCGTTATAAAGTATACTTGAATTCTCTCTGCCTGGTGGGGACGCCGACTTTTGGAGCGTTATAAAGTATACTTGAATTCTCTCTGCCTGGTGGGGACGCCGACTTTTGGAGCGTTATAAAGTATACTTGAATTCTCTCTGCCTGGTGGGGACGCCGACTTTTGGAGCGTTGTAAAGTATACTTGAATTCTCTCTGCCTGGTGGGCACGCAGGTGGATGACGGTGCTGATGTGCGTTACGGGGTAGGCGATTAGGGGTGAGGCACCGCTGCATGTTTGTTGCCTTGCTTGCTTTTTTGAGTAAGTCTTTGGAGTTTTAAAAAATAGTCCCCTTTCATTTTGTAACCCCACCGCTACAAACAGCCTACGGCAGAAACAGGCAATTTACAAATTGCCAAATCCTCTTAACGCAGTTAGTCTGGCATTTACTCTCACCCATTAAGGGGCAGTGGACTACAGGACTCACAGTCGTACTTCCCCCTTTCTCCATTTGCTGCTGATTTATAGGCAGTAGCTCTTCTTTCCCCTCCTCCTACTCAACAGTAGTGCCCTGAGCAGAGGAGGGGGATAGCTGAGGTTCCCTTTGCTCCCCTGTGCCTGCATTCCCTTTGACTACCTACTTCCAGGAGTGGTAAGGTGAGTCAGAGCCTCCCAGAAGCTGTTCTCCACTTTTCCCCAAATCTGTAAACCACATAGCTTACACAAGGCAACACAAGGCCAGATGATTCTCTTCTTCAACAAGCCCTCTAAATTCAGCCTACTTCTTTCATGAAGAAAGTAATTTGTTTCATTTAACTTCATTTGTTTCATTTTAGAGATTCATTATTTTAAAATTTCTTGAGTATCAAGGTTTTTTCATCCCCTTATGACAATCGCAAGAGGGAGTTATTTTTCATCAGTGCTACCAGTCAAGGTTTCCTCTGCATGTCAGAAAGAGATTAAATTCAATAGCCATTGGGGTTTGGCATTTCATGGGAGTAGTCGAGATTTTACAGGATTTGGTCCTGTAAAATGATGTTCAGCATCGTCAGGAGTGGTTGTAACAGACCAAGAGGTTAGAGTGCTGGACTTGGAGAAAGAAAGCAATTGTACTCAAACACTTAATTTTTACCATGCACATCTTTGTTCCTATTATTTAATAAATTGATTACTTAGATCACAATTATTGATTTCCCTTAAAAATGAAGTTCTTTAATGATGCAGTGTGGTGCTTAGCTGCTTTTTTGTTGTTTTTTTTATAACCTCTTATACATCAGCATTTCCGTACCATGGTTGAGTGATAATGCAGGAAAACCCTATGCTCATAAAACTAACCCGTTTCTACATTAAAATGAGTTTTTACTGTGGTATTAGAGCTGCAGCTCATATTCATGCCATATGCTCACATGCTGACTTCCCATTCTTTAATTTTTAATTTGTTGTACTCAGGCAATTATTCACTTCCCTGTGCCTTCCTGATACAGGTTTTGCTTTCGTTCTGTGGGACAGTGCTAATGCTTTAAAATGGTTGTCTGTCTCTCTTTGTCTCTTACATAAAGATTAGGAAATTAAATCAAGCATATTTCAGTGTCAAATCCTTTTTGCTCCTTGCTAGAACACATGTTTTTCCAACGCTGTAAAACCAACATGGTCTTTGACAGCAGTAAAGTGGTGTACAGCATACAATTATTTGAAGAACAAGTAATCTTTGTGGCATAGTGTTGTGCTAAACAGTGCTAGACTGAGCTGAACTGGGTCCAGGGAAGGGATTGATTCCCTCTCTCCATTGCTCCCTTCTCAATATTCATTGCCCACTCTTCCCCCTGCATTATTTCTTCCTCTGAAAGGGGGCCCAGTGAAGTAATGAGATGGTAGTGGGTGCAAGGAAGTCTCTAAATAGGGCTGGTTGCATTGTCTTTGCAGTGTGCGATGGTGATGACTTTACCATTATTTGGTCTATGCTGAAATGCTAATCTTCTAGGCTAAGCTAAATTACTCAGCTGCTACTTCACTTATATTTAAAATTGTTCTTTTTAACTTGAGCGGGATTGTATTTGTGCCAAAAAAACTTAGGACCAGAATAAAAGAAAATGATTTCATCAACAGGAATTTGTCAACAATCTCTGTGGTTTGAAATTTCAGTGTCTACTTACAAAATTCACATTCCTTGTACCAAATATTGGATACAACAGGAGATTCATGCAATAAAACATATCACAAGATTTTTTGGTTTTGCAGCTAAGTACATTTTGATTTCCTAATATACTTAGTTTATTAGCAACTCGGTCTGCAATCTAGAATTGTGCAATTTAGGTTACACTCTAGTTTATTGAAAGGTTTAGCACTGGAAATTAATAAGCACTTAAATATGAAATGCAGATAGAAAATGAGAGATAGGGGAATTCATGTCTGGGAACAAAAAATGCCCCATACAATTAGAGTAGACTAGAAGACAAGATTAGTTTGCTGGCCTAGCTCCCAAAATCCTCTTTATAATGCTGTTCATTGCATCTTAGACCTCAGTTAGCGTTGAAAACAACTTTAAGAACAAGGACCCCTGGAGCCCAGGGAGGGAAACAATGCGACTTTGGAAAGGTTACCTTCTTGTTCTGTAGTGCCAACAAGAAAATCAAGAGACCTTATCTAACTTTTTAAAATATTACTCTGTATAGAGGCCTAGATGTATTGAAATGTAAAAGTGGTGAAAGGTTGATTCTCTGAGGAGAATCAAAAGCAGCAAATTTAAGCATTAGCTGTACTGAAGCTGTTCCCAGTTAGTCTCTTTGTATGTTAGGGTTTGGAATGAATTTTAAAAATATGCCCTTGATTTACCTACTTATTATGCTACGCTTTAATGAATAAGTATTTCTCAAATGACTCTTAATACAATTCATATATGTATGATTTTCTGACAATCAGAACCATTTGAGTTGTTTTAAATTTCAAGCAAACATGATGAAAATTCCTGTTTCTCTGGAGGCATTCCAAAGGGCTCCACTTTCACAGTTTTGAAGAATAAAGATACGCAAATAATTAAAAATATGTTCACACAAGCTAGGTTCATCTAATAAAAAATCTTCTAGCCAGAACTACTGAACCAGCATAATGGAAATACTGGGTCTTGACAGGAAGTATACAAACATGTCAACCACAGATTGTTATCAAGGACATACATAATGAAAAAATACACAGTCTCTTTTTAACTTTTAACTTTAATGAGTGTTATGCCTCCTCTTCAGGAGGCCAAGAAACAGGAATTATGGTTGTACTTCAAGAGAGAAGTAGTTTCTGTTTGCCATTTTGCCTTTTCTCAAGCAAGCCCCAATAACAGCCATGCATTTTTGGAGTCAGGAACATGGTTAAAATGAATAGAAGAGACAAAACATATGGCTACATATTAGTTTAAATGCTCCAGTGTTTGTTGCATGTGGTAAATGCTTTTCAGCACTTAGTGCAAGCTGTACAAGTCTCGTGTTGCTGAAGTATCCTACTGTGTAAATGTAGCCATCTTGAATCTAGTAAAACTTTATACCTAGATAATAAACAAGAATGTCACTGATACAGTACTTTGAATTTATGGAACTTTTCCGGTTTCCCAGCAATGCACACTATCAGCATGATAATTTATAATGGTTTGTGACAAATGTTGCTGAGCAAAGAGGTGTGTGGTTACATTCAGATCAGATGTCATTATCTAGGGAGCAATAAAAATTTCACAGACACTAGGTTAAAAACATTAAGAAAATGAATGTGAAGCTTCAGAAGAAAAGGGCTTAAGAAAGGTGGAGGGTTGGGTAGAGAAAGCCCAATAGTGGTTTCCTTACTGACAAATTATTGACTTTGTTGCCAGACTTGACTGTATTGTTTTACAAAGTTTTCATAGACATACCACACAGCACAATTGTTTTATTGGCCATCATTTATAGATGTAGAGAGTAAATATCATCCTTGCTTGACAATTATAGAGTGTATACACAATGCTGTCAAATCACTTGGAATGGAAAAATTGCCCATTTTGGAAACATTCAAGTTGTGGAAGGAGAGATGTCACAGATAATTATTCTTTATATTACATTTACCAGGGATTAGTTACGCTGATGAGATTAGAGCTGTATAGAAATTGCAGTCAAGTTATAGAATACAGAGCAAAAAATACCTATGTTTGTTTATATAGAAGAAAACAGCCCCTCTGGATCCTTGTGTAAGGAGGAAGGCATAGCTCTCCAAACCTACAGAGTGAAACTATAGCTCCATGGACCTCCTATAGACCTTAATGATGTTAGAAACCCATCCATCCATTTTATTTCTAAATAATGTCAATGGATTTATGCTATAAATCTGTAGGTATAACAAACTGAAGCTGGTAAAATAAACAGGAGCAAGGCAAGCCATGGCTCAGCCTTTCTTTAGTTTCTGCAAAGTTTAGGCTTTCATTTACTTTTGTCTACATCCTGATTCCTATTCTTCCATGCAGCGAGGCGGGCTTTGTGCAGACCTTGTGCCTCATGTTTCTCTCATGCAGAGGCAGTTTGAGCCCTTTGGGTTGAGCCGATGGGAGTAAGAGGAGCCCCGGATGGCACCGAGCTGCTGTGGCAATGCGGCGGTGCACATGGCCTAGCTGCCTGTCTAGAGGAGAACCGCCTGTAAAGGACATCACTGACAGGTCTGCCTGTCAGAAGGGTCCTGTCAATGGCTGCACACATGATAACTGCTTTCTGACTCCCTAGAGGTGTGGCTAGAGCCTAGCTCTGGGCTTACCAGCCCTGAACTGTTCCCACAAACTGCTCCAAGGTGTAATGGAGGGTCTGGGCCCAGTGCAACCCCACTGTCGTTGCCCTCCGCTTCCACGGAGCTGTCTCCGGTGACTCTCTTAGGGCTGTGAGGAGGGGTGCAGCACAGGCCTTGTGGGACTGGTTTATAACTGTATCAGTTGTTTTGACGGCAAATGTCAGTCAGAGCTTCCTAGTTCCCTCTCCCTCTGCTGCTGTTGAGCATGGCAGGCAGCAGGGTTACTGCAGCTGACAACACGAGGTAAGCAGCAGAGCGAGCAAAGGAGCAGATTCGTTCAGGCCTGTGAGAGGCAAGGACCAAATTTGTCCATGGTTGGACAGAGAAGTCCAAAGGACCCAAGGCCTCTGAGCTTTCAGACAGAAATACGGTTTTAATGGCCTGGCCCCGTTCCTCTGGTCATCAGTGTCAGGCTTTTAGCAATTTGCCTCAGAACGAGGTACCCAAGCCAGGCGGGAATGCCCCCTCCTCACCTGCGGAGGGCAGCTCCAGGAAGGCCCATGCTCCTGTGTTTGCTCTGATTTAAGTTAACTAAATCACCCAGCCCACACACCTTGAGCCGCCCCACTCACGTACCTCACTGCAGGAGGCTGGCAAAGGCCTGAACGTCTCTCTGTCAAAGCCAGGCTCCACGCAGCTGTGAGTGGGATGTGGGGCCCAGCACCGACAGACCCACTGGGAAGGCTGTACCTGGGCCAAAGGGGCGGCATCTCCACCCCCTTGTCTACCACAAAAATCTGTCCCTCAAAAGCTGTTTGGGGTTACTGAGAGATTATTTGGGAGTACTAACGGGATGAAACAGACCATCCTTCATTCTGTCCCCAAAACAAGAAACAGGTATTTTTGGCATAGTTTAGGATGAGGCGTTGGAGTGGATTTGGGGGCTATGTGATACGTCATGTTTCTGGGTGCACTTTGAGGGCATTTCTCTACTTTATATAAAGCACCCGAAAGGCTTTCTCGGGGAGCGTGCTGCTAGACTCCAGAGAGCCCTGCTGGTGACCACTGCTGTTCGATACCCTCTGGAAGGCTACATAAAACTGTGCCAAGGGAAGTGGTCAGCCCAGAGACTTCGCAGGATCAGAGAAGCAAAAAACACTTGTTGCAGTAGACATGGATCATGTTACCACACAGACACACACACAAAAAGAATACTTTTTCTGAAATGAAAAGTTCTGGATCATGAAAGTATATACAAGTATGTGCTCTTTGCTACAGGATTCAGCATGGCACACAAGTATCAGATGCAAGTACCTAAAGATAATGCTCTTATTTTGTTGTGCTTCAGATACTAAGTAAGACTTGAAAGAAGTTGGAAATTATATTGGTCTTCTGATTACACAGTGTAATAATCTGACTCTTTTGTTGTTTATTCAAGCAGTTAACTCTTGTGAAAGGCTCTATTGTCAAACTGTTTAACAATTCTTTCTTAGAGTAGCGGTTTGAGTTTTCTCAGGAAAAGGTATTAGGGAGACCATGACCAAACTGCCTGGTCATAGCTAGAGAGTCTGTGCTGGCCTCCCTTCAGGGCTGAGGTGTTGGATGCAGAGCCTGGTTTTGTACTCTAGGTGTATGGGTGCATTCCCTGGCACAATAAAGTCTTGACTTGGGTCCCTGTACAGTAGTGCACTAAAATCATAATAACAAACATATGCAGGTGTTTCTGTTAATCCAGACAGTTAAGTGACCTATGGGGAGACTTCTGTCCTGATGTGCTACAACCAGATACCATTCAGACAGGAAAAAGTTTGAGGGTCAAATATGGATTCCCATGATCTTAATCCTTCATCCTTTCTGTGGACAGAAGTAGACAAATCCAGAACAGAGGGCTGAGTTCTTTCTAAATTGAAGCCCAGAGTTGTTGGCATTAGCCCTATGAAACACTCAATGTGTTTTCAGTCAACCCCACCCTGCTCTCCTCTCCACCCCCCTCTCTTCTGCTAATGTAATTAAAACAAAAACCTATGTGTTGCTGAAAATTAGTTTCTTAATTATAGCTTATTGCAAGCTATAACATTGGATCATAATTTCATAATTATGATACAAAGATTTTTATACAGCTGATGTAAACCCAAATTCAATTATTTTCTTTTGTAGTATTTCCAAAGAATGAAATTATGTCTGAAAACAGGATATACATGCACTCACATGTATATGTCTAGACTTATATATCACACAGAACTACTTGGATATAGGTGTATGTGTTACATGAACCTCTCTAAGACTGTGCATATATACATTCATTTAGGCATATAGTATATATTTCTTAGTTTACGTAGAAGTTCCTAAAGTAAATCTACTAATTAAAGCGCTAATACCCATCTTAAGGCTGATAATTAGGTATAAAGAGAAAAAGAGACAGGATTAGTGTTCAGATCATGTTCCAAATGCCTCTTAATTGGGTGTTTGTAATCAATCCTGATTGCAAGAGGCAGTGGTTTGGCAGAATAAAGAATGAAAAAGGCTTAGCCCTACTATTTTCCTGTTAGTTGACTTGGCCATAGTATTTAGGTCAGGATCCAGTGTCAAACAAGGTAATTTTGTCAGCCTTAGTGATCCTCATAAAACATATAAAACTCTTTTCTAATGATATTTTTTCAGGCTAAAAACTCTCTTAAGCTAGAGAGTTATTTTCATCCAGAATCTTAAAAAGTGTTTTCAAGTGAACCACAGAAAACACTTTGTTCTCCTGGCCGCCATCCACCACTGACTTCTGAAATCAGGTCTGAGTTCACTACAGGTCTTTCATTGCATTGACCTTGGCACTTTTCTCACCAGGCCATGGTTTTCCATCACAAAACCACACAGCTTGGTATAATGATTATTTCTTTATCCCAAGTAACCAAACAATTTTTTAAACAGGGTGACAGATTTCCCTCTTGCACTGTGGGAAGCAAGCACCTGGCCATTTCCAAATAGAGTTTTAATGAACTTCCTGAAGGAGATTTGAGGGAAGTTTAATAAGTCACCTGCCAACTTTTTGGGAGCATAGGTCATTTGCTATTCTCTAGGAATTCAGAAAAATGTGAGAATAACCCCCTTCCCAAGTCCTAAACTTCCATGGAGGAAATTGATTTTTCATGGGTAATATCAAACTTTTTTGAAAACGTAACCTCAAAAAAATCAAATTTCTTGTTGCTTCTCACACATAAGGTACTGTGAAACTCTGTGATCCACAAAGCTGGTTGTGAACTGTGTGAGCTTTATAATAATTCATTTAAACAGAAAAGGATTGTGCATATTTAAACTCATCTTGCATGTTAATAGCATTACAAGTATTTTACGTAATGCTATAAAACGAAAAATTTAGATGGCTCAAAAGGACCATTGAGAAAATATCTCCATATGTGGAAGAGACACCCATTTGATGTGGTGATTTCTTCCAGAAGAAGCTATGCACATCCCAGAAGCACAATAACCAGCTGTTGTATAGGAGAAACTGGGTGGTTGTCTGCTGCTTTCTATGCTGATGTGGAGCTGCAGTGGCCAAATGCCCCATGCCTGCCCTAAATACAGATGGGCTGAGCCTCACACTGAATGAGAGCCTGGGTTAATCCCTTCCTTACACTCCCAGCAGCTGGGGCT
The DNA here is from genome assembly GCF_929443795.1 of Astur gentilis. Classification (NCBI taxonomy): domain Eukaryota; kingdom Metazoa; phylum Chordata; class Aves; order Accipitriformes; family Accipitridae; genus Astur; species Astur gentilis. Next base: position 32,107,759 of record NC_064883.1, on the reverse strand, counting down.
CCATTGTATATTTGCACTGTGGGCTGCTCCATGCCCCCATTGAAGACATAGCCCATCAGAGCTCTGGGGTGGGAGGAGGGTTGGAGCACCCCACTGCAAGGGTGGGCACACACTGCCCTCACAGCTCAGCCCTGTGCTGGGGCAGTGCCCCACTGCTTTTCATGTTGGAAAAGAAGCTGCAGATAGTATTTTTTCTTTTCTTTTGCAACACTCCTTCTTAAATTGGAAGTTAGTAACCTAGAGAAAAATAGAGAGGTCTGTTCACACCTGTGAGATTATTCTGCCTCAAGCTTTGAGAAATGTTCCCTCATAGCCAAAGTTTTGCTCATCTTGTTCACATATGCAGTCCCACTGAAGTCAATTAAAACAACAGACTCACTTGTGCAGGGCTAATAGTCAGGACATACATTTATGGCACTACACAAATCAATAATTACTTTTTATAACAATGGATTTCAGATGCTTGCAGATTAGTTTACAATACAGTAGAAAATTCAGCTTCCTTCTTTTTTGTCCCTTCAATTCATAAATCACCATAAATAAGTTATCATTTCTTCTCCAGAATCTTAGCTCATAATAGTGAAGGTTTGGGACAAGTTGCTAAGTGCATGAGTAAGAATCAAAGTTTGCCTTGTTATAGGATCTTGTGCCAATCTGTCATTAAGCCAGTCAACTTCTACTGACTTTCCTCTGATGTATTCATCTGTAACAAGGGAAGCAGATCAGCAATTGAGAAAAGCTTTAGCTGGATCACCATGCAGAAACGTAGGCTACGCTGCCTATTTCCATAGCGATCACTCCACTTTGCCAGATGCAAAATGAGGGGCTTACATCCCTCATGCTAAAAACCCTTCTTAGAGGAAATGCTAGGCTGTTGCTCCATTTGAGTAGCTTTAGTTAAGTCTGGAAAAATATGCAAAGGTAGCTCTTAAATAAAAGTTCTTTTTTTTTCTGTTTCACAACCATCTCCATAATCTGTTTTAGAGACAGAGGCATAAGATGTATTAACATGACAGGCATATGTTCTGATTGCTGAGTGTTTTTTGACATTCCCACAAAACCCCTGAGACTTTGTGTCACAATTCTATAAACTTTATCTATTTGTATATTCATATCTGGGCTTAAATCCAAAACTTCTTTACATGCATTTACAGCAGACAATTTAGTTTCATCTCCTTGTATTTCAGATGGCAAGCAGTTAAAGCAGGTACACATTTTAACCACTCTATATAGTCTAACATTCTAATGCATTTCAAAAGTCTTCTGTTGTGTTTCAATAGCACATACACCATGTAATGTAGGTATATAAAATAGATACAGTACCACATTGAGCTGGGAAGCAAGTGAAGACAGCCCCGCTGATGCCAATAATGTTGCACCTGCTAATAGCTCAAACACAAAATACCGTAAGCGTATTGTATTATATTCCTTACTGGTTTCCATTTTCATTTATCCTCCACAGCTATGGCCTTCAAACAGAATAATAGTCTTCTTTATCTAATTTCTCTGACATCATTTTCAAGTTCCTTATTACTCTTGAACAGTGTAGCTAATAGTGCCCAAATTGCTTCTTATTCTTCCCATCATAGCATGTCATTATTCAAGAAACCAGTGCTCTTCAGCCTTTCCCACATAAATAGGTCTCCCCCAAACTAAACTTAAAACTTACTTCCAAGAGCCGGTGTCACATTTCCCAGACAATTAGGCTCTTTCTACTGGCTATTACATTTTCACTTTGCACATTTTTACACCTTTTAATTAAGTGTACCTGTGCACTCCTTAAGACTTGTATCTTTACCTTCTAAAGCCTAGTCTTCATACACTGATTTTTGTACTGATTAATGTTTTCAATTAAGGTTTTGTTTGTGTATAGTTAAAACAATTCAGCCCGCACTGGGGGTTACATATATTCTACTATAAAGATGTCTTATGTCAGTACTTTGCAGAATAAACCTTGCTAATGTCAGCAGTTTGTAGCAGGGACTGTACTGCTTTATCTATAATGGTTTCTAAACTAGTATAGCTGAAGTGTCTGTAAAAACACTGTATAGACCTACTTTGGTGTTGCATAACTAGTCACAAATGCTAGTAGAGGTTTTTAGGTACTGTATTAGCTAAATTTGTTAGCAAAAATTAATTAGAATGCCTTACTGATTGCAAGTTGTAAATTGCAATATAGACATACATATATATATATGTGCATATTGGGGGACTTACTGACACATCCATTTTCTCCCAGCTTTTACTCTTTGAACAAAAGCTTAGGCAAAGTGCCTAAGCTAAGCAGTTCCTCTGCCTGCTGTAACTATGCTTTCCAGGAAGGTTTTTTTTTTAACTTGCCTCACTAGGCAGCTAGATAAATTACTGTGGTGTGACCTTCAAGCACCTCGCTTACTCCATGGAAATTGTCCATATGCACACTCTCACCCCGTTATATTCCATATGATGTACAAGGTAGTTTATCCCTTCTTTTAGTTGTTCCTCCCCCCACCCCCAACATTAGAAAGTAAAATATGCTCATAGGTGTGACCACAGCTCAGCTGATGCTCTGAAATCAAACTCTGAGTGCTCTGAAAATAAACATCTGATCATTGGGTAACTTTTGTATGTCCCCATATGCTCAGCATAGAAAGGAAAATATATCCTTCCTTGCCACATCCCAGCTTCAGCTCTTTCTCATCTGAAAGATATCAGATAATTTTTATTTAAATACATAAGGAAAGGAAACTGTTTTTCATGGGCCAGATTCTTAATTTGTCCAAAGACCATTCTACTGAAGTTAGTGGAACACCAGTGATTTACATCAGCTGAGTGAGGAGCTGACTCTACAATTCTACAGTTCCCTAGACATTCTCAGAAGAAAGGCCAGTATTGTAGCTGAAATGGCATTAACTCAGAGTGAGGTCAGTTAAAGTTTTGCCATTCAGCATGATCAGACCTTAATACTCAGGCAGAATGGGTAGGAGCTTCTTAAAAGTAGGTGGCATAAAGACCAAAGTCCTTCTGTCATGTGTACAAACCTTTCTTTCCACTAACTAGTTTAAAGAAGTACACAGGATTGGGTGCTAGGGCACTGTGGTGGTTTAAAGTGCTAACACTCTCATACTGCTTGGTTTTGGGCCAGCCAATCATCACCTTTGTGCCTCAGTTCCCTTAGAGAGAATAATATTTCTCTGGTTTGCAAATATCTGAGGATGCGCTTATTAGTGTTTGTGAAGTCCTTAGAGACTGCTGGGTGAAAATGTAGTGTAGTATAATAGTTATTTGCCATTGTTTTATATTTGTTCATCTTCTAGCTGTTAATCCTTTTTAACAATATACTGCTGTGTAAAAATGCATGTGGCAATCTTTTGACTTTCAGAGAAGTGTTATCCAAACAAAAATAAAGAATAGGACTCATGCTCACAAGAGACACATTATCCGTGATGAGAAGAATCTATAACAGACACAGCACTAACTCAAAACTGAGCACCAAACAGCATCCAAATGCAAGCAATTTCAAATGTGTGCATATTGCCAGTACAAACCCAGGCCATTCTGCAAATGCAGCGTCCCCCGAGGAGTAGTGAACCTAGCAGCAGCAATGCTAATGGCTGTCTTCTCATGTGCAGTGAGGGAAAGCAGCACTTTAGAGCCGCCTTGGGCAGCTGTTAAGTTATTCATTCTTAACTTACTTCTATAAAGCTGTTATTGGGTGGAACCAGATGACACAAAGATTTTGGGCCTGCTCTGTCTGCTATGGGGGGTGTCATGGCTTAGGCCCAGCCGGTAACAAAGCACCACAAAGCTGCTCACTCACTGCTCCCCCCTGCCCACCCCAGTGGGATGAGGAGGAGAAAACATGAGGAAAAGCTCGTGGGTCAAGACAGCTCACTCACCACTTATGGTCCATGGGCAAAAGACAGGCTCAACTTGGGGGGGGGGGGGGGGGGGGGGGGGATCAATTTAATTTACTACCAATCAAATTAAAAGAAGAATAATGAGAAGTAAAACCAAACCTTAGAACACCTTCCCCCCCAATCCCTCCCTCCTTCCCGGCACAACTCCACTCACAGTTTTCTCTCCCTTCTCCCGCCGCCAGCAGCGCAGGGGGACAGGGAATGGGGGTTGTGGTCAGTTCCTCACACCTTGTCTCTGCCGCTCCTTCTTCCTCAGGGGCAGGACTCCTCACTCGTCCCCTGCTCCACCATGGGGACCCTCCCACGGGAGACAGTCCTCCACGAACTCCTCCAGCATGGGTTGTTTCTGTGGGCCGATCCTCAGTCACAGACTACTCCAGCATGGGCTTTCCCAGGGAGTCACAGCCATCTTCGGGGGCATCCACCTGCTCTGGCGTGGGCTCCCCTCTCCCCGGGCTGCAGGTGGGCATCTGCTGCCCCGCTCCCCTCCCTGGGCTGGGGGGGCAGCCTGCCGTCTCACCACGGGCTGCAGGGGCATCCCCTCCTACAGTGCACCTCTGCACGCTCCTTCACTGACCTTACTGCCTACATAAGGGGTTTCTCTCACATTCCCATCTCCTCCCCTGCTGCAGGTTCCCCTTCTTAACTCTGTTCTCCCAGAGGTGCTACTGCCATCACCGATGGGGTCGGCCTGGGCCAGAGGTGGGTCCAGCTTGGAGTCGGGGAAGCTTCCAGCAGCTTCTCACAGGAGACACCCCTGCAGGCCCCTCCACCACTACCAAAACCCCACCACACAAACCCAAAACAGGAGGGAACATTCCCCATCCTTGCACATAGGGTGAAATTCTGGCTTCCTTGAAGTCAATAGCAAAATTTCTCCCCAGTCTCACTTGGACTGAAAAAAAATTATTTTAGGCTCCAGAAAACCCTTTTTTGAAGAGCACTGTTCTGGTGCCAGTGTATCTTGTAGAATTTTTCTCAGTTTGGGCATTACTTTTCTTCCAGTGCACACAGTGCGTGTAGGGGAGCAGAGGCCCATGAGTTCTCAAATGCATTTGTACTGCTAGAACAATGATTAAATAAATAAATAAAAATTCTGGGTTTAGAGTACATGTAATGCATGAAGTACTGTGCTAGGTCATCCACCTTGTTTCTTAATCTCCTTTCAGAACATTTCAGGCTGTTTTGTGGCTTGCTTATTCCATCTGATGCCTCGTCCTTCCCTATCACCTCTCTATAGGTAATATGAAAGCTCACACTCTCCTGAGTAAAACACAGCAGTTTTCTTTCTCAATATTGACCACTCCAAGTTTTGGACATTGTAAGTCAAGCCTCAAAAAATAGTGAGACTTTATAAAAATCCTTATACCTCAAAAATCACTGTTGATTTCTTTTTCATTTTCCATCTAGTATATTTTGGGGGATTTCCTCTGTGATAATAATAGCCAAAAAATTCCTCCACCTTAAACGAGAAGTTTGGCAATACCATGACATCAGCAGCTCATGCTTTAAAACCTGCAACAAAATTTCATGATACTTATGATAAAAGTCACGAGGGCTGGCAATGCTGGATTCTTGCTAAACTTCCAGCTTCCTGATGCTGTTTCTGTTCTCAGTCACAGCCCTGAAACTCCCAATCAAGTGGCAAACTTACAGAAGAAACATAGAATGAAAAGGATATGGAAGTATTAATTTATGTTGATTTCACTGCTTGGCTATATTTCTTCACCCCTCACTGCATAATCAAAACTTTCAGAAAGCAAAATTCATCCCAGCCAAAAAACCCCCTCTGAGTTTACCATCCTTTCCTCTGAGTAAATGTAAAATAGCATTAGGAGTCCTATTGTTATGGAGGCTACATGTTTGCTTGACCTCAAAGCCAACTTACACCAATGAGAAGAAAATGGATTTAAAGCCATTAAACACAAGGACATGACTTTTGGCTCAGGAAGACCCTGATCTGCAAATTGCTGGCATGTTTGGGACAAAGATCCTTACACTGTCCCTCTGCTGTCCCCTGGCAGGTGTGTTGGAGATAAATGAGGTGGACTGACACAGAAAAAACTTCTTATGCCATGTTCTTTTATGTGTTGTGCAGGCTTATGTTTTGAGGAGATTGTTCTCTTTCAAATACTACACAAAAATACTCTGCAAAATAGCTAACATTGACATTAAGGATCCCATCCTCCACCTAACTATACCATTTTTATGTCTGCATGTTTCTAGTGAAGTCAATGAAGTTATGACTGACTGCTTTGTATTTCCTTTACTGTTTGGATCCTTCCCTGCTGCAGTTACAATAACTGCAGTAGGTCTAATCTGATGTGCACAAGCTGAGAAGTGGCCATATAGCTCTAAACTCAGGGGCTGTTCTGGGGACAAAACTAATTTTCAAAACATTTTTATAAACTCAAGGAAATCTTAATGTCTTTATTCTGTTATTACTTTAAAATAATAATCCCATACTGACCTGGGAGCTATTACTCAGTGAGCACTGGCCCCTTGGAAGGTTTCAACTTGTCAAGTTTAGCCATTTTTGAACGCACAGAGGAAGTCATTAAGGCACATCAGGCTGCTGATTGCTATTAAATTCTGCAGAGAGTTCTGTGTAAAAATCAATGGCATAACAGGGCTACAAGAATCTAAGAGGTAGGGAAAGCATTTATTTACCCTCTGGTAACTAAAAAATGGATTAATAGGTTTTGTGAAACCTCAAAAAAATATCACCTATGAGCTAGGGGCCAAATGTAAACCTCTGTGACAAAATAATACAGCTCAGAAAGCTCTGAGCATGTGAAAATGGGATTATAATGGAACTGTCACTGCTGTAACCTCAACTGTATATTTCAGTGCTGGAGAAATCTCACACATCTGCACATACACACATGCACGTGCTTATTTATTGTATCCCAAGGAACACCTTTTTTGCTGTATTGCCACTAAGGAACCTGGAGGGAAAATGCATTTTTAGTAAAGTATGATCTTATATAGCTTTTGCCAGAAAAGTAGTACAAGAATTTTCCAGATTAGTTTAGTCTCAGCATCAGCAAAATTGTTACATAGATGACTGGTGGATTTTGCTTGTGTGGGAACTGCACTGAAAAATGTAACACAGTTTGCTACTAGTTGAAGGCTTCTGTAGAGAAAATATTTTTCATGGGAAAAACTAGTTTAAATCATATTAGGAAGTTTTATTGTAAACATGTACTATGTAAACCAGGCAAAGTCCATTGTCTGGTTCTGAGGCTAATTGCCATGCAATGGCTTAAATTCAAACTGTTCAGTTCTCTTCCCCCAGAAAACAAAGTGGCAGCATTGAATTCAATTTTGGCATGAATTTCATTCCATTTTTTATGATAAAATCGTGAAAGATCTTTAAAATTTGATTATTTTTCTTTGGTTCTTATATGAAAATAAAGTTTTATTGAGCTGTATTGCATTTGCTTCATTCTATCATAGGATCATTTGGGTTGGAAAGGACCTCAGGAAATCACCTCATCCAACTTACTTCTCAAAGGAATTTCATTTTATATAGTACAAAAGCTAAAATGAAGCAATCCATGTAAACACAAATGTTTCCATAAAAACAAAGAAGACCTAGTTAGGTTGTTTCAGAACCTTTATTTCATGGCCTATCCCAGCCTTTCTGCTGAAGTAAATATTAGTTTCTCACCAGCTCTCCTTACTAATTTTAAAATTTTAGATTGCATGCTTTTATTGAAAAGAAGGTTCCCTTCTGTTTTTCCATTTTAAAATACATGGAAATATCATGTAGGGTTGACCCACCCTAGGAAGAGGGCTGAGGGGTAGGGCCACAAGCATGTCACTACATGGTGGCTGCAGGGCCCCGCTGGGTCATGGTCTGCGGTCTCAGCGAAGCCCAGAAAAGACCTTTTTAAGGAAAGAACATGAAGGTGAGCCGTCTCAGTATCAGGGCTCAGGGCAGGCAGGACTTAGGACCAAAACAGCCAATACCAGGTGGAGGTAAGTTTTGCCCAAAGCTCACCAAGGCTGCATGTGTCTGGCAGTTTCCACTCTGTCCTGGCGAGCCACCATGGTGCATTCCCCCCAGTCTATGATGAAAGCATACAGTCATGGCCGCAGCCAGCATGGCAAACCCTCCCAGAGTATCCAGGCCCAAGACTGAGATCTGGAGAAAAGGATCAAAAATATACTTTTCTGTTAAGGACCGTATCAAGCACATGCAATGAAAAAGCTGTTAACAAGTGGGTTGTTAAAGCCAGTTTTAGTGCATATGGTCTGTATTGGCTGCAGCGAGGGGGCAGATTGTGGACTGTTTCCCCAGCATGGCACTGAGAAAGAGGGCTCCTACACTCTCATTATATAGCAGGGGAAAATCCACTTTTCTTGCATGGATAATTTGAAAGTTATGAATCAGCCTGTTGTTTTTATTTCAGTGGAATACAGACAAGAGTTGTGTAAAATGAGGCTGCTGCCTGTCTGTCAGGCAGCTGTAGTTTTTTACCCTGCAGCCTCTTTTAATGTGCATTCTTGGCAAATTCTGAAGAGAAGCAGTCACAACTGTGTGCTCAGATGTTAGAACAGATCTCATACCCTAGTCATTGAGCTGGGGACTTCACTTGTGCATCGCCCTGTGTTTGACGCAGCCGTTAAGCATCCTGACCCAGTAACCAGAAAACTGAATTGGTGTCTGAGTTAAAAGGCCCTGTAAAAATAAGGTCTTGAATCACCTGTTTTTGAACAGAGATTAATATTTTCTTGCAGTGTATCTACTTTTCCCAGGTGTTAAATAGACCATTTGCTGTCTGCTGGTTTTTAGTTTTTTTTAAAGTCAGTGTTAAAGGCTATTCCAGCCTAACTCTACAGGGTTTTAAGGCTAGAGAGATGGTTATCTGTATAAAAATGCCCATCTCTCTCAAATAATTAGCAATTATCCGTCAGAAAAGCTTCTGAACTGACTGCAGTAAGAAAAACACTTTTCATCTTTGGCTTTTTTTGTCTCCTACTTCCCACCTCCTCTTCGCCTCCCTCCCACCTTTCCCCTAGCATTTTCTGAGCAGTCTTTGCCAAAAGAAACACTGATGAAAGTAACTTTCAGTGGCTGAGCAATTCCCCCATCACCTCCTCCCTGTCCACCCCCTAGATTGCAACAGACATCTGCCTTTGTACACACCGTGTCAGAGTCCAGCAGAGACATTTTATGTTCATTGTTTCTCCAAAATAAATAAAAGCAGCACAGGCGATGCGAACTGGCTGTAGACATCCAATTGCTAATAATGGAGGTATGTTGGTAATTGCTAATAATGATACAGTGTTTCAGCATGGGAACACCATTCTAGCCTTAATGTGGATCTGGCCTGAATAAAGTGACACAGATGGTAACATTATTGCATATTGCTTTGCGGTGGAAGTTGAAATTTTACTGTGGGAAAAAAGCCCATTCCTACATTTCCTTCCGGTTATTTCTTTAATATTAACAGCACTGGCATACTTGATTTGTGAACTGTGTCAGTGCCACCTGAGGAACTTGAACAGAAGTCTGCGAAGTGAGGAGAAGCAATTGTTTCCACTTAGCAAAGGAAGCACTTAGATGCTGTTTGACAGAATCGCATTTGCCTCCTTTGGCAGGGATGACCCATTTTGATCATACACAACAGCCAAACAACAAACAGCCAATTTGCAGTAAATCAGACTTTAAACATCTCTGTAACTGCTATCTGAAAACTGGTTCTGGAGTCCTCGCTCATGAACCAGAGCTCCCACATCTGTACCTCAGTCATCCGGGAGTGCTTCACTGCTTTTTTGCAGGCTACAAACAACGGGAACACATGCTTTGTGGGCCAGCTCCTGGGTTTCAGCTTCCTTTGATGAGCGCAAAGTACGTGCTCCTCTGGGAGTGCCCGGCATCCTCCGTGCTTACGTGCACAACCACTTCAGCACCCTGGTGAGCCAAAACCAGTGGAAGCACACACTGCTACTTTGGCCTGACTGCAACGTTTCCTTTGAAAGGTGTTTGTAAAGCTGTGGCAGCATGTCAAAGATAAGAGGCAGGAATTGGTTGTATTTGCCAAGCGCCTGCCTTTGTTGGCTCTGTCCGCAAGAGCAGCTACCCTCATTTTTGAACTCTCCGAACTTGCTGCATGTTCATCCACAAAAATCGCTAGCTCACCCAGACCTAGAGTGTCAGGGCCAGAGTTCTCCTTCCTGCAAGATTAGGTCACAGCATTAGATCAAAGTCCTACTATGCCATTTTACACCACGTGGATGCAACAACCAGCCAAGTTTCAAGTCCCAAGCACAGGTGTCTAGTAACTGTAAGATGCACACATGAAAGTTAGAGCCAGAAGCCAAACTTACAAGCTAAATTTCATCTTTTTCCCCAACATTACACCTTTCTCATCCACGCTTATAACTGCATCCCCAATTTAAGTTTCAGAAGATCACTGCTAATGGCTAAAACTTTCCTGCCTGTCTTTCGTTTGCAAGTTTCTCTTTTCATCTGTCAATTCAAACTTGGGCTTAATAATGCACTTTTAAACAGTTGAGAAGGAATGATGCACCAAAGAGGCTTCTTCCTGGCCAAAGAAGTGCTGCACAGTATTAATTACCATGTGGAGGGAACATGTAGCAGAAAGCAGTGTTAGCCTGTGTGTAGGAGATAAACACAGCGTATTTGCTGCAGAGTTGCCATGTAGCTGGAAGTGCAAGGCATGATCAGGAGTGATAAGCAAGTGTCATTTAGAAATTATTAGGAGGAAAGTAGGGAGAAAGTGCAGAAAGAACACCTAATTTCACCCTTCCAAAAGCTGAATGTCTCCTTTAAACTGGATATCTGGGCTTCATCTGTGGCTTATGGGGAGGGAGATACCTCCAGCAAAAATACATCCCACCTTAAGACTGATCACCAGGACAAATCATTCTTTCAAGGTGCCTTTATCTCTCTCCCCATACTAAGAAGGGATAACTAGCTCAGAGTATCTCCTGGGTTTTAGACAACTACTGTAAGATCAAATAAATGTCACCCAAAGTCCTCAGAAATGGCTGCCCAAAGTGGACAGGAAAGCTGGCAGACTTAGATAGCTGCAGAAGCTAATTTCTGCCATGGTGGACACATTGCTGATTGATTGCCAGGGTTGGTACAGTATTGCCCATGTCAATGAGGTAAAAAAAAATCTTGCAACTCTTTGGAAATTGTTTGCCATGTCACAGGCTTAATGCACAAGTGGTATAATTGGTTTACAAATGAAAATGAAAACAGAAAATGAGCACGAGACCTTTATGTTCTGTTCATAGAGAAGTAAACATTTTCTTCAAGAACTGAAACTGCTGTCTTAAAATATATCACATGTTGATGTACTTACAGTGTAAAATTGTGTTTGCTTGGGCAGCGTTACCTGCAGCTTCTGCGGCTTGACTCAAAGCCTTTTTGAATTTCGGTGGGGCAGACTGACATGTGCTCACTGGTCTGTGGCATTCGAAGTCACTCCTGCAGAGCACATGCACCACAGGAGCATGCTGGTCAGCAGTTAGAGGTCTTCTGTAGCAAAGATGATACTTGGTAGGGCATAAGGATATGAGCAACATCCCTGAAGTGGAAGGGAATGGAAAGGAAAATACCAGCGTATAAGTGCACACAACATAGACTGCCTAATTCAGCAACTGCAATTCATTCACTTGAGCTTCCTCATTCCTCTCTCAGCACACATTCAGCCCTGTTTAACATATGCTTGAACCCCACTTAATTTAATGTAGCCAACAGGTGCTTACAATTAGGCACATGCTTAGTAACATGACTAAAATGAGGCCCAAATATTCCTGCTTCAACACATGAACAAGACTGTTTCTATTAAGATGGAGCATTGCACGCTAGGATTTGTAATCACATGCTTCCATTTAGGCCTGAGCTCAAAACTTTTTCTTAATCAGGGTCAAAGCAGTGACTGTGTCTTAGACCAAGTTATGAAGCCCAAATCCTGAAGTTCCTGTTGCTGTAAAACTCCTACAGACATGAAACGTGCAAATTGTATGCAGTTCATAGACTCCTGGCAGATTGTCAGGACAGTGTCCTTAAGTTTCTGATGTTTTGCTAAATTGTAGTAAATAGTTCTGTAATTTAAAATTCAGGAAAAATAGAGGACACTGTATTTTCACTTACAATCTGGTTTGTTGTCTCTACCTTATGTAACTAAAATAGGGTGGACTTAAGCAGCGATAGGTTAAGCAGTAATGACGCCAGCATTTTCTTTTGCTGAGGCTTTAGCCAAGCTAAGGATGCAATGTTAATCTAGAGTTGTTTCTCTTTTTCCGTAAATAATATTTTTATTGAGCAAGAAGCGGATGCCAGAATGGCCTTTTGATCAGCTAAAAACAACAGTGTCTCTAAGGGAATCTTTCCTGTTTATTGTATGCTGCTGCATTTGAAAAATGCTAGCCTACAGTAGAGCTAGACTCCTTAACATACAAGAAGCAGGGCAAAACAGGATGAGGCCAAAATGGGAACTGTATATCACAGGAACTCGGAAAGGCAGGAAGTAACAAAAGAAGTAGAAATTCTTGATTAAAAGTATAATTGTACCAGCTTGTGCAAGAGGATAATGACTTTCAAATGTCAGCCTTTGTGCCTGTTCATAATGATAAAGCTATTAAACCATATGTACTGTGCTTAATTCCATTTCTCATGGCAAGTCATTTAGGATCCACAACTATTCTGTCCACTAAAATCTAAAGTATTTCTTCAGCAGTATATTCAAACAGTAGATTAAAAGGAGTGCTAACCAGAGGAGTGCCAACCAGGACTGCTGCACAGTCATTTAAAACGTGTCAGAGATTCTGTTATAAGCCCCTACTTTCAAGGATTTAAATATCAGCCATAAAAATTCACTCCCAGGATAAAAGTCAGCCAAGGAGTGAATATTTAAACCTAATTTGTTAAAATAAAAAGACATAATTTTTGTAGTTTAAAAGTTTTGTGTAAAAAAGAATAAGGTCTTAAAACATCATTTGCAGATCTGTTACTGAAAGGTAAATCTATTTCAAAAATTAACTCAGTAAGAAATTAACTCTTAAAGCAGTCAATAGCTTTGTTATTGCAGAAAATTAGTTATAGCAGAGACAGTCACAAACAAGTTACCAAGTTTTAAAACCACTGTTGCACAGCTGAGCTTGGTCATCTCTGAGTTGCTAGTGGAAAAAGAATATTTGCTTCAGTGGTAATTAGATCAAATGCTAACTTCCTCATCAGAAAGTTAGATTCTGGAAGAAAAAGTAAAAGAGCTCAGTTTGGCAATCACACTTGGTAAAATGTTCACCTGTAAAGTTGCCTCCAAAGACAGGAAGGCAAATGTTGTGCTGGTGTCACTATGGGGGCTTTAGCCTTCCCCAGCATTTCAGTCAGAGTGTCAGTGCTTCTGATCCCAGGCCATGGGATGGTGTTGCTTCCAGACTGAAGCTAGTAATACCATGTTTTATAATTACAGGCACATGCCAACAGAAAAGCTATAGAATAAATTGTCATTACCAGATGGTTCAATGTTTCAGGGGGGGAAGATGTTAGCAGAGAATTCTGCAGCAGCTTCCGCAAGTCCTACCCAGCAGGTGATATTTATGGACTGTTTACAAGATTTCCACATATGGCATTCTAAAGAGGTTTGTAACTTTTATACTCTGCCATCCAGTTTATTTATTCTACAAAAATCCTACTCCAAAGGTCAGCTATGTTCTGTCTGTCTCAGCAACTCCAGGCCTAGGGAAAAATATTGAACATAATCTCAGCATGGAGTAGTTAAACAAATGTGCTTTTAAACATGGTAGAGATGGTTTTGTGTCTTGTTCTCATATATCTTAGACCCTGTGTCTCTTGGCTTTAGGCATCATTTAAATGAGAGCACTGTTTAGCACCTCTTTCACATTCAAATGATATGTTTGTGTTCTTTTGTGTGGAAATGTCTGTATATTTTCAACACTGCTCAGTTCATGTGAAAGCAGACAGGAACAAACCAAGAAGACAAAGATTATGTCAAAGTGGGTGAATAATACCAAAGTGATCATGATGCATCTATTCTTCTTTTCAAAATCTTCAGAAGAAACCCTCCTTTCCTTTTCCAGCTTCCAAGCAGTGCAAGGAAGCTCATTTTAAACCCTTCCAGCCTGACACTCTGCTCTTGGTTGGGTTTGGTTTCTGTCTCTGAGCCTCCTCCTCTGCTCTGTCCGATTCAGGCATGGAGGCCAAACCCAGTACTGACTTCCCTCCTTAAGTGACAACAGAACAGAATACGTGCTCTTTTTCTTGCCACATCTTATCCATACATTTGAATAGATCCCATGCTAAGTAATTAATTGCATGTGAAACTCAACCAATGCAAATGCTGCTACTCTCGTCTGGGCAAATCATTTTGTGGGTGCAAAATGTGCTCACACACAGGGAAGCCTCAGATCCGCTTTTTGGTTAGTATCCTAAGTATCACTAGCTGGGAGATATTAGTACCTCAAAATTATATTTACTGTAGAAGACCAGTGATGAAATTTCAACAATTGATTGAATAGTTGAATCTCTGGTTCACAAAAGCAATATCATTACAGGGTAACTATTATTTATACAATGTCTGATTTGTGATATATGTGTATAATCAATTGCAAATTATGTGCTTTTCAAACATCTGCTGTAGTTTATTGTGAGTCTATTAGAGGATATCTAATATCCAGTAAGAAATGATGTGTAAGAAATCCATCACCTCTTTTCTGGCAGGAGGGTCTTGTGATTCAAACAGATCCTGTCTATCTTCTTTGTTATATTGACCCTCTGGATTTGAGGATCTGAGGTTTTCTGCTGAACCATCATGAAAATACCTTCATGATATTTTCACATGTGCCATAATAAGTGTATTTTCTGACCAAGAGGACAAAGCAGCTATACACTATGCAAAAATGGGCACAGCTGCAAAAAATGCAAAAAAGAGGCATTAGTTCGAAGTCATGAAATAGTGCTGTTAGAAAAATAACAAAATACATGTTTTCAAGTCAAAATCACAAAAATGTTATATTCATCAGTTGGTAATATCACAAGGACTATTTCTTTTAGGAATACTACCCAGGAGTATAGATTCCCTTTGCTCTTAGGGGTCTGATGTACAAACTTTGGAGGCGGGATGTGCGGTTGCTTGTAGGATGCAAAGGGAGGTTTGCGATTTCTGGTCTTATGCAAGTTTTGTCAAATCACCACAATTTATGAATTCCACATTCTTCACTGGAGGAAGAACACTTGAAGCTGCATCTCAGCTGCAAGGTATAAAAGCAGCTATTAAATATACCTACTGCTATACGTTTATAGGTGTACTAAGAAGGACTTGCCTTGGGCTAGGCCTCAGCAGGTTAAATTGCATCCACTTAAATTAATAGAGCTGTGTCAGTTTTAAACTTTGGCGGAGCTGAAACAGCAGGACAGGACACCATGCAGGTCCTACAAACAGGACCAGAAAAGCTCTGTGAGAAGGACTTGAACATATTTTCAAAGTGCAGATTTCAAATTGCTCTTTAAGAGCTGAGATTTTTCAGTTGGTAACATATTTTCTGCTTCTGAGAATATTTGGCTCTACCAGCAGAACCTGCATACTGCCGTGCCCTCTGCTGCCAAAGTCAGCAGAGTTTCACAAAATGCCAGGGAGGAGAGTGTGACTGCGGAGCGTAGGTTTTTCGGGTTCCCTGTTGGGCAAGGTGTTGGCCATGGTCCTGTGGCACAGTTGCTGCACGGCTCCCTTGGAGCTCCTGGTCTCAGCCATGTGGTGGACTGTCATGGATGCATTTTTACCTTTTCTTCTCAGCCTGGAAAAAGTTCTATTATCTCTGTGGGAATTTAACTTATGCAGAGACCGTGGGATCAGGTCCGTGGCTTACTCTGTTACACCTAATTAACCCTGGGAATTCATTTCCACAACACAGAACTAGGCCAAGACCATAGGTAGTTTTACAAAAGAAAATGAAGGATTTGCAGTGAAGATGTGGAATATCCACAATTACATTTCATATGATACAAAATAATTAAGGGATATAAGCCATAATGGTTCATGGCACAATCCAAGTTCTAACAGATGGGGATACGATGAAATTTCCCCATGGGAAAGTGATTTTGTAATTGTAGAGGTGGGTGTATTCCATTTACTTCTGTATTTATTTTAGCTGTGTATTTATATTTGTATAAACATTAAGGAAAAGCATCAATCTATAACCTCTGGGTATTTTTACCATTTCTTTAAAATACAGAAGTAATTGCTGCATACTTCTTAAAGAATAAAAGGGGGAAAAAAATAAAACCCTCGTTTTTCCCCACCCACACATTTCTCTTCACTTCATATATCCCAACCCTCAGATTGCCCCTCCCTCTGCAAAAGCCTGGGAAAAGATTCACAAGCACATGTGAAAAATGATAGTTTCACATGGCTGTAGTAGGTTCACATCCTTATTATGTAAATGAGTGGTTTTGGTTTGGGCGTCTCTTTTGTGGTTTTTGTGCAGATGGTTAAATACTTAAACACAGTGGGCCAAATTGTTCCTACTGGAATTTCACTGGCTTTGGCTAAACTACGCCAGGAATCGAAATAGGCCGTGGAACCAAAATCTGCTTTTGCATATAATGAAATAGCCAAATGGGTAATGGGATTGCTGCACAGTAGCAGAAAGGAAGAAGCAGCCATGAACAGATTTCCCTTTGTCTGTTCAGTAATTAATGATGTACCTGGTGAATGATAGATCTGAGAAACCTCGCTTTGCTCCTGTGATCTGCACTTCCTCCAGACAGGTAAGCGCAGAGCCGTGTGTGCTGAAGACTGATTAATTAGCCCAAGCCAGTTGTAAAATCTTTAGGAAACAAGTGGTGTCTGTTTTCTTTTGCACAGGATGCCAAGAGATGTATTTAAAGTGTGAGAGTCAAAGGTCAGTTTGACATCACATACTCTAAGAAAGACCCCTCACTTGGATCCCTGTTTCATGTTAGAAATACTGTCTGCGAGCCGTGAAGCTATTGTACTTGATAAGAGAAGGAGTGGGATTAATCTGCAGCAAGGAAAATTTAGGTTAAATATTATGAAAAATGTTGTAACTGTGAGATCACTTAAGCAGAGTAGCAGACTGTCAAGGGAGACAGTCAAGGCTAGAAGTGACACTTTTCTATCAGAGCTGGTTTGGAGAATAATTAATAAGCATTTCTCTTTGAACGGGGGGAGGGGCACCAGGCTCCGCTAGAAGTCTCTGCCAAACCAAATGAGCCTACGAATCTCACAGACACGCTGTGAGTTAATGCCTATGTACAGATAAAATGGAGCTCTCTGAAAGGACTTTTCCAGCCTCTTCTCAGCTTGTGTTACATATTCTAAATGTAAATTGAATGCAAATACTTTGAGCTGTTCACCACAAAGCAGTTTACAATCTCCTACTCTAAATCTGACCCACTGGAAATTTAAGGGGCCATAGTAATGGTTCATAGAATTCTTTCAAAACTAATTGGGTTACAACAGCAAAAAAGTCTGCTCCAATCTGTATGATTTCTTATGCCTGTTTCATAGTTATTTCCAGAAATTTCTTATTATAGTTTAATATTTCTAAGTTTTTAACCGATCTCTTCCACTATTAAAGTTAATGAATGTGTTAACATTGCATTCAGTGAGAAAATGCATAAGCTAGGTGTGTGGCTCAAGTTCTAAATATTCTGCTAAGGTTTTTATCTTCAGATTGTTCAGGCTTATCCGCTTGCACTGAACCAGCGATAATAAGGTATCTTTCTTTCTGTCTTTGCTCTGGAAAGATAAAATTTGTCATTTCCTAGCATTATATCCAAGTGCAGCAAATTGCAAAACAAATGCATTACCTCTACAGTATTTTGGGGGTGCAGTGTGTGTTAAATTCATTTTCAAAATAAGATTAAAGAAGGTTAAATCTCAGTCCCTAATTTGTGCCAACAAAACTGGCAAATCATCTTAACAAAGGGCCAAAGAATTATTGCCTTGATAATAACAGAAAATTTGAACTTGGCAGTTTTATAGATTGGCCCATGTCTAAAAAGCTTTAGTAAAGGTTGTTCTCCACCATCTCCAGTGGAGTGCTGCTTCGTAAAAGCAAACATTGATTTTGTTCACTAACAGGGGTTTTGGCAAAATAAAGGGGGGCATAGGCAACATGAAATTTAATCCATCGCTTTCCATCTACTGCACCCTACAGAGCCACAACCCAGGGAACCAGAAGAAAGAGATCAAAAGGCTTTAAAAATGTCAGGCAACAGGATCTTATTTAAATTATTAGGTGAGATGCCCTCTTGTTTTTAACAATAGCAAAACATATCACATAGCCTGTTTTCTTCTCTCCCTTTATGCTGTTTTTGACAGGCTGGTGCAAATTGCATGTAGAAATTGTATTACTGCTTTCCCATATCACTTTGGACAACATTTGAAACCATGTTTTTGTAAAACAGTGTAATATTCAAAGGTATTTGAATGGTGTATAAGCTGGAGCATTGGTAACAGGTTCTTAACCAGTATTGACTGAAATACAACTGATTTGATGAAAAACCAGAAACCTGCCTTAAGTGAGGCCAATAAGCAGTCAGGGAATATAAGAAGGCTTATCTTAATTCTGTTAAGTGATTCAACTTTAAGGATTGAGCATTTCTAATTCACATACATATGCTAAAAGGGTTTTTTGAGTTTCCAACAGCTGAAATTGTTAAAACCATATAAGAAGAGATTTTTTTCTTGTTATTTATGTTGGCTTTATTGCAGAAAGATAGATACTGTCCCAACCTGATGTCATACTTGCAGAACAGTGAAACCTTTCTCCCAAGCTCTGTGTGCAACATCTATGCTGCTAAATCATTGTGCACAAGTAGTCTCACTGACGTCAGCAAAAGCAGGGCTGTACAGTCTAATTCTTAAAATGTCATGTACATATCAATTCTGATGCTGTTGTTTTTATCTCAGATTTTGTAAGGTGAAGCACATGGCCTGAATGTGAGACTGGCTGAATATTAAACCTCTCTAGCTTATTGAGTACTTCATGTTTCTAAATCATATGAGTAGTGGATAGTAC